>NC_088419.1:83918691-84223691 GCF_034236695.1 Oncorhynchus nerka | reverse complement strand
CCTCTCTCTCCTCTCTCTCCTCACCTCCCTCCTCTCTCTCTCCTCCCTTTTCTCTCTCTCCTCTCTCTTCTCTTGAGTGACTGTGTGTATGCTGATGGCTACTGAAGACAGCACCTTACTACTGATCTCCTCCGCACTTCTCCCCTCTGTATGCATATGGACAGATAGTGACAGACCCATGAGTCACATCTCTATGTATCCAGGGGCTTGTTAGGGTGCTAGAGGAAGCTACTGGACATGCTAACAAGTACACAAACTAGCTTATATTTCTGTCTGAGTAGACAATGTGCTGATGGTGAGAACATTTTAGTACATCATAATGAGGGAACAAACTATGTTTGTTCACTTGGTTGATTTGTCTCTCCTTTTCTCTCTCTCTCTCCTCTGGCTTCTTTCACTTCCACACCTCCTCTACTCTCTCTCTTTCTCTCTCTCTCTCTCTGTTCATTTTACAACATGTCACACATTATGACACTGATGCCTGAAGCACACCTGGAATGGAGAGATGGATGGTGCATGATGGGACTGTTTGCCCTTCACACACAGAAAGTTAGAGTTTGTGTGTGTGTGTGTGTGTGTGTGTGTGTGTGTGTGTGTGTGTGTGTGTGTGTGTGATGAGCTTGCCACCCTCCCTTGGAGACTGGGGCCAGGGTAAATCATCTCAGTTTGGCCATATGCTGCTTCTAATTCCTCGCCATGAATAATTACCCCATTACACATACGCACGCACACACACACACATACACACACACACACGCACGCACACACACACACACACACACACACCACAGGGTCTGAGGATGAGAGAGGACACAAACATTCTGATTTGACATTGATAAGCACTGTCTTTATACCCTCGTCTTCAGAACTAGCAGAACAGCACAGACCCACTGACAGAGAGCCTGTATACCTCCTTATGGGCTGGCTCCTTACAGCAGCAAGTGTACCAGTATCATACCAGTATCATTCACTTCTCACTCTGGTCTGAAACTGTCATGTTGTATACCTTAACCCCTGCTGTGTTAACGTTAGCCACCAGCCACACACTAGGATACCCACCCAAGTTCCATGTTGTGTGGTCAACACTTGTCACTCTGGAGGGTTTTCTGGGGAGGACTGACCAGGTGTTTCTTTTTTTAAATATATATTTTATAAACAATACACTCGCAATAACATATTTTAACCATGTGTATGTGACCAATAACATCTGTTAACCATGTGTATGTGACCAATAACATCTGTTAACCATTGTGACCAATAACATCTGTTAACCATGTGTATGTGACCAATAACATCTGTTAACCATGTGTATGTGACCAATAACATCTGTTAACCATGTATATGTGACCAATACAATTTGATTTGATTGGACAACATCATAGAGGGGTGAAATCCTCTGTGGTGAACTCCTCTGTGGTGAAATCCTCTGTGGTGAACTCCTCTATGGTGAACTCCTCTGTGGTGAACTCCTCTGTGGTGAATTCCTCTGTGGTGAACTCTTCTGTGGTGAAACCCTCTGTGGTGAACTCCTCTGTGGTGAACTCCTCTATGGTGAACTCCTCTGTGGTGAACTCCTCTGTGGTGAACTCCTCTATGGTGAACCCCTCTGTGGTGAAACCCTCTGTGGTGAAACTCTTCTGTGGTGAAACCCTCTGTGGTGAACCCCTCTGTGGTGAACTCCTCTGTGGTGAACTCCTCTATGGTGAACTCCTCTGTGGTGAAACCCTCTGTGGTGAAACTCTTCTGTGGTGAAACCCTCTGTGGTGAACCGCTCTGTGGTGAACTCCTCTGTGGTGAACTCCTCTGTGGTGAACCCCTCTGTGGTGAACTCCTCTGTGGTGAACTCCTCTTTGTCATCCATCCCTATTATCCACCATTATCCATTCTTGTTATTTTCGCGTTAATTAATAGTGATTAGGGTGGTGGCTGGTCGATGCAGCCCTGCTTACTTCCTGCTGTGATTAATACATCTAAGATCAACAATAAATAATCAATCAATCAAAAATAACACAGTTAATTAATGAGACTGCTTCCCCTGTCTGTCCCCATTCGTCTCTGTCTCTCACCCTGTGTGTGTGTGTGGGTGTGCGTGCGTGCGTGCGTGCGTGCGCGTGTGTGTGTGTATGTATGTGTGTGTGTGTGCGTGCATATGTGTGTTTGTGTGTGTGTGTGCCTGCTTTCCCTGTCTCTCCTTTCTGTTTCATCCTGCTCCTCACTCAAACACCTCTTCAGTTCCCTTCCGTAGCCTTTTTATTCAACGTTTCTCCCCCCTCCTCCTCCTTCCACTCTCCCAGCTTGTACTCCCTCTATGTCCCTGTTGTGTTAGGGTGGGAAATGGGACGCTGTGTATGGCTAATAAAGCTGTCCTACAGGTCTAGCCAGGTAGTGGAGGAGTCATGTCTCATGGTGGATCTGCTGTGTCTGCACTCAGGTCATCTCACCTCTGTTACTCAGACAAATCCCCCTCTTTTTAACAAGAGGCTGGCTGCTTTGTCTGCTGATGAAAGGTGACAAGCCCATTCTAATAGCTAGTTTCTACAGGAAATAGAAGGAGGGCAGCAGTTGTTAAAGAGTTCCCAGGTTAAGGTGTTCCTGTCTGGGTATTACTGGCCAGGAGAGTCCCTCCCCCATGAGGACAACAGCCTATCAGATGTATTACTGGCCAGGAGAGTCCCTCCCCCATGACAACAACAGCCTATCAGATGTATTACTGGCCAGGAGAGTCCCTCCCCCATGACAACAACAGCCTATCAGATGTATTACTGGCCAGGAGAGTCCCTCCCCCATGACGACAACAGCCTATCAGATGTATTACTGGCCAGGAGAGTCCCTCCCCCATGAGGACAACAGCCTATCAGCTGTATTACTGGCCAGGAGAGTCCCTCCCCCATGACGACAACAGCCTATCAGATGTATTACTGGCCAGGAGAGTCCCTCCCCCATGACGACAACAGTCTATCATATGTATTACTGGCCAGGAGAGTCCCTCCCCCATGACGACAACAGCCTATCAGATGTATTACTGGCCAGGAGAGTCCCTCCCCCATGACGACAACAGCCTATCAGATGTATTACTGGCCAGGAGAGTCCCTCCCCCATGACGACAACAGCCTATCAGATGTATTACTGGCCAGGAGAGTCCCTCCCCCATGACGACAACAGCCTATCAGATGTATTACTGGCCAGGAGAGTCCCTCCCCCATGACGACAACAGCCTATCAGCTGTATTACTGGCCAGGAGAGTCCCTCCCCCATGACAACAACAGCCTATCAGCTGTATTACTGGCCAGGAGAGTCCCTCCCCCATGACGACAACAGCCTATCAGCTGTATTACTGGCCAGGAGAGTCCCTCTCCCATGACGACAACAGCCTATCAGCTGTATTACTGGCCAGGAGAGTCCCTCCCCCATGACGACAACAGCCTATCAGCTGTATTACTGGCCAGGAGAGTCCCTCCTCATGACGACAATAGCCTATCAGCTGTATTACTGGCCAGGAGAGTCCCTCCTCATGACGACAACAGCCTATCAGCTGTATTACTGGCCAGTAGAGTCCCTCCCCCATGACGACAACAGTCGTATCTGATTGTTGGTTCTGTTCTATGTAATGTATCAGTTCCATGGTTTTGTAATATAGAGGTCTGATATGGACTCTGACACCTGGATGGGTCTGCAGTTGATTGTGTCTATTGTTGTCTTTGTGTGCCTTAATATACTGTCCATGTGTGTGTATAGTATGTGTTGTAGTAATGTCATAATAACCTCTTGTCTGTGCTCCCCAGTGCGTACATCAACAAGGCCAGTGATTCGTCGGAGCAGGTGACTCTGATTGAGACAGCGCTGTCCTCTCCAGAGGGACTGGCTGTTGACTGGGTCCAGAACAACATCTACTGGACCGACTCCGGAGATAAGACTATCTCCGTCGCCACGGGAGATGGCAAGAAGAGGAAGGTCCTGATCGACACTGAGCTGAGCGAACCACGGGCCATCGCTGTGGACCCCCGACAAGGGTGAGAGGGGTGAGGGAGGGAGGGATGGGATTGGGGAGTAGGGGGAGGATGGGGTTAGTGTTGGGAGAAGGTGAGTGAATGAGTGATGAACAAAAATAAGGGACGGATTGTGTGTATGTGAGAGAGGGACAGAGAGAGAGAGGGAGCGAGAGGGAGATATAGAGAGCGAGAAAGAAAGAGAGAGAGAGAGAAAGAGGTTCCTCTTCCCCCCTCCCCTCCCCTGTACCTCTCCCTTTTCCTCTTCCCCTCCCTCCCTCCCTCCTTCCCTCCCTCCCTCCCTCCATCCCTCCCTCCCTCCCTCCCTCCCCCTGTACCTCTCCCTTTTCCTCTCCCCCTATGCCTCTTCCTTCCCTCCCTCCCTCCCTCCCTCCCTCCCTCCCTCCCTCCCTCCCCCTGTACCTCTCCCTTTTCCTCTTCCCTCCCTCCCTCCCCTGTACCTCTCCCTTTACCTCTTCCCTCCCTCCCTCCCCCTGTACCTCTCCCTTTTCCTCTTCCCCCTCCCTCCCCCTGTACCTCTCCCTTTCCTCTTCCCTTCCCTCCCCCTGTACCTCTCTCTTTTCCTCTTCCCTCCCCCTCCCCTGTACCTCTCCCCTTTACTCTCCCTCCCCCTGTACCTCTCCCTTTTCCTCTTCCCTCCCTCCCTCCCTCCCTCCCTCCCCCTCCCTCCCTCCCTCCCCCTGTACCTCTCCCTTTTCCTCTTCCCTCCCTCCCTGCCTCCCCTGTACCTCTCCTTTTCCTCTTCCCCCACCCTGTACCTCTCCCTTTTCCTCTCCCTCCCCCTGTACCTCTCCCTTTTCCTCTTCCCTCCCTCCCTCCCCCCCTGTACCTCTCCCTTTTCCTCTCCCTCCCCCTGTACCTCTCTTTTCCTCCCCCTGTACTCTCTCTTTTCCTCTCCCTCCCCCTGTACCTCTCCCTTTTCCTCTTCCCTCCCTCCCTCCCCCTGTACCTCTCCCTTTTCCTCTCCCTCCCCCTGTAGCTCTCTCTTTTCCTCCCCTCTCCCCTGTACCTCTCTCTTTTCCTCTCCCTCCCCTGTACCTCTCCCTTTTCCTCCCCCTCCTCTTGTACCTCTCCCTTTTCCTCTTCCCCCTCCCTCCCCCTGTACCTCCCTCCCTCCCTCCCCCTGTACCTCTCCCTTTTCCTCTTCCCTCCCTCCCTGCCTCCCCTGTACCTCTCCCTTTTCCTCTTCCCCCACCCTGTACCTCTCCCTTTTCCTCTCCCTCCCCCTGTACCTCTCCCTTTTCCTCTTCCCTCCCTCCCTCCCCTGTACCTCTCCCTTTTCCTCTCCCTCCCCCTGTACCTCTCTCTTTTCCTCCCCTGTACCTCTCTCTTTTCCTCTCCCTCCCCCTGTACCTCTCCTTTTTCCTCTTCCCTCCCTCCCTCCCCCTGTACCTCTCCCTTTTCCTCTCCCTCCCCCTGTAGCTCTCTCTTTTCCTCCCCCTCCCCCTGTACCTCTCTCTTTTCCTCTCCCTCCCCCTGTACCTCTCTCTTTTCCTCCCCCTCCTCCTGTACCTCTCCCTTTTCCTCTTCCCCCTCCCTCCCCTGTACCTCCCTCTTTTCCTCTTCCCCCTCCCTCCCTCTGTACCTCTCCCTTTTCCTCTCCCTCCCCCTGTACCTCTCTCTTTTCCTCCCCCTCCTCCTGTACCTCTCCCTTTTCCTCTCCCTCCCCCTGTACCTCTCTTTTCCTCCCCCTCCTCCTGTACCTCTCTCTTTTCCTCTTCCCATCCCTCCCTCCCCCTGTACCTCTCCCTTTTCCTCTCCCTCCCCCTGTACCTCTCTCTTTTCCTCCCCCTCCTCCTGTACCTCTCCCTTTTCCCCTCCCTCCCTCCCTCCCTCCCTCCCTCCCTCCCTCCCTCCCTCCCTCCCTCCCTCCCTCCCTCCCTCCCTCCCTCCCTCAACCCTGTACCTCTCCCTTTTTCCTCTCCCTCCCCCTGTACCTCTCCCTTTTCCTCTTCCCATCCCATCCCTCCCTCTCTTCCTGTCAGATGTAGCTGTAGGCATCAATAGCATCTATCTCGTCTCTCAGTGTCTCAACACTTAAGCTCCTCCCATCTCCCTAGCTCTCCCTGACAACTCTATTCCCCAGGGCCTTCTTTCCACAACATTACTGAGCCAGATGAGCATGAAACATGCAAAGGAGCCCAACCCAACGTAGGTTTGTTTCCTCAGTACAGGGAAAGAAGACAATGTTAGCTAACTGTCCCCGCTGGTCTGTATACTACCTGCCTGGCTGGCTGGCTGGCCTATTTCTATCATGGAGGTAGAACATGAAAAGTTCTGCTGCCTGGGAGATATGTACACAGTTGGCCTTTGGCTCAGTAGTGCAGATGGAAGGTTTGGTTTCCTTTTAAACCATTTACATATTTATTGGAGATTCTTTCCTACAGTCTCAGGTAAGGTTGTGTTGCTGAAAATCTCCTAATAGCACCTCTCTCTCTCTGTCTCTCTCTCTGTCTCGCTGTCTCTCTCTCTGTCTCTCTCTCTCTGTCTCTCTCGCTGTCTCTCTCTCTGTCTCTCTCTCTCTCTCTCTGTCTCTCTGTCTCTCTCTCTCTTTCCATACTGTGGGCTACATATCCTCGCTATGTGATTATTGTAGTTATTGTTCAACGCAAATCCCTTTACTCTCCTGTAGGTTTATGTACTGGTCTGACTGGGGGACCCAGGCGAAGATCGAGAAGGCTGGCATGAACGGAGTGGATCGCCAAGTACTGGTGTCAGAGAGGATCGAATGGCCCAATGGCATCACTCTGGGTAAGACTGGCACTGGGGAGGGAGGGAGGGAGGTAGGGAGAGCTACATGATGAGAGTACAGAGAGAGAGACTGAAGAGAAAGGAAGACAGAGAGAGAGACTGAAGGGAAAGGACGTCAGAGAGAGACTGAAGGGAAAGGAAGACAGAGAGAGACTGAAGGGAAAGGAAGACAGAGAGAGAGATTGAAGGGAAAGGTAGACAGAGAGAGAGACTGAAGGGAAAGGTAGACAGAGATACAGACTGAAGGGAAAGGAAGACAGAGATACAGACTGAAGGGAAAGGTAGACAGAGAGAGACTGAAGTGAAAGGTAGACAGAGATACAGACTGAAGGGAAAGGAAGACAGAGAGAGACTGAAGGGAAAGGAAGACAGAGAGAGAGACTGAAGGGAAAGGAAGACAGAGAGAGAGAGACTGAAGGGAAAGGAAGACAGGGAGAGACTGAAGGGAAAGGAAGACAGAGATACAGACTGAAGGGAAAGGAAGACAGAGAGAGACTGAAGGGAAAGGAAGACAAAGACAGACTGAAGGGAAAGGAAGACAGAGAGAGAGACTGAAGGGAAAGGAAGACAGAGAGAGAGACTGAAGGGAAAGGTAGACAGAGAGAGAGACTGAAGGGAAAGGAAGACAGAGAGAGAGACTGAAGGGAAAGGAAGACAGAGAGAGACTGAAGGGAAAGGAAGACAGAGAGAGAGACTGAAGGGAAAGGAAAACAGAGAGAGAGACTGAAGGGAAAGGAAGACAGAGAGAGAGACTGAAGGGAAAGGTAGACAGAGAGAGAGACTGAAGGGAAAGGAAGACAGAGAGAGAGACTGAAGGGAAAGGTAGACAGGGAGAGACTGAAGGGAAAGGAAGACAGAGAGAGACTGAAGGGAAAGGAAAACAGAGAGAGAGACTGAAGGGAAAGGAAGACAGAGAGAGAGACTGAAGGGAAAGGTAGACAGAGAGAGAGACTGAAGGGAAAGGAAGACAGAGAGAGAGACTAAAGGGAAAGGTAGACAGGGAGAGACTGAAGGGAAAGGAAGACAGGGAGAGAGACTGAAGGGAAAGGAAGACAGAGAGAGAGACTGAAGGGAAAGGAAGACAGAGAGAGAGACTGAAGGGAAAGGAAGACAGAGAGAGAGACTGAAGGGAAAGGAAGACAGAGAGAGAGACTGAAGGGAAAGGAAAACAGAGAGAGAGACTGAAGGGAAAGGAAGACAGAGAGAGAGACTGAATGGAAAGGTAGACAGAGAGAGAGACTGAAGGGAAAGGAAGACAGAGAGAGAGACTGAAGGGAAAGGTAGACAGGGAGAGACTGAAGGGAAAGGAAGACAGAGAGAGACTGAAGGGAAAGGAAAACAGAGAGAGAGACTGAAGGGAAAGGAAGACAGAGAGAGAGACTGAAGGGAAAGGTAGACAGAGAGAGAGACTGAAGGGAAAGGAAGACAGAGAGAGAGACTAAAGGGAAAGGTAGACAGGGAGAGACTGAAGGGAAAGGAAGACAGGGAGAGAGACTGAAGGGAAAGGAAGACAGAGAGAGAGACTGAAGGGAAAGGAAGATAGAGAGAGAGACTGAAGGGAAAGGAAGACAGAGAGAGAGACTGAAGGGAAAGGAAGACAGAGAGAGAGACTAAAGGGAAAGGTAGACAGGGAGAGACTGAAGGGAAAGGAAGACAGGGAGAGAGACTGAAGGGAAAGGAAGACAGAGAGAGAGACTGAAGGGAAAGGAAGATAGAGAGAGAGACTGAAGGGAAAGGAAGACAGAGAGAGAGACTGAAGGGAAAGGAAGACAGAGAGAGAGACTAAAGGGAAAGGTAGACAGGGAGAGACTGAAGGGAAAGGAAGACAGGGAGAGAGACTGAAGGGAAAGGAAGACAGAGAGAGAGACTGAAGGGAAAGGAAGATAGAGAGAGAGACTGAAGGGAAAGGAAGACAGAGAGAGAGACTGAAGGGAAATGAAGACAGAGAGAGACTGAAGGGAAAGGAAGACAGAGAGAGACTGAAGGGAAAGGAAGACAGGGAGAGAGACTGAAGGGAAAGGAAGACAGGGAGAGAGACTGAAGGGAATGGAAGACAGGGAGAGAGACTGAAGGGAAAGGAAGACAGAGAGAGACTGAAGGGAAAGGAAGACAGAGAGAGACTGAAGGGAAAGGTAGACAGAGATACAGACTGAAGGGAAAGGTAGACAGAGATACAGGCTGAAGGGAAAGGTAGACAGAGAGAGACTGAAGGGAAAGGAAGACAGAGAGAGAGAGACTGAAGGGAAAGGAATACAGAGAGAGACTGAAGGGAAAGGAAGACAGAGAGAGACTGAAGGGAAAGGAAGACAGGGAGAGAGACTGAAGGGAATGGAAGACAGGGAGAGAGACTGAAGGGAAAGGTAGACAGAGATACAGACTGAAGGGAAAGGTAGACAGAGATACAGACTGAAGGGAAAGGTAGACAGAGATACAGGCTGAAGGGAAAGGTAGACAGAGATACAGGCTGAAGGGAAAGGTAGACAGAGATACAGGCTGAAGGGAAAGGTAGACAGAGATACAGGCTGAAGGGAAAGGTAGACAGAGATACAGACTAAAGGGAAAGGTAGACAGAGATACAGACTGAAGGGAACGGTAGACAGAGATACAGACTGAAGGGAAAGGTAGACAGAGATACAGACTGAAGGGAAAGGTAGACAGAGATACAGACTGAAGGGAAAGGTAGACAGAGATACAGACTGAAGGGAAAGGTAGACAGAGATACAGACTGAAGGGAAAGGTAGACAGAGATACAGACTGAAGGGAAAGGTAGACAGAGATACAGGCTGAAGGGAAAGGTAGACAGAGATACAGACTGAAGGGAAAGGTAGACAGAGATACAGGCTGAAGGGAAAGGTAGACAGAGTGGCGAGAAGCGATGAGAGAAAGAAAGAAAACAATGTAGAATAAAAATGTCTGTTACGGGCCTCCTGGGTGGTGTAGTTGTTAAGGGCGCTGTACTGCAGCGCCGGCTGTGCTACCAGAGAGGGTTCGCGCCCAGGCTCTGTCGTAACCGGCCGCGACCGGGAGGTCCGTGGGGCGACGCACAATTTGCCTAGTGTCGTCCGGGTTAGGAAGGGGTTGGCCGGTAGGGATATCCTTGTCTCATCGCGCACCAGCGACTCCTGTGGCGGGCCGGGCGCAGTGCACGTTAACCAAGGTTGCCAGGTGCATGGTGTTTCCTCCGACACATTGGTGCGGCTGGCTTCCGGGTTGGATGCGCACTGTGTTAAGAAGCAGTGCAGCTTGGTTGGTTGGGTTGTGTATTGGAGGATGCATGACTTTCAACCTTCGAGTTGTAGCGATGAGACAAGATAGTAGCTACTAAAACAATTGGATACCACGAAATTGGGGAGAAAATGGGGTAAAATAAAAAATAAAATAAAAAATGTCTGTCACATAGTTGTGAGTCAGTCAGTCAGTGTGGCTCTGTCATCAATCAGCCTGTAGTTTGTTCTTTCGGCAGAGCTGTGCCCAAGCTGTGTCATCAATACCCCAATCATCCTCCCCTCCACCCTTCCACCCCTCTTAACCTGTGCCAATTTCTCTCCTTTCTGTGTCCATGGCTGATGATGAGACGCAGAACTACAGAGCAGAGAGAGAGACAGATAACGACAGAGCAGAGACAGAGAACGACAGAGCAGAGAGAGAGACAGAGAACGACAGAGCAGAGAGAGAGACAGAGAACGACAGAGCAGAGAGAGACAGAGAACGACAGAGCAGAGAGGGAAACAGACAACGACAGAGCAGAGAGAGAGAGACAGAGAACGACAGAGCAGAGAGACAGAGAACGACAGAGCAGAGAGACAGAGAACGACAGAGCAGAGAGAGAGAGACAGAGAACGACAGAGCAGAGAGAGAGACAGAGAACGACAGAGCAGAGAGACAGCGAACGACAGAGCAGAGAGAGACAGAGAACGACAGAGCAGAGAGAGAGACAGAGAACGACAGAGCAGAGAGAGAGACAGAGAACGACAGAGCAGCGAGAGAGAGACAGAGAACGAAAGAGCAGAGAGAGAGAACGACAGAGCAGAGAGACAGAGAACGACAGAGCAGAGAGACAGAGAACGACAGAGCAGAGAGAGACAGAGACAGAGAGTGACAGAGCAGAGGGAGACAGAGAACGACAGAGCAGAGAGAGACAGGGGGTGACAGAGCAGGGCAAGAGATAGATAGAGTGACAGAGCAGGGAGATAGAGATATAGAGAGAGTGACAAGGCAGGGAGATAGAGAGAGTGACAGAGCAGAGAGATAGAGAGAGTGACAGAGCAGGGAGATAGAGATATAGAGAGAGTGACAGAGCAGGGAGATAGAGAGAGACAGAGAGTGACAGAGCAGGGAGAGACAGAGAACGACAGAGCAGAGAGAGAGAAAGAGAACTTGCTTTGGCAATGTTAACACATGTTTCCCATGCCAATAAAGCGCTTGAATTGAATTGAGAGACACAGAGTGACAGAGCAGGGAGATAGAGAGTGACAGAGCAGGGAGATAGAGAGTGACAGAGCAGGCAGATAGAGAGTGACAGAGCAGGGAGATAGAGAGGGTGACAGAGCAGAGAGATAGAGAGAGTGACAGAGCAGGGAGATAGAGAGTGACAGAGCAAGGAGATAGAGAGATAGAGAGAGTGACCGAGCAGAGAGATAGAGAGAGTGACAGAGCAGAGAGATAGAGAGGGTGACAGAGCAGGGAGATAGAGAGAGTAACAGAGCAGAGAGATAGAGAGTGTGACAGAGCAGAGAGATAGAGAGGTTGACAGAGCAGGGAGATAGAGAGGGTGACAGAGCAGGGAGATAGAGAGAGTGACAGAGCAGAGAGATAGAGAGAGTGACAGAGCAGAGAGATAGAGAGAGTGACAGAGCAGGGAGATAGAGAGTGACAGAGCAGGGAGATAGAGAGAGTGACAGAGCAGGGAGATAGAGAGAGTGACAGAGCAGAGAGATAGAGAGAGTGACAGAGCAGAGAGATAGAGAGAGTGACAGAGCAGGGAGATAGAGAGAGTGACAGAGCAGGGAGATAGAGAGTGACAGAGCAGGGAGATAGAGAGAGTGACAGAGCAGGGAGATAGAGAGAGTGACAGAGCAGAGAGATAGAGAGAGTGACAGAGCAGGGAGATAGAGAGAGTGACAGAGCAGAGAGATAGAGAGAGTGACAGAGCAGAGAGATAGAGAGAGTGACAGAGCAGGGAGATAGAGAGTGACAGAGCAGGGCGAGAGAGAGAGAACAACAGAGCAAGGACAGAGAGATGGATGTGGAATTGAGGTGTCTCTAGCTAGGGTTACATCTGTATGAAAACAAATTATGTTGAGAGGTCTATACCTTTTCTTGTTCACTTCTGAAGAAGTGTTGTACCATACATTAACCTGACCTCCCTCCCTCTCTCTCCTCTCCCTTCCATTCCTCCCTCGCTCTCTCCTCTCCCTTCCATTCCTTTCTCCCTCTCTCTCTCCCTTACTTATTCTCTCCCTCCCCTCTCTCCCATCCCTCTCCCCCTCTCTCACCCCCTTTCTCTTTCTCCCTCTGACTTCTCACTCCCTCTCTCTCCCCCTCTCCCTGTCTCAGACCTATCCAACAGGCGTCTGTACTGGGTGGACTCCAAGCTGCACCTGCTCTCCAGCATCGACCTGAACGGTGACAACCGCAAAGTGCTGCTCTTTTCCCAGGACCACCTGGGGCACCCCTTCGCTCTCACTGTCTTCGAGGTAAGGAGGGGAAAGACATGGGAGGAGGAGGGGTGAAGAGACACAGAGGAGACACAGGGGAGGGAGGATGTGGAGGGAGCAGGATGGGATGGGGAGGGGGGAGGAGCAAGAGAGAGGGGAGGGAGCAGGATGGAGAGAGGGGAGGGGAGCAGGATGGGATGGAGAAGGAAGGAGAGGGGGGGGCAGGATGGGATGGATAGTTTCACTTTGTATATTATCTACTTCACATGTTTTGGCAATGTTATCACATATTTCCCAATAAAACCTATTGAATTGAATTGAGAGAGGGGGAGATGGAGAGGAGGGTGGAGGAGCAGGAGCAAGTAGAGGGAGAGATGGGCTGAGGAGGGAGTGGGGGTGGACAGGGAGAGGGGAGAGGGGGAGAGGGCTGAGGAGGGAGTGGACAGCCACAGGGAGAGGGGGAGAGGGCTGAGGAGGGAGTGGACAGCCACAGGGAGAGGGGGAGAGGGCTGAGGAGGGAGTGGACAGCCACAGGGAGAGGGAGAGGGGAGAGGGCTGAGGAGGGAGTGGACAGCCACAGGGAGAGGGAGAGGGCTGAGGAGGGAGTGGACAGCCACAGGGAGAGGGGGAGAGGGGGAGAGGGCTGAGGAGGGACTGGACAGCCACAGGGAGAGGGAGAGGGGGAGAGGGCTGAGGAGGGAGTGGACAGCCACAGGGAGAGGGGGAGAGGGCTGAGGAGGGAGTGGACAGCCACAGGGAGAGGGGAGAGGGGGAGAGGGCTGAGGAGGGAGTGGACAGCCACAGGGAGAGGGGGAGAGGGCTGAGGAGGGAGTGGGGGTGGACAGGGAGAGGGAAGAGGGGAGAGGGTTGAGGAGGGAGTGGACAGCCACAGGGAGAGGGGAGAGGGGGAGAGGGCTGAGGAGGGAGTGGACAGCCACAGGGAGAGGGGAGAGGGGAGAGGGGCTGAGGAGGGAGTGGGGGTGGACAGGGAGAGGGAAGAGGGGGAGAAGGCTGAGGAGGGAGTGGACAGCCACAGGGAGAGGGGAGAGGGCTGAGGAGGGAGTGGACAGCCACAGGGAGAGGGCTGAGGAGGGAGTGGACAGCCACAGGGAGAGTGGAGAGGGGGAGAGGGCTGAGGAGGGAGTGGACAGCCACATGGAGAGGGGAGAGGGGGAGAGGGTGGAAGGAATCGGGTCACAGAGGGGAAAGTAATCTGGTCCTAGGTGGAGAAAGGAGAGTGTCAGAGGGGTAAGCAGGGACGGCACAGTAGTGTGAGACTTTGACATGATACCGGTATTGTCTTTCAACAGCTGCGGTGTCAACGCCACAGGAAGAGCCTCTATGAGTCAGGCATGGTAGTAGATTAGTGGTATACAGAATTGATCGAGGAAGGGAAATGACCAATAAGAACTAAAGGATGTAATAATGGGTATTGAAGTCGGAGGATTGGATGAGATAACAGAGCTCTGGCTGCTCTAAGAGATCCCAGTAGATCAGTGGTAATATGGTAGTGGTGGGGGGTGCACACAGAGGGGGACCTGGGGACATTCTTTCAGTGGGGAAATCCATCATGTCCAGAGTGTGTGTCTGTCTGCCTGCCTGCCTGCCTGCCTGCCTGCCTGCCTGCCTGCCTGCCTGCGTGTATATGTATTAGAGAGACCACTGTCCCATGCTCTGTGGGGCAGCAATTATAACACTCTAGATGAATGGCCTCCAGCACTGTGTTCATTCTGCAGTAGCCAGTCAGGACCCAGACCTGGCCATGGTCTTCAGTACCGCAGGGCCGTGGAGGATGGAGGGGTAGAGGGTTATACATCACAGCCTAGCCCCCTAACAGGCCCACCGACAGGGCAGGATTCTCCACACCACTGCACCCACCTCCACTCTCCTCCCTGGGGCCATCTTAGTTTTATTGCTGTCTGCTGGGCTGGAGAGAGGGAGTGGGGCTGGGCTGGAGAGAGGGAGTGGGGCTGGGCTGGAGAGAGGGAGTGGGGCTGGAGAGAGGGAGTGGGGCTGGGCTGGAGAGAAGGAGTGGGGCTGGGCTGGAGAGAGGGAGTGGGGCTGGAGAGAGGGAGTGGGGCTGGGCTGGAGAGAGGGAGTGGGGCTGGGCTGGAGAGAGGGCGTGGGGCTGGGCTGGAGAGAGGGAGTGGGGCTGGGAGGGAGGGAGGGAGGGAGTGGGGCTGGGCTGGAGAGAGGGAGTGGGCCTGGGCTGGAGAGAGGGAGTGGGGCTGGGCTGGAGAGAGGGCGTGGGGCTGGGCTGGAGAGAGGGAGTGGGGCTGGGCTGGAGAGAGGGAGTGGGGCTGGGCTGGAGAGAGGGAGTGGGGCTGGGCTGGAGAGAGGGAGTGGGGCTGGGCTGGAGAGAGGGGAGTGGGGCTGGGCTGGAGAGAGGGCGTGGGGCTGGGCTGGAGAGAGGGAGTGGGGCTGGAGAGAGGGAGTGGAGCTGGAGAGAGGGAGTGGGGCTGGGAGGGAGGGAGGGAGTGGGGCTGGGCTGGAGAGAGGGAGTGGGCCTGGGCTGGAGAGAGGGAGTGGGGCTGGGCTGGAGAGAGGGAGTGGGGCTGGGCTGGAGAGAGGGCGTGGGGCTGGGCTGGAGAGAGGGAGTGGGGCTGGGCTGGAGAGAGGGAGTGGGGCTGGGCTGGAGAGAGGGAGTGGGGCTGGGCTGGAGAGAGGGAGTGGGGCTGGGCTGGAGAGAGGGAGTGGGGCAGGGCTGGGATGGAGAGAGGGAGTGGGGCAAGGCTGGGATGGAGAGAGGGAGTGGGGCAGGGCTGGGATGGAGAGAGGGAGTGGGGCAGGGCTGGGATGGAGAGAGGGAGTGGGGCAGGGCTGGGATGGAGAGACGGAGTGGGGCAAGGCTGGGATGGAGAGAGGGAGTGGGGCAGGGCTGGGATGGAGAGAGGGAGTGGGGCAGGGCTGGGATGGAGAGAGGGAGGGGCAGGGCTGGGATGGAGAGAGGGAGTGGGGCAGGGCTGGGATGGAGAGAGGGAGTGGGGCAGGGCTGGGATGGAGAGAGGGAGTGAGTGAGTTGGGGTTGGAGAGAGGGAGTGAGTGGGTTGGGGTTGGAGAGAGGGAGTGAGTGGGTTGGGGTTGGGGTTGGAGAGAGGTATTGGGGCTGGGTTGACTCTGGGTAGATGGGCTGTGAGGGACTGACTGATTAGATGGAGTGTGAATGAGGGCTGAGCAGACAGTTAGACAGGGTAGGGTGACAGACTGACAGGTGTTGTACAGGCGTGGATTGGAGATAATGTACGGCAGATGAGTGCAATACCTCTTCCCTAATCTGCTATTGTGGGCGTGTGAATGCACTCCTGGTCTAGATGGCTTATCTGAAAGAACCCGTAACCCTCCAGGCTTAGACTTCACTGTCATCTAGCTGACACCCTGCACAATGGATATCAGCCCTACCTTACAGCGCATTGCACCTTTCCTATAGGGACGATGTCTATTCATTACATGACTATAAGTCATGTAATGAATAGACAAGTGTGAGCAGAGCTGAGCTGATCCAGGACCAGTGTTGAGTTGTGGAGTGTCAGGGTAGGTAATGTTAAGGACTGATCAGGGTTAAGAGCCTGGGAGATTTGGCTGTCTCAGGGGTTAAGCCTGCAGATTTGAAATTACCCACCTTGATCTCACTGTTAGGTCCAGAGTGGTGTCTGTACACGGCTGCAATGCAGTATCTGTGCCCTATAAACGAACAGAAGGAGTTGGGAAGGAGGAAGGGAGTGAAGGCGAGAGAGGAATGAGAGAGAGAGAGGCAGATGGAGAGGAAGAGGGGGATGGAGAGAGAGAGAGGGGGATGGAGAGAGAGAGAGGCGAATGGAGAGGAAGAGGGGGATGGAGAGAGAGAGAGAGAGAGGCGGATGGAGAGGAAGTGGGGATGGAGAGAAAGGGGGATGAAGAGAGAGAGAGGCGGATGGAGAGAAAGAGGGGGATGGCGAGAGGGAGGCGGATGGCGAGAAAGGGGGGGGATGGAGAGAAAGGGGGTGGAGAGAGAGAGAGAGAGGCGAATGGAGAGAAAGGGGGGATGGAGAGAGAGAAAGAGGCGAATGGAGAGAAAGAGGGGATGGAGAGAAAGAGGGGGATGGAGAGAAAGAGGGGGATGGAGAGAGAGAGGGGGATGGAGAGAAAGAGGGGGATGGAGAGAAAGAGGGGGATGGAGAGAGAGATAGGTGGATGGAGAGAAAGAGGGTGATGGAGAGAGAGAGAGGTGTATGGAGAGAAAGAGGGGATGGAGAGAGAGGTGGATTGAGAGAGAGGTGGATTGAGAGAGAGGGGGATGGAGAGAAAGAGGGGGATGGAGAGAAAGAGGGCGATGGAGAGAGAGAGGTGTATGGAGAGAAAGAGGGGGATGAGAGAGAGAGGTGGATTGAGAGAGAGAGGGGGATGGAGAGAAAGAGGGGGATGGAGAGAAAGAGGGGGATGGAGAGAGAGAGAGGTGGATGGAGAGAGAGAGAGGGGCGATTGGAGAGAAAGAGGGCGATGGAGAGAGAGAGAGGTGGATGGAGAGAAAGAGGGGGATAGAGAGAGAGGTGGATGGAGAGAGAGAGAGAGAGGCGAATGGAGAGAAAGAGGGGAATGGAGAGAAAGAGGGGGATGGAGAGAAAGAGGGGGATGGAGAGAGAGGTAGATGGAGAGAAAGGGGGATGAGAGAGAGAGAGAGGCGAATGGAGAGAAAGAGGGGGATGGAGAGAAAGGGGGGATGGAGAGAAAGAGGGGGATGGAGAGAGAGAGGTGGATGGAGAGAACGAGGGGGGTGTAGAGAGAGTACTTTAACTATTTGCACATCATTACAACACTGTATTTAGCCATGATATGATATTTGTGACCGACCGCCATGATTCGGTCTTATGTAGCAGCATTTCAAATTGAGACACAGAGCTACAAAATGGTACATCAGACACTGCATTTGAGGAACAATGGGAAAGTAATTCTGCTTTGAGAGTTGATAAACTTGAAACCTCACTTTTGAGAAAATGGCCTTTGTATGTTAGGGTTAGGGGAGGGTTTGGTCCCCAGGGATGTCCTTGACCCATCGCACTAGCGACTCCTGTGGCGGACCGGGCACAGTGCACGCTGACACGGTCGCCAGGTGTACAGTGTTTCCTCCAACACATTGGTGCGTCTGGCTTCCGGGTTAAGTGGGCATTGTGTCAAGAAGCAGTGCAGCTTGGTTGGGTTGTGTTTCGAGGACGCATGGCTCTCGACCTTCGCCTCTTTACCACTTTTCTCCCGGAGTTGCAGCGATGAGACAAGACTGTAACTACCAAGTGGATACCACGAAATTGGGGAGAAAAGGGGTAAAGAAGTATATATGTACATTTGGCAGGAGGTTAGGAAGTGCAGCTCAGTTTCCACCTCATTTTGTGAGTACAGAGCTTGTCTTGTCTTATGAGCCAGGTCTGCCTACAGCCGACTTTCTCAATAGCAAGGCTATGCTCACTGAGTCTGTGCATAGTCACAGTGGTCAAGTATTCTGCCACTGTGCACTCTATGTTCAGGGACAAATAGCATTCTAGTTTGCTCTGTTTTTATGTTAATTCTTGCCAATGTGTCAAGTGATTATCTTTTTGTTTTCTCATGATTTGGTTGGGTCTAATTGTGTTGCTGTCCTGGGGCTCTGTGGGGTGTGTTTGTGTTTGTGAACAGAGCCCCAGGACCAGCTTGCTTAGGGGACTCTTCTCCAGGTTCAACTCTCTGTAGGTGATGACTTTGTTATGGAATCGCTTCCTTTTAGGTGGTTGTAGAATTTTATGTTCCTTTATGGATTTTGATAATTAGTGGGTATCGGTCTGATTCTGTTCTGCATGCATTATCTGGTTTACGTTGTACACAGGATGTTTTTGCAGAATTCTGTATGCAGAGTCTCAATTTGGTGTTTGGCGTATTTTGTGAATTCTTGGTTGGTGAGCTGACTCCAGACCTCACAACCATAAAGGGCAATGGGTTCTATAACTGATTTAAGTATTTTTGTCCCAGGTCCTGATTGGTATGTTGAATTGTATGTTCCTTTTGATGGCACAGAAGGCCCTTGCCTTGTATCTCAGATTGTCCACAGCTTTGTGGAAGTTACCTGTGGCGCTGATGTTTAGGCCGAGGTATGTATAGTTTTTTGTGTGCTCTAGGGCAACGGTGTCTAGATGGAACTTGTATTTGTGGTCCTGGCGACTGGACCTTTTTTGGAACACCATTATTTTTGTATTATTGAGATTTACTGTCAGGGCCCAGGTCTGACAGAATCTGTGCAGAAGATCTACAGTGGGGCAAAAAAGTATTTAGTCAGCCACCAATTGTGCAAGTTCTCCCGCTTAAAATGATGAGAGAGGCCTGTAATTTTCATCATAGGTACACTTCAACTGTGACAGACAAAATGAGAGAAAAAATTCAGAAAATCACATTGTAGGATTTTTAATGAATTTATTTGCCAATTATGGTGGAAAATAAGTATTTGGTCAATAACAAAAGTTTATCTCAATACTTTGTTACTTACCCGTTGTTGGCAATGACAGAGGTCAAACGTTTTCTGTAAGTCTTCACAAGGTTTTCACACACTGTTGCTGGTATTTTGGCCCATTCCTCCATGCAGATCTCCTCTAGAGCAGTGATGTTTTGGGGCTGTTGCTGGGCAACACGGACTTTCAACTCCCTCCAAAGATTTTCTATGGGGTTGAGATCTGGAGACTGGCTAGGCCACTCCAGGACCTTGAAATGCTTCTTACGAAGCCACTCCTTCGTTGCCCGGGCGGTGTGTTTGGGATCATTGTCATGCTGAAAGACCCAGCCACATTTCATCTTCAATGCCCTTGTTGATGGAAGGAGGTTTTCACTCAAAATCTCACGATACATGGCCCCATTCATTCTTTCCTTTACACGGATCAGTCGTCCTGGTCCCTTTGCAGAAAAACAGCCCCAAAGCATGATGTTTCCACCCCCATGCTTCAGAGTAGGTATGGTGTTCTATGGATGCAACTCAGCATTCTTTGTCCTCCAAACACGACGGGTTGAGTTTTTACTAAAAAGTTATATTTTGGTTTCATCTGACCATATGACATTCTCCCACACTTCTTCTGGATCATCCAAATGCTCTCTAGCAAACTTCAGACGGGCCTGGACATGTACTGGCACTGCGGGATTTGAGTCCCTGGCGGCGTAGTGTGTTACTGATGGTAGGCTTTGTTACTTTGGTCCCAGCTCTCTGCAGGTCATTCACTAGGTCCCCCTGTGTGGTTCTGGGATTTTTGCTCACTGTTCTTGTCTGTCTCTCTTTCTCTCTCTGTGTGTGTGTCTCTATCGCTCTCTCTCTGTATAGCTCTCTCGATAGCTCGCTGTCTATCTCTCGATCACAATCTCGCTCTGTTCATCTCTCGATTACGATCTCTCTGTCTCTCTCTCTGTCTATCTCACTATCACGATCTCTTTCTCTGTCTATCTCTCTATCACGATCTCTCTCTGTCTACTTCTCGATCACGATCTCTCTCTGTCTACTTCTCGATCACGATCTCTCTCTGTCTACTTCTCGATCACGATCTCTCTCTGTCTACTTCTCGATCACGATCTCTCTCTGTCTACTTCTCGATCACGATCTCTCTCTGTCTACTTCTCGATCACGATCTCTCTCTGTTTATATCTCGATCACAATCTCTCTCTCAACTATCTTATTCTCTCTGTCTATTTGTCTCTTTGTCTCGATCCAGCTCTCTATCTCTTCTCTCCCTCTCTGTTTCCCTCTTCTCGCTCTATCTTCATCTAAATTTCTCTCTGTCGCTCCTCTCACAACTCATTTCATGTTTGCTCGTGGTAGCAGATGGATCTAAGGTTGCCGTAGCAACCATGGAACTATCACCTCAGCCTCCGCTCATGCTGCTATGGTATCACTGGAGGACAGGCTGATAAGATGGCATTAGATGAGAGAGAGAGGCGAGTTGAGGGAAAGAGAAAGAGGGCGATAGACAGAAAGTAATGAAAAGTTGTAAATAGAGGTCTTATGTCTAGGGTTGGTCTGGGTCCCTGTGGACTGCTGCTGAATATTGCCCCACTGGTGATGAGTGGAGAAAAGCCATTACATTGTGTTAAATGTACTGATGGAGGTCAATGTCAACCGCTGGTGTTCCCTTATACCTGCTGGAAAGGACCTCCTTCAGTGTCTGGTGACAGGACATGATGTGGCTACGCTAGCAGAACACCTCAATAGCCCTCTAGATGTTGTGGTGCTCCACAAAGTGTGATAGGCTACTTAAAACTGTAGATTTTGGTGGGAGAATGTATCCAACATGTTTAGTGTTAGGATTAGATTGTATTGAACAAAACTCAAGCCAACTTTTTCCGATGTCCTCAGGACGTGGTTAGACGTCCAATTTCGCAGTCACTCTTGAGCGATCTGCCTGTGTATTGACAATGACAACAATAACGGCCAATCTGTCTGCAGGCTTTGTAACAACAGATATATTATTCTCCAGCTCACTTACTGTAATGTCACATCTTGATATGGTCTCTCCTGACTTACTGTGATTGCACAGCCTCCTGTCTCGCTGCCTCACACGTCATAGAAAACAACTGCTTATGTGTTGTGGGTTGAGGACTGAACCATCCCCATGTCTCCCTGCAGGACCGTGTGTACTGGACAGACCTGGAGGATGAGGCTATCTACAGCGCTAACAGGCTAACAGGACACGATGTGTCTACGCTAGCAGAACACCTCAATAACCCTCTAGATGTTGTGGTGTTCCACGAACTACGCCAACCCAAAGGTGAGAGACAGATATGTACATGTACACACATACATGCTCATACACACAGTATTTATTTTCTAGTGTTTTTTTAATAGACCACAGGAACACTACCTGTATGTTATTTTTCCTGAGAGAAATGGGTCAAGTGTCAATATTAATGTGTGTGTCTGTCTGCGACACTGGAAAATACACTATATATGCAAAAGCATGTGTTCACCCCTTCAAATTAGTGGATTCGGCTATTTCAGTCACACCTGTTGCTGACAGGTGTATAAAATTAAGCACACAGACATGCAATCTACATAGACAAACACTGGCAGTAAAATGGCCTTACTGAAGATCTCAGTGACTTTCAACCGTCATTGGATGCCACCTTTCCAAGTCAGTTTGTCGTAGCTCGTTTGTCCTCGGTTGCAGCATTCGCTACTGAGTTCCAAACTGCCTCTGGAAGCAATGTCAGCATAAGAACTGTTTGTCGGGAACTTCATTAAATGGGTTTCCATGGCCGAGCAGCCGCACACAAGCCTAAGATCACCATGCTCAATGCCAAGCATCGGCTGGAGTGGTATAAAGCTCACCGCCATTGGACTCTGGAGCAGTGGAAACATGTTCTCTGGAGTGATAAATTATGCTTCACCATCTGGCAGCCTGATGGACAAATCTGGGTTTGGCGGATGCAAGGAGAACTCTACCTGCCTCAAATGCTGTAAAGTTTGGTGGAGGAGGAGGTGCTTCTACACCTGCATTGCTTGCTGTTTGGGGTTTTAGGCTGGGTTTCTGTACAGCACTTTGAGATATCAGCTGATGTACGAAGGGCTATATAAATACATTTGATTTGATTTGATTTGATTTGATAATGGTCTGGGGCTGTTTTTCATGGTTCGGTCTAAGCTCCTTAGTTCCAGTGAAGGGAAATCTTAACACTACAGCATACAATGACATTCTAGATGATTCTGTGCTTCCAACTTTGTGGCAACAGTTTGGAGAAGGCCCTTTCCTGTTTCAGCATGACAATGCCCCATGCGCAAAGCAAAGTCCATACAGAAATGGCTTTTCGATTTTGGTGTGGAATAACTTGAACACCTGTGGGATGAATTGGAAAGCTGACTGCGGACCAGGCCTAAATGTCCAACATCAGTGCCCGACCTCACTAATGCTCTTGTGGCTGAATGGAACCAAGTCCCCACAGCAATGTTCCAACATCTAGTGGAAAGCCTTCCCAGAAGAGTGGAGGTTGTTATATCAGCAAAGGGGGGGACCAACTCCATATTAATGTCCATGATTTTGTAATGAGATGTTAGGCCAGCAGGTGTCCACATACTTTTAGTCATGCAACAGCCCCAAAACATCACTGCTCTAGAGGAGATCTGCATGGAGGAATGGGCCAAAACACCAGCAACAGTGTGTGAAAACCTTGTGAAGACTTACAGAAAACATTTGACCTCTGTCATTGCCAACAAAGGGTATATAACAAAGTATTGAGATAAACTTTTGTTATTGACCAAATACTTATTTTCCACCATAATTTGCAAATAAATTCATTAAAAATCCTACAATGTGATTTTCTGGATTTTGTTTTTCATTTTGTCTGTCATAGTTGAAGTGTACCTATGATGAAAAATAAAGGCCTCTCTCATCTTTTTAAGTGGGAGAACTTGCACAATTGGTGGCTGACTAAATATTATTTATAATATTAATATATTTTGCCCCACTGTATAAATTAACTAGTGCTGTAGAGTTAGACTGTGTCCCAAATGGCGCCCCGTTCCCTATGTATTTGTCCTGGTCAAAAGTAGTGCACTATATAGGGAATAGGTTGTCTTTTCAGACACAACCTTGGTTTCTCAAGCATCTCTAAAGTGAAATATTCATCATAGTGCTACTTCTGCAGGTTTCATTACCCTATTCTCTCTGTCTTGCTTTGGCACTCTCCCTCTCTGTCAGCCTCTCTAGCTGTCTCTCTGTCAGTCTCTCCCTCTCTGTCAGCCTCTCTAGCTGTCTCTCTGTCAGTCTCTCCCTCTCTGTCAGCCTCTCTAGCTGTCTCTCTGTCAGTCTCTCCCTCTCTGTCAGCCTCTCTAGCTGTCTCTCTGTCAGTCTCTCCCTCTCTGTCAGCCTCTCTAGCTGTCTCTCTGTCAGTCTCTCCCTCTCTGTCAGCCTCTCGAGCTGTCTCTCTGTCAGTCTCTCCCTCTCTGTCAGCCTCTCTAGCTGTCTCTCTGTCAGTCTCTCCCTCTCTGTCAGCCTCTCTAGCTGTCTCTCTGTCAGTCTCTCCATCTCTGTCAGCCTCTCTAGCTGTCTCTCTGTCAGCCTCTCTAGCTGTCTCTCTGTCAGTCTCTCCCTCTCTGTCAGCCTCTCTAGCTGTCTCTCTGTCAGTCTCTCCCTCTCTGTCAGCCTCTCTAGCTATCTCTCTCAGCCTCTCTAGATGTCTCTCTGTCAGTCTCTCTAGATGCCTCTCTGTCAGTCTCTCTAGCTGTCTCTCTGTCAGCCTCTCTAGATGTCTCTCTGTCAGTCTTTCCCTCTCTGTCAGCCTCTCTAGATGTCTCTCTGTCAGTCTCTCCCTCTCTGTCAGCCTCTCTAGATGTCTCTCTAGCTGTCTCTCTGTCAGCCTCTCTAGATGTCTCTCTGTCAGCCTCTCCCTCTCTGTCAGCCTCTCTAGATGTCTCTCTGTCAGCCTCTCCCTCTCTGTCAGTCTCTCCAGATGTCTCTCTGTCAGCCTCTCTAGATGTCTCTCTGTCAGCCTCTCTAGATGTCTCTCTGTCAGTCTCTCCCTCTCTGTCAGTCTCTCTAGATGTCTCTCTGTCAGCCTCTCTAGCTGTCTCTCTGTCAGCCTCTCTAGCTGTCTCTCTGTCAGCCTCTCTAGATGTCTCTCTGACAGTCTCTCCCTCTCTGTCAGTCTCTCTAGATGCCTCTCTGTCAGTCTCTCTAGCTGTCTCTCTGTCAGCCTCTCTAGATGTCTCTCTGTCAGTCTTTCCCTCTCTGTCAGTCTCTCCCTCTCTATCAGTCTCTCCCTCTCTGTCAGTCTCTCTAGCTGCCTCTCTGTCAGTCTCTCCCTCTCTGTCAGTCTCTCTAGATGTCTCTCTGTCAGTCTCTCTAGCTGTCTCTCTGTCAGCCTCTCTAGATGTCTCTATGTCAGCCTCTCCCTCTCTGTCAGCCTCTCTAGATGTCTCTCTGTCAGCCTCTCTCTCTCTCTGTCAGTCTCTCCCTCTCTGTCAGTCTCTCTAGATGTCTCTCTGTCAGTCTCTCTAGCTGTCTCTCTGTCAGCCTCTCTATATGTCTCTCTGTCAGTCTCTCCCTTTCTGTCAGTCTCTCTAGATGCCTCTCTGTCAGTCTCTCTAGCTGTCTCTCTGTCAGCCTCTCTAGATGTCTCTCTGTCAGTCTTTCCCTCTCTGTCAGCCTCTCTAGATGTCTCTCTGTCAGTCTCTCCCTCTCTGTCAGTCTCTCTAGATGTCTCTCTGTCAGTCTCTCTAGCTGTCTCTCTGTCAGCCTCTCTAGATGTCTCTCTGTCAGCCTCTCCCTCTCTGTCAGTCTCTCCCTCTCTGGCGGTCTCTCTAGCTGTCTCTCTGTCAGTCTCTCTAGATGTCTCTCTGTCAGTCTCTCTAGCTGTCTCTCTGTCAGCCTCTCTAGCTGTCTCTCTGTCAGCCTCTCTAGATGTCTCTCTGTCAGCCTCTCTAGATGTCTCTCTGTCAGCCTCTCTAGATGTCTCTCTGTCAGCCTCTCTAGATGTCTCTCTGTCAGCCTCTCTAGCTGTCTCTCTGTCAGCCTCTCTAGCTGTCTCTCTGTCAGCCTCTCTAGATGTCTCTCTGTCAGCCTCTCTAGCTGTCTCTCTGTCAGCCTCTCTAGCTGTCTCTCTGTCAGCCTCTCTAGCTGTCTCTCTGTCAGCCTCTCTAGCTCTCTCTCTGTCAGCCTCTCTAGCTGTCTCTCTGTCAGCCTCTCTAGCTGTCTCTCTGTCAGCCTCTCTAGATGTCTCTCTGTCAGCCTCTCTAGCTGTCTCTCTGTCAGTCTCTCTAGCTGTCTCTCTGTTAGCCTCTCCCTCTCTCAGTCTCTCTTGCTGTCTCTCTGTCAGCCTCTCCCTCTCTATCAGTCTCTCTAGCTGTCTCTCTGTCAGTCTCTCCCTCTCTGTCAGTCTCTCTAGCTGTCTCTCTGTCAGCCTTGCCCTCTCTGTCAGTCTCTCTAGCTGTCTCTCTGTCAGCCTCTCCCACTCTATCAGTCTCCCCCTCTCTGTCAGTCTCTCTAGCTGTCTCTCTGTCAGCCTCTCCCTCTCTATCAGTCTCCCCCTCTCTGTCAGTCTCTCTAGATGTCTCTCTGTCAGTCTCTCTAGCTGTCTCTCTGTCAGCCTCTCCCTCTCTGTCAGTCTCTCTCGCTGTCGCTCTTTCTCAATGCTCTGTATTTCTATCTCTCCTATGTCTCTCTGTCTCTCTCTCTCTCTCAATTCAATTCAATTCAATTCAATTCAAGGGCTTTATTGGCATGGGAAACATGTGTTAACATTGCCAAAGCAAGTGAGGTAGACAACATACAAAGTGAATATATAAAGTGAAAAACAACAAAAATTAACAGTAAACATTACACATACAGAAGTTTCAAAACAGTAAAGACATTACAAATGTCATATTATATATATATATACAATGTACAAATAGTTAAAGGACACAAGATAAAATAAATAAGCATAAATATGGGTTGTATTTACAATGGTGTTTGTTCTTCACTGGTTGCCCTTTTCTCGTGGCAACAGGTCACAAATCTTGCTGCTGTGATGGCAGACTGTGGAATTTCACCCAAAAGATATGGGAGTTTTTCAAAATTGGATTTGTTTTCGAATTCTTTGTGGATCTGTGTAATCTGGGGGAAATATGTCTCTCTAATATGGTCATACATTGGGCAGGAGGTTAGGAAGTGCAGCTCAGTTTCCACCTCATTTTGTGGGCAGTGAGCACATAGCCTGTCTTCTCTTGAGAGCCATGTCTGCCTACGGCGGCCTTTCTCAATAGCAAGGCTATGCTCACTGAGTCTGTACATAGTCAAAACTTTCCTTAATTTTGGGTCAGTCACAGTGGTCAGGTATTCTGCCGCTGTGTACTCTCTGTGTAGGGCCAAATAGCATTCTAGTTTGCTCTGTTTTTTTGTTAATTCTTTCCAATGTGTTAAGTAATGATCTTTTTGTTTTCTCATGATTTGGTTGGGTCTAATTGTGCTGTTGTCCTGGGGCTCTGTAGGGTGTGTTTGTGTTTGTGAACAGAGCCCCAGGACCAGCTTGCTTAGGGGACTCTTCTCCAGGTTCATCTCTCTGTAGGTGATGGCTTTGTTATGGAAGGTTTGTGAATCACTTCCTTTTAGGTGGTTGTAGAATTTAACGGCTCTTTTCTGGATTTGGATAATTAGTGGGTATCGGCCTAATTCTGCTCTGCATGCATTATTTGGTGTTTTACGTTGTACACGGAGGATATTTTTGCAGAATTCTGCGTGCAGAGTCTCAATTTGGTGTTTGTCCCATTTTGTGAAGTCTTGGTTGGTGAGCGGACCCCAGACCTCACAACCATAAAGGGCAATGGGCTCTATGACTGATTCAAGTATTTTTAGCCAAATCCTAATTGGTATGTTGAAATTTATGTTTCTTTTGATGGCATAGAATGCCCTTCTTGCCTTGTCTCTCAGATCGTTCACAGCTTTGTGGAAGTTACCTGTGGCGCTGATGTTTAGGCCAAGGTATGTATAGTTTTTTGTGTGCTCTAGGGCAACAGTGTCTAGATGGAATTTGTATTTGTGGTCCTGGTGATTGGACCTTTTTTGGAACACCATTATTTTGGTCTTACTGAGATTTACTGTCAGGGCCCAGGTCTGACAGAATCTGTGCAGAAGATCTAGGTGCTGCTGTAGGCCCTTTTTGCCTTGTCTCTCAGATCGTTCACAGCTATGTGGAAGTTACCTGTGGCGCTGATGTTTAGGCCAAGGTATGTATAGTTTTTTGTGTGCTCTAGGGCAACAATGTCTAGATGGAATTTGTATTTGTAGTCCTGGCGACTGGACCTTTTTTGGAACACCATTATTTTGGTCTTACTGAGATTTACTGTCAGGGCCCAGGTCTGACAGAATCTGTGCAGAAGATCTAGGTGCTGCTGTAGGCCCTCCTTGGTTGGTGACAGAAGCACCAGATCATCAGCAAACAGCAGACATTTGACTTCGGATTCTAGCAGGGGGAGGCCGGGTGCTGCAGACTTTTCTAGTGCCCGCGCCAATTCGTTGATATATATGTTGAAGAGCGTGGGGCTTAAGCTGCATCCCTGTCTAACCCCACGACCCTGTGTGAAGAAATGTGTGTGTTTTTTGCCAATTTTAACCGCACACTTGTTGTTTGTGTACATGGATTTTATAATATCGTATGTTTTACCCCCAACACCACTTTCCATCAGTTTGTATAGCAGACCCTCATGCCAGATTGAGTTGAAGGCTTTTTTGAAATCAACAAATGATGAGAAGACTTTGTCTTTGTTTTGGTTTGTTTGGTTGTCAATTAGGGTGTGCAGGGTGAATACATGGTCTGTTGTACGGTAATTTGGTAAAAAGCCAATTTGACATTTGCTCAGTACATTGTTTTCATTGAGGAAATGTACGAGTCTGCTGTTAATAATAATGCAGAGGATTTTCCCAAGGTTACTGTTGACACATATTCCACGGTAGTTATTGGGGTCAAATTTGTCTCCACTTTTGTGGATTGGGGTGATCAGTCCTTGGTTCCAAATATTGGGGAAGATGCCAGAGCTAAGTATGATGTTAAAGAGTTTTAGTATAGCCAATTGGAATTTGTTGTCTGTATATTTGATCATTTCATTGAGGATACCATCGACACCACATGCCTTTTTGGGTTGAAGGGTTTTTATTTTGTCCTGTAACTCATTCAATGTAATTGGAGAATCCAGTGGGTTCTGGTAGTCTTTAATAGTTGATTCTAAGATCTGTATTTGATCATGTATATGTTTTTGCTCTTTGTTCTTTGTTATAGAACCAAAAAGATTGGAGAAGTGGTTTACCCATACATCTCCATTTTGGATAGATAATTCTTCGTGTTGTTGTTTGTTTAGTGTTTTCCAATTTTCCCAGAAGTGGTTAGAGTCTATGGATTCTTCAATTGCATTGAGCTGATTTCTGACATGCTGTTCCTTCTTTTTCCGTAGTGTATGTCTGTATTGTTTTAGTGATTCACCATAGTGAAGGCGTAGACTCAGGTTTTCCGGGTCTCTATGTTTTTGGTTGGACAGGTTTCTCAATTTCTTTCTTAGATTTTTGCATTCTTCATCAAACCATTTGTCATTGTTGTTCATTTTCTTCGGTTTTCTATTTGAGATTTTTAGATTTGATAGGGAAGCTGAGAGGTCAAATATACTGTTAAGATTTTCTACTGCCAAGTTTACACCTTCACTATTACAGTGGAACGTTTTACCC
Source organism: Oncorhynchus nerka (assembly GCF_034236695.1). NCBI lineage: Eukaryota > Metazoa > Chordata > Actinopteri > Salmoniformes > Salmonidae > Oncorhynchus > Oncorhynchus nerka. Next base: position 84,195,116 of record NC_088419.1, on the reverse strand, counting down.
AGGAAATTGTCTAAAAGGGATTGAATTTGTTGTTGCCTAATTGTTTTTTGGTAGGTTTCCAAACTGCATTCCTTCCATCTATAGCATTTCTTAATGTTACTCAGTTCCTTTGGCTTTGATGCCTCATGATTGATTATTGCTCTGTTTAAGTAGACTGTGATTTTGCTGTGGTCTGATAGGGGTGTCAGTGGGCTGACTGTGAACGCTCTGAGAGATTCTGGGTTGAGGTCAGTGATAAAGTAGTCTACAGTACTACTGCCAAGAGATCTCTGTCTCTCTGTGTCTATCTCTCTCTCTGTCTCTCTCTCTCTCGCTCTCTGTCTCTCTCTCTCGTGTAAGAAGAACTATTTTCATAACACATAACAAAAGATCATTCACCTACAGATCGGGTTTGATTTTAAATGGTTCTATTTCCATATCCTGTTCTAAGATCACATCCTGTTCTAAAATCACATCCTGTTCTAAGATCACATCCTGTTCTAAGGCTTTTTTAAATCTACACATTTCAGGAAGACTTTTCTTTGCTTTCCTTCTCAGCTTTTCTTTTTGTCATATTTTCTTTGTCAGTGTGAGCTGAACTTTGAAGCTGAGTTTCTGTGGTAGTGGTACGTCTATCTCCAGAAGAACTGAGGGAAGAGGAGTATTGCAACATCTCTGCAGTGTTTGCAACATCCTCTTGTATAACAGCACATATCCCATTCCTTAGTATCGGCCTCCTCCCCCCCATCTCCTCTGCAGAGTTGGGGACATAAAAGCTGTTTCTCTAGTTCCTGGAAGCACAGTTAGGAGAACAGGAGGCATTTTAAAGTCAGTTTTAGACCTAGCGAGGTGTGTGCAGCCTTTTATGGTTGGAAGGAGGGAAGGGAGATGTTCTGTTATGTACCTTAGCACTGCTAGCTTTTGGACGTAATATTTAATCTTATTTTAGGAAACATAGAGAGACTTTCCAACCATGTCTTTGTACAGGAACAATAATATTTAGTCAATGAGTATTATGAATACATGTTGAGTGCCTGACAGTCGTATTACTGTGTGATATGTCTCTGTTGTCTCTTCCTGTCTAGCTCCAGACAGCTGTAACATGGGCAGTCTACCTAACGGGGGCTGTGAGTACCTGTGTCTTAAAGCCCCCCAGATCACTGACCACTCCCCCAAGTACACCTGTGCCTGCCCGGACGGCATGGAGCTGGGACCAGGCATGAGACGATGTGCCAGAGGTAAACTGTTTAAAACGTGTTACACCCTTTCCCTTCCCCACTGTGCCATATGTAAACTGTTTAAAACGTGTTACACCCTTTCCCTTCCCCACTGTGCCGTAGGTAAACTGTTTAAAATGTGTTACACCCTTTCCCTTCCCCACTGTGCCGTAGGTAAACTGTTTAAAACGTGTTACACCCTTTCCCTTCCCCACTGTGCCGTAGGTAAACTGTTTAAAACGTGTTACACCCTTTCCCTTCCCCACTGTGCCATAGGTAAACTGTTTAAAACGTGTTACACCCTTTCCCTTCCCCACTGTGCCATAGGTAAACTGTTTAAAACGTGTTACACCCTTTCCCTTCCCCACTGTGCCGTAGGTAAACTGTTTAAAACGTGTTACACACTTTCCCTTCCCCACTGTGCCATAGGTAAACTGTTTAAAACGTGTTACACCCTTTCCCTTCCCCACTGTGCCATAGGTAAACTGTTTAAAACGTGTTACACCCTTTCCCTTCCCCACTGTGCCGTAGGTAAACTGTTTAAAACGTGTTACACCCTTTCCCTTCCCCACTGTGCCGTAGGTAAACTGTTTAAAACGTGTTACACCCTTTCCCTTCCCCACTGTGCCATAGGTAAACTGTTTAAAACGTGTTACACCCTTTCCCTTCCCCACTGTGCCGTAGGTAAACTGTTTAAAACGTGTTACACCCTTTCCCTTCCCCACTGTGCCGTAGGTAAACTGTTTAAAACGTGTTACACCCTTTCCCTTCCCCACTGTGCCGTAGGTAAACTGTTTAAATGTGTTACACCCTTTCCCTTCCCCACTGTTCCATAGGTAAACTGTTTAAAACGTGTTACACCCTTTCCCTTCCCCACTGTGCCGTAGGTAAACAGTTTAAAACGTGTTACACCCTTTCCCTTCCCCACTGTGCCATAGGTAAACTGTTTAAAACGTGTTACACCCTTTCCCTTCCCCACTGTGCCGTAGGTAAACTGTTTAAAACGTGTTACACCCTTTCCCTTCCCCACTGTGCCATAGGTAAACTGTTTAAAACGTGTTACACCCTTTCCCTTCCCCACTGTGCCGTAGGTAAACTGTTTAAAACGTGTTACACCCTTTCCCTTCCCCACTGTGCCGTAGGTAAACTGTTTAAAACGTGTTACACCCTTTCCCTTCCCCACTGTGCCGTAGGTAAACTGTTTAAATGTGTTACACCCTTTCCTTCCCCACTGTTCCATAGGTAAACTGTTTAAAACGTGTTACACCCTTTCCCTTCCCCACTGTGCCATAGGTAAACTGTTTAAAACGTGTTACACCCTTTCCCTTCCCCACTGTGCCGTAGGTAAACTGTTTAAAACGTGTTACACCCTTTCCCTTCCCCACTGTGCCGTAGGTAAACTGTTTAAAACGTGTTACACCCTTTCCCTTCCCCACTGTGCCATAGGTAAACTGTTTAAAACGTGTTACACCCTTTCCCTTCCCCACTGTGCCGTAGGTAAACTGTTTAAAACGTGTTACACCCTTTCCCTTCCCCACTGTGCCGTAGGTAAACTGTTTAAAACGTGTTACACCCTTTCCCTTCCCCACTGTGCCGTAGGTAAACTGTTTAAATGTGTTACACCCTTTCCCTTCCCCACTGTTCCATAGGTAAACTGTTTAAAACGTGTTACACCCTTTCCCTTCCCCACTGTGCCGTAGGTAAACTGTTTAAAACGTGTTACACCCTTTCCCTTCCCCACTGTGCCGTAGGTAAACTGTTTAAAACGTGTTACACCCTTTCCCTTCCCCACTGTGCCATAGGTAAACTGTTTAAAACGTGTTACACCCTTTCCCTTCCCCACTGTGCCGTAGGTAAACTGTTTAAAACGTGTTACACCCTTTCCCTTCCCCACTGTGCCGTAGGTAAACTGTTTAAAACGTGTTACACCCTTTCCCTTCCCCACTGTGCCGTAGGTAAACTGTTTAAATGTGTTACACCCTTTCCCTTCCCCACTGTTCCATAGGTAAACTGTTTAAAACGTGTTACACCCTTTCCCTTCCCCACTGTGCCGTAGGTAAACAGTTTAAAACGTGTTACACCCTTTCCCTTCCCCACTGTGCCGTAGATAAACTGTTTAAAACGTGTTACACCCTTTCCCTTCCCCACTGTGCCGTAGGTAAACTGTTTAAAACGTGTTACACCCTTTCCCTTCCCCACTGTGCCGTAGGTAAACTGTTTAAAACGTGTTACACCCTTTCCCTTCCCCACTGTGCCGTAGGTAAACTGTTTAAAACGTGTTACACCCTTTCCCTTCCCCACTGTGCCATAGGTAAACTGTTTAAAACGTGTTACACCCTTTCCCTTCCCCACTGTTCCGTAGGTAAACTGTTTAAAACGTGTTACACCCTTTCCCTTCCCCACTGTGCCGTAGATAAACTGTTTAAAACGTTACACTCTTTCCCATTTGACTCCTCTCCCACACGATAACAGATCCATTTCAATGTTCCACTTGCCAATTAATCTCATTCTCAATTAGCCCTTCCCCACTGTCAATCTGAGCCCTATAATGACCTCCATTATCTCTCTGGCTGATCCATTCCTGTCCTGTCCTCCCTTGGGAACGCTCTGTGTCTATTGTATGGCTGTTCCATTCTTGTCCTCTCCTCTCTCTGGAGACTCTGTGTCTGGAGGTACACAGGTGGGTTGTCGCAGTGCTGTCCCCAGAAAGAGAGAGGGATGAGGGATGAACACAGGCCACCAGGCAGCCTGCCTGCACTGCAGATCCTCTGTACCAGAAAGGGGAGGGTGTACACACTCTCACTCACTCAGAATAAATAGAAACTGAAAAACTTCAAACGGATGTATTCCCTCTGTCTGTGCTCTACAAGCATGTTATGGCTTTAAGTGCAGAGAAGGCAGTTTTGAGTAGTTCAGTTTTGAGTAGTTCAGACCCACTTCTGTTGATGTCTGTCCATGTAAACTATGGAGCGCTCGCTGTCTGTTTACAAGGAAAGACTTGTCTGTGCTGTCGTTGATCTGCCAGCCTGATAACTCTAGTATCTCTGTTTGATCTCTTCTCTCCTTGCAGTCAAACCCAAGACAACCACATCAGCTCCGACCACAGCCACCAGCACTACCACTAAAACTCCTACCACAACCACCACCTCAGCAACCATAACTACCAATCCAACCACAGGTGCTACTAAAACCACCTCCACCACTACAGAACCGACCACAGCCACACGGTCGACCGCAGTTCCTTCGACGTCCTCCCCTCCTCCTCCCCCCAGAACAACAGCTTCGTGGAGGACCCCTCCCTCCACCTCGGGCCCCCGCTCCACTTCCACACCCCCTCTACTGCCCAACAACATCCAGAGAGAGAACGCTAACCTCTCCCACCACTGTAAGTGGCTTTCAGACTGTGTGTATCAAAATGTGTCTTGTACAATGTACCTTAGTGCTGAGGTACACACTCTCCCATTACATATTCCTCCTTCCCACTCCCCCCTCTCTACCTGTGACAGACAGTGTGAGGTTGTAATGACAGACAGTGTGAGTGTGTAATGACAGACTGTGTGAGTGTGTAATGACAGACAGTGTGAGTGTGTAAAGACAGACAGATTGTAATGACAGACAGTGTGAGTGTGGAATGACAGACAGTGTGTATTATGTAATGACAGACTGTGTGAGTGTGTAATGACAGACAGCGTGAGTGTGTGATGACAGACAGTGTGAGTTTGTAATGACAGACAGTGTGTAATGACAGACAGCGTGTATTATGTAATGACAGACAGTGGGTAATGACAGACAGTGTGAGTGTGTAATGACAGACTGTGTGAGTTTGTAATGACAGACAGTGGGTAATGACAGACAGTGTGAGTGTGTAATGACAGACAGTGTGAGTGTGTAATGACAGACAGTGGGTAATGACAGACAGTGTGTAATGACAGACAGTGTGAGTGTGTAATGACAGACTGTGTGAGTGTGTAATGACAGACAGTGTGAGTTTGTAATGACAGAGAGTGGGTAATGACAGACAGTGTGTAATGACAGACAGTGTGAGTGTGTAATGACAGACTGTGTGAGTGTGTAATGACAGACAGTGTGTAGTGACAGACAGTGTGTAATGACAGATTGTGAGTGTGTAATGACAGACAGTGTGAGTGTGTAATGACAGACAGTTTGTAATGACAGACAGTGTGAGTGTGGAATGACAGACAGTGTGTAATGACAGACAGTGTGTATTATGTAATGACAGACTGTGTGAGTGTGTAATGACAGACAGCGTGAGTGTGTGATGACAGACAGTGTGAGTGTGTGATGACAGACAGTGTGAGTTTGTAATGACAGACAGTGTGTAATGACAGACTGTGTGAGTGTGTAATGACAGACAGTGTGAGTGTGTAATGACAGACAGTGTGAGTGTGTAATGACAGACAGTGTGAGTTTGTAATGACAGACGGTGTGAGTTTGTAATGACAGACAGTGTGTAATGACAGACAGTGTGTAGTGACAGACAGTGTGTATTATGTAATGACAGACCGTGTGTAATGACAGACAGTGTGTAATGACAGACAGTGTGTATTATGTAATGACAGCCAGTGTGAGTTTGTAATGACAGACAGTGTGTAGTGTGTAATGACAGACAGTGTGTAATGACAGACAGTGTGTATTATGTAATTTACATTTACATTTAAGTCATTTAATGACAGACAGTGTGAGTTTGTAATGACAGACAGTGTGTAATGACAGACAGTGTGTAGTGACAGACAGTGTGTAATGACAGACAGCGTGTAATGACAGACAGTGTGTAATGACAGACAGTGTGAGTTTGTAATGACAGACAGTGTGTAGTGACAGACAGTGTGTAGTGACAGACAGTTTGTAATGACAGACAGTGTGTAATGACAGACAGTGTGTAATGACAGACAGTGTGTAATGACAGACAGTGTGTAGTGTGCAATGACAGACAGTGTGTATTATGTAATGACAGCCAGTGTGAGTTTGTAATGACAGACAGTGTGTAGTGTGTAATGACAGACAGCGTGTAATGACAGACAGTGTGTAGTGACAGACAGTGTGTAGTGACAGACAGTTTGTAATGACAGACAGTGTGTAATGACAGACGTGTGAGTTTGTAATGACAGACAGTTTGTAATGACAGACAGTGTGTAGTGACAGACAGTTTGTAATGACAGACAGTGTGTAATGACAGACGGTGTGAGTTTGTAATGACAGACAGTGTGTAATGACAGACCGTGTGTAGTGACAGACCGTTTGTAATGACAGACAGTGTGAAATGACAGACAGTGTGTAATGACAGACAGTGTGTATTATGTAATGACAGACAGTGTGAGTTTGTAATGACAGACAGTGTGTAATGACAGACAGTGTGTAGTGTGTAATGACAGACAGTGTGAGTTTGTAATGACAGACAGTGTGTAATGACAGACAGTGTGTAGTGTGTAATGACAGACAGTGTGTATTGTGTAATGACAGACAGTGTGTAGTGACAGACAGTGTGAGTTTGTAATGACAGACAGTGTGTAATGACAGACAGTGTGTATTATGTAATGACAGACAGTGTGAGTTTGTAATGACAGACAGTGTGTAGTGTGTAATGACATACAGTGTGTATTGTGTAATGACAGACAGTGTGTAGTGACAGACAGTGTGAGTTTGTAATGACAGACAGTGTGTAGTGACAGACAGTGTGTAGTGACAGACAGTGTGTAGTGACAGACAGTTTGTAATGACAGACAGTGTGTAATGACAGACAGTGTGTAGTGACAGACAGTGTGTAATGACAGACAATGTGTAATGACAGACAGTGTGTAATGACACACAGTGTGTAATGACAGACAGTGTGAGTTTGTAATGAAAGACAGTGGGAGTGTGTGATGACAGACAGTGTGTAGTGTGTAATGACAGACAGTGTGTAGTGTGTAATGACAGACAGTGTGTAGTGACAGACAGTGTGAGTTTGTAATGACAGACAGTGTGTAGTGACAGACAGTTTGTAATGACAGACAGCGTGTAATGACAGACAGTGTGTAGTGACAGACAGTGTGAGTTTGTAATGACAGACAGTGTGTAGTGACAGACAGTTTGTAATGACAGACAGTGTGTAATGACAGAAGGTGTGAGTTTGTAATGACAGACAGTGTGTAATGACACACAGTGTGTAATGACACACAGTGTGTAGTGTGTAATGACAGACAGTGTGAGTTTGTAATGAAAGACAGTGGGAGTGTGTGATGACAGACAGTGTGTAGTGTGTAATGACAGACAGTGTGTAGTGTGTAATGACAGACAGTGTGCAATGACAGACAGTGTGTAATGACAGACAGCGTGTAATGACAGACAGCGTGTAGTGACAGACAGTGTGTAGTGTGTAATGACAGACAGTGTGTAGTGTGTAATGACAGACAGTGTGTAGTGACAGACAGTGTGTAATGACAGACTGTGAGTGTGTAATGACAGACAGTGTGAGTGTGTAATGACAGACTGTGAGTTTGTAATGACAGACAGTGTGAGTGTGTAATGACAGACAGTGTGTAGTGACAGACAGTGTGTATTATGTAATGACAGACAGTGTGAGTTTGTAATGACAGACAGTGTGAGTGTGTAATGACAGACTGTGTGTAGTGTGTAATGACAGACTGTGAGTTTGTAATGACAGACAGTGTGAGTTTGTAATGACAGACAGTGTGTAATGACAGACAGTGTGTATTATGTAATGACAGACAGTGTGAGTTTGTAATGACAGACAGTGTGTAGTGACAGACAGTGTGTAGTGACAGACAGTGTGTGATGACAGACAGTGTGTATTATGTAGTGACAGACAGTGTGTAGTGACAGACAGTGTGTAATGACAGACAGTGTGAGTTTGTAATGACAGACAGTGTGTAATGACAGACAGTGTGTGATGACAGACAGTGTGTATTATGTAATGACAGACAGTGTGAGTTTGTAATGACAGACAGTGTGTAATGACAGACAGTGTGTAATGACAGACAGTGTGAGTTTGTAATGACAGACAGTGTGTAGTGTGTAATGACAGACAGTGTGTAATGACAGAAAGTGTGAGTTTGTAATGACAGACAGTGGGTAATGACAGACAGTGTGTAATGACAGACTGTGTGAGTGTGTAATGACAGACAGTGTGAGTGTGTAATGACAGACAGTGTGAGTGTGTAATGACAGACAGTGTGAGTTTGTAATGACAGACAGTGTGTAATGACAGACAGTGTGTAGTGACAGACAGTGTGTATTATGTAATGACAGACATTGTGTAATGACAGACAGTGTGTAATGACAGACTGTGTGAGTGTGTAATGACAGACAGTGTGAGTGTGTAATGACAGACAGTGTGAGTGTGTAATGACAGACAGTGTGAGTTTGTAATGACAGACAGTGTGTAATGACAGACATTGTGTAGTGACAGACAGTGTGTATTATGTAATGACAGACAGTGTGTAATGACAGACAGTGTGAGTTTGTAATGACAGACAGTGTGAGTTTGTAATGACAGACAGTGTGAGTTTGTAATGACAGACAGTGTGTAATGACAGACAGTGTGTAGTGACAGACAGTGTGTATTATGTAATGACAGACATTGTGTAATGACAGACAGTGTGTATTATGTAATGACAGACAGTGTGAGTTTGTAATGACAGACAGTGTGTAGTGTGTAATGACAGACAGTGTGTAATGACAGACAGTGTGTCTTATGTAATGACTGACAGTGTGAGTTTGTAATGACAGACAGTGTGTAATGACAGACAGTGTGTAGTGTGTAATGACAGACAGTGTGTATTGTGTAATGACAGACAGCGTGTAATGACAGACAGTGTGTAGTGACAGACAGTGTGAGTTTGTAATGACAGACAGTGTGTAGTGACAGACAGTTTGTAATGACAGACAGTGTGTAATGACAGACAGTGTGTAGTGACAGACAGCGTGTAATGACAGACAGTGTGTAATGACAGACAGTGTGTAGTGTGCAATGACAGACAGTGTGAGTTTGTAATGACAGACAGTGTGTAGTGACAGACAGTTTGTAATGACAGACCGTGTGTAATGACAGACAGTGTGTAATGACAGACAGTGTGTAGTGTGTAATGACAGACAGTGTGTATTATGTAATGACAGACAGCGTGTAATGACAGACAGTGTGTAGTGACAGACAGTTTGTAGTGACAGACCATTTGTAATGACAGACAGTGTGTAATGACAGACGTGTGAGTTTGTAATGACAGACAGTGTGTAATGACAGACCGTGTGTAGTGACAGACATTGTGTAATGACATACAGTGTGTAATGACAGACAGTGTGTAATGACAGACAGTGTGTATTATGTAATGACAGACAGTGTGTAATGACAGACAGTGTGTCGTGTGTAATGACAGACAGTGTGAGTTTGTAATGACAGACAGTGTGTAGTGTGTAATGACAGACAGTGTGTATTGTGTAATGACAGACAGTGTGTAGTGACAGACAGTGTGAGTTTGTAATGACAGACAGTGTGTAATGACAGACAGTGTGTATTATGTAATGACAGACAGTGTGAGTTTGTAATGACAGACAGTGTGTAGTGTGTAATGACAGACAGTGTGTATTATGTAATGACAGACAGTGTGAGTTTGTAATGACAGACAGTGTGTAATGACAGACAGTGTGTAGTGTGTAATGACAGACAGTGTTTATTGTGTAATGACAGACAGTGTGTAGTGACAGACAGTGTGAGTTTGTAATGACAGACAGTGTGTAGTGACAGACAGTGTGTAGTGACAGACGGTTTGTAATGACAGACAGTGTGTAATGACAGACAGTGTGTAGTGACAGACAGTGTGTAATGACAGACAGTGTGTAATGACAGACAGTGTGTAATGACACACAGTGTGTAATGACAGACAGTGTGAGTTTGTAATGAAAGACAGTGGGAGTGTGTGATGACAGACAGTGTGTAGTGTGTAATGACAGACAGTGTGTAGTGTGTAATGACAGACAGTGTGCAATGACAGACAGTGTGTAGTGTGTAATGACAGACAGTGTGAGTTTGTAATTACAGACAGTGTGTAGTGACAGACAGTGTGTAGTGACAGACAGTTTGTAATGACAGACAGTGTGTAATGACAGAAGGTGTGAGTTTGTAATGACAGACAGTGTGTAATGACAGACAGTGTGTAATGCCAGACAGTGTGTAGTGTGTAATGACAGACAGCGTGTAATGACAGACAGTGTGTAATGACAGACAGTGTGTAGTGTGTAATGACAGACAGTGTGTAAAGACAGACAGTGTGAGTTTGTGATGACAGACAGTGTGCAGTGTGTAATGACAGACAGTGTGTAATGACAGACAGTGTGTAATGCCAGACAGTGTGTAGTGTGTAATGCCAGACAGTGTGTAGTGTGTGATGACAGACAGTGTGTAGTGTGTAATGACAGACAGTGTGTAGTGTGTGATGACAGACAGTGTGTAGTGTGTAATGACAGACAGTGTGAGTGTGTAATGACAGACTAGGCCACTCTCCTCAGTGTACGAAAGTACACTGTCTCTCTCTCTCTCTCTGTCTCTCTCTCTCTCTCTCTCTCTCTCTCTCTCTCTCTCTCTCTCTCTCTGTGTCTCTCTGCCTCTCTCTCTGTCATAAATAATAATTACATTTAAAGTGTTTATTTTAAATGATTGAGTTGTGTTTCCAAGGCCATCTGTTTTCGGAACAGAAAAGACAGTTGTGATGATATTTGTAACAATATAAAATGTTTATGCTGGAAGCTTTTTCAGATCTGTGTGCTTGACAGACAAAGAATAGCAGCAGAATAGATAAACCACTGTACTCACACACCCTGGATGAAGACACTCACAGTTATATATATATATATAGTTATCACAGTTATACACAGCACCCAGTACTCTCCCATATAGCCCAGGTGATGATAAAGCACCCAGTACTCTCCCATATAGCCCAGGTGATGATAAAGCACCCAGTACTCTCCCATATAGCCCAGGTGATAGAGCACCCAGTACTCTCCCATATAGCCCAGGTGATGGTAAAGCACCCATTAATCTGCCATATAGCCCAGGTGATGGTAAAGCACCCATTACTCTCCCATATAGCCCAGGTGATGATAAAGCACCCAGTACTCTACCATATAGCCCAGGTGATGGTAAAGCCCCCATTAATCTGCCATATAGCCCAGGTGATAGAGCACCCAGTACTCTACCATATAGCCCAGGTGATAGAGCACCCAGTACTCTACCATATAGCCCAGGTGATGGTAAAGCACCCATTAATCTGCCATATAGCCCAGGTGATGGTAAAGCACCCAGTACTCTCCCATATAGCCCAGGTGATGATAGAGCACCCAGTACTCTACCATATAGCCCAGGTGATAGAGCACCCAGTACTCTCCCATATAGCCCAGGTGATAGAGCACCCAGTACTCGACCATATAGCCCAGGTGATAGAGCACCCAGTACTCTACCATATAGCCCAGGTGATAGAGCACCCAGTACTCTCCCATATAGCCCAGGTGATAGAGCACCCAGTACTCTACCATATAGCCCAGGTGATAGAGCACCCAGTACTCTACCATATAGCACAGGTGATAGAGCACCCAGTACTCTCCCATATAGCCCAGGTGATAGAGCACCCAGTACTCTACCATATAGCCCAGGTGATGATAAAGCACCCATTACTCTCCCATATAGCCCAGGTGATGATAAAGCACCCAGTACTCTCCCATATAGCCCAGGTGATAGAGCACCCAGTACTCTACCATATAGCCCAGGTGATAGAGCACCCAGTACTCTACCATATAGCCCAGGTGATGATAAAGCACCCAGTACTCTACCATATAGCCCAGGTGATAGAGCACCCAATACTCTACCATATAGCCCAGGTGATAATAAAGCACCCATTAATCTGCCATATAGCCCAGGTGATGATAAAGCACCCAGTACTCTCCCATATAGCCCAGGTGATGATAAAGCACCCAGTACTCTCCCATATAGCCCAGGTGATGATAAAGCACCCAGTACTCTCCCATATAGCCCAGGTGATAGAGCACCCAATACTCTACCATATAGCCCAGGTGATAATAAAGCACCCATTAATCTGCCATATAGCCCAGGTGATGATAAAGCACCCAGTACTCTCCCATATAGCCCAGGTGATGATAAAGCACCCAGTACTCTCCCATATAGCCCAGGTGATGATAAAGCACCCAGTACTCTCCCATATAGCCCAGGTGATAGAGCACCCAGTACTCTCCCATATAGCCCAGGTGATGGTAAAGCACCCATTAATCTGCCATATAGCCCAGGTGATGGTAAAGCACCCATTACTCTCCCATATAGCCCAGGTGATGATAAAGCACCCAGTACTCTACCATATAGCCCAGGTGATGGTAAAGCCCCCATTAATCTGCCATATAGCCCAGGTGATAGAGCACCCAGTACTCTACCATATAGCCCAGGTGATAGAGCACCCAGTACTCTACCATATAGCCCAGGTGATGGTAAAGCACCCATTAATCTGCCATATAGCCCAGGTGATGGTAAAGCACCCAGTACTCTCCCATATAGCCCAGGTGATGATAGAGCACCCAGTACTCTACCATATAGCCCAGGTGATAGAGCACCCAGTACTCTCCCATATAGCCCAGGTGATAGAGCACCCAGTACTCTACCATATAGCCCAGGTGATAGAGCACCCAGTACTCTACCATATAGCCCAGGTGATGGTAAAGCACCCATTAATCTGCCATATAGCCCAGGTGATGGTAAAGCACCCAGTACTCTCCCATATAGCCCAGGTGATGGTAAAGCACCCAGTACTCTCCCATGTAGCCCAGGTGATGATAAAGCACCCAGTACTCTCCCATATAGCCCAGGTGATGGTAAAGCACCCATTACTCTCCCATATAGCCCAGGTGATGATAAAGCACCCAGTACTCTCCCATATAGCCCAGGTGATGATAAAGCACCCAGTACCCTCCCATATAGCTCAGGTGATGATAAAGCACCCAGTACTCTCCCATATAGCCCAGGTGATAGAGCACCCAGTACTCTACCATATAGCCCAGGTAATAGAGCACCCAGTACTCTACCATATAGCCCAGGTGATGGTAAAGCACCCATTAATCTGCCATATAGCCCAGGTGATGGTAAAGCACCCAGTACTCTCCCATATAGCCCAGGTGATGATAGAGCACCCAGTACTCTACCATATAGCCCAGGTGATAGAGCACCCAGTACTCTCCCATATAGCCCAGGTGATAGAGCACCCAGTACTCTACCATATAGCCCAGGTGATAGAGCACCCAGTACTCTACCATATAGCCCAGGTGATAGAGCACCCAGTACTCTACCATATAGCCCAGGTGATGGTAAAGCACCCAGTACTCTCCCATATAGCCCAGGTGATGGTAAAGCACCCAGTACTCTCCCATATAGCCCAGGTGATGGTAAAGCACCCATTAATCTGCCATATAGCCCAGGTGATGGTAAAGCACCCAGTACTCTCCCATATAGCCCAGGTGATGGTAAAGCACCCATTACTCTCCCATATAGCCCAGGCGATAGAGCACCCAGTACTCTCCCATATAGCCCAGGTGATGGTAAAGCACCCATTACTCTCCAATATAGCCCAGGTGATGGTAAAGCACCCAGTACTCTCCCATATAGCACCCACCGGCTGTGTGTGTTATTCCGAGATGGGGAACAATGCACATCGGTGGGTTTTCCAACATCAGCTGTTACACGTGTTGCATTACACTTTGCACGGCAGAGCGGAAAAAGAGCAGGCACTGCAACTTAAAGATGAAAGCAAACAGTGGATAGTGGGATAGCTCACACACACACACACACACACACACACACACAGAAACTAAACCTGCAGGTTGAGGTTCAGAGACAGTCAGAATGGATCAAGTGAATGTTCTGTGCACAACAGTAAAACCCCTCCCTTATAATCGTACCCCATAATGAAATGCACTCCCTCTTCAGCCCTTTCAGTTCTCCTCATTCCACAGTTCCTACCTCCAGTGCCTCAGGGCCAGTTCTTTCATAACATGTTTAATAAGATTTGATTAATCCCCTTTTGGAGTCTTAGTGCCTATTGGACGTCAGTCATGCTTTGTGACCATTACAGTTAATCCACTTTCGCTGAGTAAGACACTACTGTATCAGGCTCACTCACCAGATGAGTGTCCAAATCAAATCAAATTCTATTTGTCACATGCTTGGTAAACAACAGGTGTAGACTAACAGTGAAATGCTTACTGACGGGCCCTTTCCAACAATACGGAGACAAGCATAGAAACAATTATGTGAAAAATAATAGTGTGTGTGTCTGTGTGTGTGGGCGTGTGTGTGTGTGATAGACTTTGGTCATTGATGATCTGATCTTGTGGAGGCTAACAGAATGCTACTATTGTGATATGCTCTGTTTATTTCCAAGGCTAGGTTCCAGTATATCGGGATAATTACAGTGTTGCTATTGGCCTAACAACCCTAATGGGGAGATGAGGCTGGATTTATCCTGGTGAAAGGCTGAGCACAACATAAATCTGGGTTGGAGGTGAATGGGAGATGGGGGAGGAAGGGGGAGACGAGACAGCGGAACAAGGAACCATTAGACAAGACACAGGAGAGAGGGAGGGCACGGCCTCCGGCAGAGAGAATGGCAGGAGGAAGGAGGGCACGGTCTCCAGCAGAGAGAATGGCAGGAGGAAGGAGGGCACGGCCTCCAGCAGAGAGAATCGCAGGAGGAAGGAGGGCACGGTCTCCAGCAGAAAGAATGGCAGGAGGAAGGAGGGCACGGCCTCCACAGAGAGAATGGCAGGAGGAAGGAGGGCACGGCCTCTAGTAGAGAGAATGGCAGGAGGAAGGAGGGCACGGACTCTAGCAGAGAGAGTGGCAGGGGGAAGGAGGGCATGGCCTCCAGCAGAGAGAATGGCAGGAGGAAGGAGGGCACGGCCTCTAGTAGAGAGAATGGCAGGAGGAAGGAGGGCACGGACGCTAGCAGAGAGAATGGCAGGAGGAAGGAGGGCACGGACTCTAGCAGAGAGAATGGCAGGAGGAAGGAGGGCACGGACTCTAGCAGAGAGAATGGCAGGACGAAGGAGGGTACGGCCTCTAGCAGAGAGAATGGCAGGAACAAGGAGGGTACGGACTCTAGTAGAGAGAATGGCAGGAAGAAGGAGGGTACGGCCTCTAGCAGAGAGAATGGCAGGAAGAAGGAGGCATGGCCTCTAGTAGAGAGAATGGCAGGAAGAAGGAGGGCACGCCTCTAGTAGAGAGAATGGCAGGAAGAAAGAGGGTACGGCCTCTAGCAGAGAGAATGGCAGGAAGAAGGAGGGTACGGCCTCTAGTAGAGAGAATGGCAGGAGGAAGGAGGGCACGGCCTCTAGTAGAGAGAATGGCAGGAAGAAGGAGGGTACGGCCTCTAGTAGAGAGAATGGCAGGAAGAAGGAGGGTACGGCCTCTAGTAGAGAGAATGGCAGGAAGAAGGAGGGTACGGCCTCTAGTAGAGAGAATGGCAGGAGGAAGGAGGGCACGGCCTCTAGTAGAGAGAATGGCAGGAAGAAGGAGGGTACGGCCTCTAGCAGAGAGAATGGCAGGAAGAAGGAGGGTACGGCCTCTAGTAGAGAGAATGGCAGGAAGAAGGAGGCATGGCCTCTAGTAGAGAGAATTGCAGGAAGAAGGAGGGCACGGCCTCTAGTAGAGAGAATGGCAGGAAGAAGGAGGGTACGGCCTCTAGCAGAGAGAATGGCAGGAAGAAGGAGGGCACGGCCTCTAGTAGAGAGAATGGCAGGAAGAAGGAGGGTACGGCCTCTAGTAGAGAGAATGGCAGGAAGAAGGAGGGTACGGCCTCTAGTAGAGAGAATGGCAGGAAGAAGGAGGGTACGGCCTCTAGTAGAGAGAATGGCAGGAAGAAGGAGGGTACGGCCTCTAGTAGAGAGAATGGCAGGAAGAAGGAGGGTACGGACTCTAGTAGAGAGAATGGCAGGAGGAAGGAGGGCACGGACTCTAGTAGAGAGAATGGCAGGAGGAAGGAGGCATGGCCTCTAGTAGAGAGAATGGCAGGAAGAAGGAGGCATGGCCTCTAGTAGAGAGAATGGCAGGAAGAAGGAGCGTACGGCCTCTAGCAGAGAGAATGGCAGGAAGAAGGAGGCATGGCCTCTAGTAGAGATTTTATTTATTTTTATTTTTATGACACACTCAAGAACCTCCAGACGCTAACCAGCTAACTAGCTACAAGCTAGTTAGTCATTGTTAGTTTAAAAAAAAAACACAAAAAAAAAAACCTGGATAACACTCGCCAGCCCAGCCCCCCTGCCCATCCACCACCGCTGCCCCCTGGACACTGATCTCTTGGCTACATAGCTGACGCACGCTGGACTGTCCATTAATCACGGTACTCCTTTCTGCTTGTTTGTCTTACCTGTCGGCCCCGTTGCCTAGTCAACGCCATTTTACCTGCTGTTTGTTGTGCTAGCGGATTAGCCTCGCCTACTGTTTTTAGCTAGCTTTCCAAATTCAACACCTGTGATTACTGTATGCCTCGCTGTATGTCTCTCTCAGATGTCAATATGCCTTGTATACTGTTGTTCAGGTTAGTTATAATTGTTTTAGTTCACAATGGAGCCCCTAGACCCACTCTGCATACCCCTGTTACCTCCTTTGTCCCACCTCCCACACATGCGGTGACCTCACCCATTACAACCAGCATGTCCAGAGATACAACCTGTCTCATCATCACCCAGTGCCTGGGCTTACCTCCGCTGTACCCGCACCCCACCATACCCCTGTCTGTGCATTATGCCCTGAATATATTCTACCATGCCCAGAAACCTGCTCCTCTTATCCTCTGCCCCCAACGCTCTAGGCGACCAGTTTTGATAGCCTTTAGCCGCACCCTCATACTACTCCTTCTCTGTTCCGCGGGTGATGTGGAGGTAAACCCAGGCCCTGCATGTCCCCAGGTACCCTCATTTGTTGACTTCTGTGATCGAAAAAGACTTGGTTTTATGCATGTCAACATCAGAAGCCTCCTCCCTAAGTTTGTTTTACTCACTGCTTTAGCACACTCTGCTAACCCTGATGTCCTTGCCGTGTCTGAATCCTGGCTCAGGAAGGCCACCAAAATTCAGAGATTTCCATACCCAACTATAACATCTTCCGTCAAGATAGAACTACCAAAGGGGGCGGAGTTGCAGTCTACTGCAGAGATAGCCTGCAAAGTAACGTCATACTTTCCAGGTCCATACCCAAACAGTTCGAACTACTAATTTTGAAAATTACCCTCTCCAGAAATAAGTCTCTCACTGTTGCCGCCTGCTACCGGCCACCCTCAGCTCCCAGCTGTGCCCTGGACACCATTTGTGAATTGATCGCCCCCATCTAGCTTCAGAGTTTGTTCTGTTAGGTGACCTAAACTGGGATATGCTTAACACCCCGGCAGTCCTACAATGTAAGCTAGATGCCCTCAATCTCACTCAAATCATCAAGGATCCCACCAGGTACAACCCTAACTCTGTAAACAAGGGCACCTCATAGACGTCATCCTGACCAACTGGCCCTCCAAATACACCTCCGCTGTCTTCAACCAGGATCTCAGCGATCACTGCCTCATTGCCTGTATCCGCCACGGAGCCGCAGTCAAACGACCACCCCTCATCACTGTCAAACGCTCCCTAAAACACTTCTGTGAGCAGGCCTTTCTAATCGACCTGGCCCGGGTATCCTGGAAGGACATTGACCTCATCCCGTCAGTTGAGGATGCCTGGTCATTCTTTAAAAGTAACTTCCTCACCATTTTAGATAAGCATGCTCCGTTCAAAAAATGCAGAACCAAGAACAGATACAGCCCTTGGTTCACTCCAGACCTGACTGCCCTCGACCAGCACAAAAACATCCTGTGGCGGACTGCAATAGCATCGAATAGCCCCGTGATATGCAACTGTTCAGGGAAGTCAGGAACCAATACACGCAGTCAGTCAGGAAAGCTAAGGCCAGCTTCTTCAGGCAGAAGTTTGCATCCTGTAGCTCCAACTCCAAAAAGTTCTGGGACACTGTGAAGTCCATGGAGAACAAGAGTACCTCCTCCCAGCTGCCCACTGCACTGAGGCTAGGTAACACGGTCTCCACCGATAAATCCACGATTATCGAAAGCTTCAATAAGCACTTCTCAACGGCTGGCCATGCCTTCCGCCTGGCTACTCCAACCTCGGCCAACAGCTCCGCCCCGCAGCTCCTCGCCCAAGCCTCTCCAGGTTCTCCTTTACCCAAATCCAGATAGCAGATGTTCTGAAAGAGCTGCAAAACCTAGACCCGTACAAATCAGCTGGGCTTGACAATCTGGACCCTCTATTTCTGAAACTATCTGCCGCCATTGTCGCAACCCCTATTACCAGCCTGTTCAACCTCTCTTTCATATCGTCTGAGATCCCCAAGGATTGAAAGCTGCTGCAGTCATCCCCTCTTCAAAGGGGGAGACACCCTGGACCCAAACTGCTATAGACCTATATCCATCCTGCCCTGCCTATCTAAGGTCTTCGAAAGCCAAGTCAACAAACAGGTCACTGACCATCTCGAATCCCACCGTACCTTCTCCGCTGTGCAATCTGGTTTCGAGCCGGTCACGGGTGCACCTCAGCCACGCTCAAGGTACTAAACGATATCATAACCGCTATCGATAAAAGACAGTACTGTGCAGCCGTCTTCATCGACCTCGCCAAGGCTTTCGACTCTGTCAATCACCATATTCTTATCGGCAGACTCAATAGCCTCGGTTTCTCGGATGACTGCCTTGCCTGGTTCACCAATTACTTTGCAGACAGAGTTCAGTGTGTCAAATCGGAGGGCATGCTGTCCGGTCCTCTGGCAGTCTCTATGGGGGTGCCACAGGGTTCAATTCTCGGGCCGACTCTTTTCTCTGTATATATCAATGATGTTGCTCTTGCTGCGGGCGATTCCCTGACCCACCTCTACGCAGACGACACCATTCTATATACTTTCGGCCCGTCATTGGACACTGTGCTATCTAACCTCCAAACGAGCTTCAATGCCATACAGCACTCCTTCCGTGGCCTCCAACTGCTCTTAAACGCGAGTAAAACCAAATGCATGCTTTTCAACCGATCGCTGCCTGCACCCGCATGCCCGACTAGCATCACCACCCTGGATGGTTCCGACCTTGAATATGTGGACATCTATAAGTACCTAGGTGTCTGGCTAGACTGCAAACTCTCCTTCCAGACTCACATCAAACATCTCCAATCGAAAATCAAATCAAGAGTCGGCTTTCTATTCCGCAACAAAGCCTCCTTCACTCACGCCGCCAAGCTTACCCTAGTAAAACTGACTATCCTACCGATCCTCGATTTCGGCGATGTCATCTACAAAATGGCTTCCAACTCTCTACTCAGCAAACTGGATGCAGTCTATCATAGTGCCATCCGTTTTGTCACCAAAGCACCTTATACCACCCACCACTGCGACTTGTATGCTCTAGTCGGCTGGCCCTCGCTACATATTCGTCGCCAGACCCACTGGCTCCAGGTCATCTACAAGTCCATGCTAGGTAAAGCTCCGCCTTATCTCAGTTCACTGGTCACGATGGCAACACCCATCCGTAGCACACGCTCCAGCAGGTGTATCTCACTGATCATCCCTAAAGCCAACACCTCATTTGGCCGCCTTTCGTTCCAGTACTCTGCTGCCTGTGACTGGAATGAACTGCAAAAATCGCTGAAGTTGGAGACTTTTATCTCCCTCACCAACTTCAAACATCAGCTATCCGAGCAGCTAACCGATCGCTGCAGCTGTACATAGTCTATTGGTAAATAGCCCACCCATTTTCACCTACCTCATCCCCATACTGTTTTTATACTGTTTTTTTTAATTTTTTAATTTTATTTATTTACTTTTCTGCTCTTTTGCACACCAATATCTCTACCTGTACACGACCATCTGATCATTTATCACCCCAGTGTTAATCTGCAAAATTGTATTATTCGCCTACCTCCTCATGCCTTTTGCACACATTGTATATAGACTGCCCATTTTTTTTCTACTGTGTTATTGACTTGTTAATTGCTTACTCCATGTGTAACTCTGTGTTGTCTGTTCACACTGCTATGCTTTATCTTGGCCAGGTCGCAGTTGCAAATGAGAACTTGTTCTCAACTAGCCTACCTGGTTAAATAAAGGTGAAATAAAAATTTTTAAAAAAGAGAATGGCAGGAAGAAGGAGGGCACGGCCTCTAGTAGAGAGAATGGCAGGAAGAAGGAGGCATGGCCTCTAGTAGAGAGAATGGCAGGAAGAAGGAGGGTACGGCCTCTAGCAGAGAGAATGGCAGGAGGAAGGAGAGGTGTTTAAAGGCCCAATGCATTTTATTTTTCTCAATATCAAATCATTTCTGGGTATTAAATAAGTAATGATAAAACATTTACTAAAATAGCTTCTTAGCAAAGAGCAATTTCTCAAGCAAGAATTTTGATAGGACTGTCTGAGAGTAGTTTGAGTGAGTGGCCTAATTGGACGAGCTTAATGGGAGGGATTGTAACCTGAAGACAAGCTGTTATTGGCAGAGAGGTTTGAAACTCTCTTTGTTATTGTTCTATTAACTTATATCACCTGGTGTTGTTGCCAGGCAGGCCAAAACTCCATCCCACCAAAACAGCTCCTTACACTGAAACAGTATTATCATTGTTTTTACAATTTCACAATTTTGTGGAAATATATATACACAACACAGGAAAATGATGTTTTGCACTGCAGTGGGCCTTTAACTGTGTCTCACTTTCTTCTTAACACTTTGTCTTTCTCTTTATTCTTCTTTTTGTCATTCTGCTCGCTCTCTCTCTCTCTCTCTCCCTCTCTTTCTCTTTTCCTCCCCCTCTCGCTGTCTCTCTCTCTCTTTCCCTCCCTCCCCCCTCTCTCTTTCTCTTTTCCTCCCCCTCTCGCTGTCTCTCTCTCTTTTCCCCCTCTCTTTCTCTTTTCCTCCCCCTCTCGCTGTCTCTCTCTCTCTTTCCCTCCCCCTCTCTCTTTCTCTTTTCCTCCCCCTCTCACTGTCTCTCTCTCTCCCTCCCCTCTCTTTCTCTTTTCCTCCCCCTCTCGCTGTCTCTCTCTCCCTCCCCCTCTCTGTCTCTTTTCCTCCCCCTCTCGCTGTCTCTCTCTCCCTCCCCCTCTCTTTCTCTTTTCCTCCCCCTCTCGCTGTCTCTCTCTCCCTCCCTCCCCCTCTCTCTTTCTCTTTTCCTCCCCCTCTCGCTGTCTCTCTCTCTCTCCCTCTCTCTTTCTCTTTTTCTCCCCCTCGCTGTCTCTCTCTCTCCCTCCCCTCTCTCTCTTTCTCTTTTCCTCCCCCTCGCTGTCTTTCTCTCCCCCTCCCCTCTCTCTTTCTCTTTTCCTCCCCCTCTCGCTCTCTCTCCCTCCCCCTCTCTCTTTCTCTTTTCCTCCCCCTCTCGCTGTCTCTCTCTCTCCCTCCCCCTCTCTCTTTCTCTTTTCCTCCCCCTCTCACTGTCTCTCTCTCTTTACCTCCCCCTCTCTCTCTTTCTCTTTTCCTCCCCCTCTCGCTGTCTTTCTCTCTCAGCTGGGAATGACCACTACCTCCTGGGTAACAACATAACAGTGGCGGTTTTGGGTATAGTGATTCCTATAGGTGAGTACCAGTCTACTGTATCATATAATGCCTGTCTGCTTCTTCCCGCTTCTCTGTCTGTCTCTGCTTCTGTCTCTGCTTCTGTCTTGGTCTCCCCTGCACAAGACGTTGCCTGGTCTGGAAGATGTGAGTGTGAAAGTGTGTTTTTGGTGTATGTGTGTAATGTGTGACAGGAATGTACAAATAACTGCCAAAATAAAGGAAACATTTGAGTAAATGAGGGACCCAAAGTATTTTAAAAGCAGGTGATTCCACACAGATGTGGTTCCTGACTTAATTAAGTAATTATAGTTTTTTACAATCGCTAGGACCCATTTCTCAATATTTAGGTCACTTTTTCAAAACTTTTCACACAGTTTTCTTAACCAACTTTCAGCTTGGCACAGCAGTTAATTTCACATCCAAAATGCACTAAAACTACGAAAACACTTCATACTTGTCTCAAATCAACTCATTCTTCCATAACACTAGCAAAGGTTGTCACCCAACAAGCACACGTTGTAACTCATAAAACAATGACCTAAAAAACACTAACAACAGGTAGCATTACACAATGTTTTCTTCTGTAAAATGTATTTACAGAACAAGAATGACACCTCTCTACTGTTTAGAATTCACTGCAGTATATGTTACAGGAATTAATCCGACATGATGCAATATGCTTCAATGTGTTTAATGTCATTTTTTGGCATTGAGTGATTCCAAAATACAATCATTTGTATATACACCATCTACTGATACAGATACAGTAGCAATGGTAGTCAACTCGGTCTTCTGCATTTTGCCACAGGTTGTCATCCACATCACATCTTATGTCATCTTGGGCAATACACCTAGGAAAGAATATTTGGGCATGCCTGGTCCACCCCGGGCAATCTTCTGCAGATATGTCCAGGCATCTAGCATTCATTGCGTCCTGGAGGGACATTTGATCATGTAGATGGTGGTCATAAACCTTCCACCTCCATGAGGAAAATAATTCCTCTATGGGGTTGAGGAATGGAGAGTAAGGTGGGAGGAACATAATTCCTCTATGGGGGTGAGGAATGGAGAATAAGGTGAGAGGAACATAATTCCTCTATGGGGGTGAGCAATGGAGAATAAGGTGAGAGGAACATAATTCCTCTATGGGGTTGAGGAATAGAGAGTAAGGTGGGAGGAACATAATTCCTCTATGGGGTGAGGAATAGAGAGTAAGGTGGGAGGAACATAATTCCTCTATGGGGTGAGGAATGGAGAGTAAGGTGGGAGGAACATAATTCCTCTATGGGGGTGAGGAATGGAGAGTAAGGTGAGAGGAACATAATTCCTCTATGGGGTTGAGGAATAGAGAGTAAGGTGGGAGGAACATAATTCCTCTATGGGGTGAGGAATGGAGAATAAGGTGAGAGGAACATAATTCCTCTATGGGGTTGAGGAATGGAGAGTAAGGTGGGAGGAACATAATTCCTCTATGGGGTGAGGAATGGAGAGTAAGGTGGGAGGAACATAATTCCTCTATGGGGTGAGGAATGGAGAGTAAGGTGGGAGGAACATAATTCCTCTATGGGGTTGAGGAATAGAGAGTAAGGTGGGAGGAACATAATTCCTCTATGGGGTGAGGAATGGAGAGTAAGGTGGGAGGAACATAATTCCTCTATGGGGTGAGGAATGGAGAGTAAGGTGGGAGGAACATAATTCCTCTATGGGGTGAGGAATGGAGAGTAAGGTGGGAGAAAAAGTGACACCATCCTGGGATGGGCTGCAAACCACTCTGTGACTGTATGGGACTGGTGAAATGACACATTGTCCCATACAATTACAAACGTTGTTCTATTTCGCCCCACTGCAACGCTGTCCTCACCTGGCACAACCTTCCATAGAGGTCATCCAGGAATGAAATGGGACGCTCCGTGTTGTATGGCCCAATTAGTGGTTAGTGTAACAGAAATCCATCAGAGGATATTGCAGCAGACATTGTGATGTTGTCCCCTCTGGCCCGGGACATCCACAGTGGCTCTTTTCCCCAATCACATTCCTTCCTCGCTGCCGTGTTTTGGCCAAGTTGAAACCAGCCTCATCCACAAAGATGAATATGTGGGGTGTTTGCCTGGCTTCAATCTCCATGACTCTCTAAAATAAATCCACAAGGCAACATAAGAGTCAGGGTATTACGGTAGTTGGCATTATACCTAAAAACATGCCGCAGTGTGCCTCTGCCCTGTTTGGTTTTGTTCAAAACCAGTTCTGTATTTTATAGTCACCTTACCTGGACACATCGGTTCCTGTCAAAGGGGACACCTGCTTCATCCTGATGTGATGTTAGAGTTGATACGCTTACATTGTCAATATTTCCAAATGTAATGTCTGCCAACACTGTCCAGAATCTCTGTGAGTTTTATGCCATTGTTTCTGATGACCATATCAATGATTGCAGTTTCCTGCACAGCAGTGAAAATCCTACCTCTCCCACCTGTGTGAGGTAGCCGTTGGGTCCTAAGCATAAATACAAAAACAATTACACACAAGTGGGTTTGGAGGCTTTGCTCAATTGACTTGTGTAATGTGCAGTTCAGTCAGATGCAGAATAATGCACATCTTACCTGTTGTTTTGCCTGACATTTCTCACAATAGATGCCACTGTTGAGCGTTGCAGATTTGTCTGCACTCTCAGACCAGCCTCTCTCAGACCAGCCTCTCTCAGACCAGCCTCTCTCAGACCAGCCTCTCTCAGACCAGCCTCTCTCAGACCAGCCTCTCTCAGACCAGCCTCTCTCAGACCAGCCTCTCTCAGACCAGCCTCTCTCAGACCAGCCTCTCTCATTGATAGATCATGATTTATTACATGATCAGTTATAGCAGCCCCTAATCTCATCTGAGACTACAGCTCTTGATCTTCCTCTCAGTCTTCTTCCACCACGCGTACGTACTCCTCTCCCTCTCCCAGCCACTCTTCTTCCTCTCCCAGCCACTCTTCTTCCTCTCCCAGCCACTCTTCTTCCTCTGTCAGCCACTTTTCTATCTCTGGCTGGGTCCATGTTTACATTACAGTACAGCATTATTCCTAAGATGTCTCCTTTTGTATCGATGGTAATGACATTGAAAGACTAACACCAGTGTAGGTGTTCAGCTACAATGGAAATCAGCTGTGGTTGGTCTAATTGTTTTGATAGTATTTCATTTTTTAGATGTGGAATATATTTCAATATGGCATTACTGTAGAAATGTAGCAAATTGCTGTCTTATTAAATGATGTGTTATGTTAGGTTTTGAACTTAAGTTTAACAGTTTTGAAAAGAGTATGTAAACATGTGCAAATTGGCCTGTAGGTACATAGCGTTTTGGTGGTGGTTGTGTCTGAGTGAGAAAAGAAATCATGAAATTTGAAAGATGTCATTTGAAAATGTCATTGAATGCATTTTGTCCCAAAGCAATTAAAATGATCCACAGTTTAGCCCACATACACTGCTATTGTGCTCACTGTGTGAAGAGTTTTGAAAAAGTGACCTAAGCATTGAGAAATGGGTCCTAGCGATTGTAAAAAATAAACTGTCTACCATGGCTGGAAGAAGAGATCTCAGTGACTTTGAAAGAGGAGAGTCTCAAAGGAGCATAGGGTGTGTGTGTGTGTGTGCATGCGTGCGTGCGTGTGTGAGTGTGTGTGTGCGCGTGTGTGTGTGCGTGTGTGCGTGTGTGTGTGAGTGTGTGTGAGTGTGCGTGCGTGCGTGTGTGTGTGCGTGCGTGAGTGTGCGTGTGAGTGAGTGCGTGTGCATGCGTGCGTGTGTGTGCGTGCGTGCGTACGCGTGTGTGTGTGTGAGTGTGTGTGCGTGCGTGTTTTAGAGGTCAACCGATTATGATTTTTCAATGCCGATATCGATTATTGGAGGACCAAAAAAAGCCAATACCGATTAATCGGCCAATGTTTTATATTTTTTTATTTGTAATAATGACAATTACAACAATAATGAATGAACACTTATTTCCCAATCAAGGGAACCAATTCCCTCCGGTCTCCGACCGGATGTTTTGGTCGAGCTCTCTCCGGACATTTTTTCGAAACGGACAGCTAAAGAATTTACATCGCCTCCTGATGAATTTTATCGCTTATTAACGTGTACTAATACCTAAAGTTGCATTACAAAAGTATTTCAAAGTGTTTTGTGAAAGTTTATCGTCGACTTTTTGAATTTTAAAAAATGACGTTACGTTATGAAACGCTATTTTTTTCCGTTTATCACACAGTCTACATAGAACAATATCTAGGCTATATATGGACCGATTTAATCGAAAAAAAGACCCAATAGTGATTATGGGACATCTAGGAGTGCCAACAAAGAAGATGGTCAAAGGTAATGAATGTTTTATATTTTATTGTGCGGTTTGTGTAGCGCCGAATATGCTAATTATTTTGTTTACGTCCCCTGCGGGTCTTTTGTGGTGTTACATGCTATCAGATAATAGCTTCTCATGCTTTCGCCGAAAAGCATTTTAAAAATCTGACTTGTTGCCTGGATTCACAACGAGTGTAGCTTTAATTCAATACCCTGCATGTGTATTTTAATGAACGTTTGAGTTTTAACTAATACTATTAGCATTTAGCGTAGTGCATTTGCATTTCCAGAGCTCTAGATGGGACGCCTGCGTGCCAGGTAGGAGCAAGAGGTTAATATAATACATCAATACAATCAATTTAGCCTCAAATAAATAATGAAACATGTTCAATTTGGTTTAAATAATGCAAAAACAAAGCGTTGGAGAAGAAAGTAAAAGTGCAATATGTGCCATGTAAGAAAGCTAACGTTTCAGTTCCTTGCTCAGAACATGAAAACATATGAAAGCTGGTGGTTCCTTTTAACATGAGTCTCCAATATTCCCAGGTAAGAAGTTTTAGGTTGTAGTTATTATAGGGATTATAGGACTATTTCTCTCTATACCATTTGTATTTCATTAACCCTTGACTATTGGATGTTCTTATAGGCACTTTAGTATTGCCAGTGTAACAGTATAGCTTCCGTCCCTCTCCTCGCTCCTCCCTGGGCTCGAACCAGGAACACAACGACAACAGCCACCCTCGAAGCAGCGTTACCCATGCAGAGCAAGGGGAACAACCACTCTAAGTCTCAAAGCGAGTGATGTTTGAAATGCTATTAGCGCACACCCCGCTAAGTAGCTAGCCATTTGACATCGGTTACACCAGCCTAATCTCGGGAGTTGATAGGCTTGAAGTCATAAACAGCTGCTGGCAAACGCACAAAAGTGCTGTTTGAATGAATGCTTACGAGCCTGCTGGTGCCTACCATCGCTCAGTCAGACTGCTCTTATAACATGATAACACACAGAAATATGAGGCAGAGGTCATTAATATGGCCGAATCCGGAATCTATCATCTCAAGAACATGACGTTTATTCTTTCAGTGAAATACGGAACCGTTCCGTATTTCATCTAATGGGTGGCATCCATAAGTCTAAATATTCCTGTTACATTGCACAACCTTCAATGTTATGTCATAATTACGTAAAATTCTGGCAAATTAATCAAACTGTTGCATATACACTGACTCTGGGTGCAATGAACGCAAGAGAAGTGACACAATTTCACCTGGTTAATATTGCCTGCTAACCTGGATTTCTTTTAGCTAAATATGCAGGTTTAAAAATATATACTTCTGTGTATTGATTTTAAGAAAGGCATTGATGTTTATGGTTAGGTACACATTGGAGCAACGATACGCACCGCATCGATTATATGCAACGCAGGACACACTAGATAAACTAGTAATATCATCAACCATGTGTAGTTAACTAGTGATTATGATTGATTGATGGATTGCTTTTTATAAGATAAGTTTAATTCTAGCTAGCAACTTACCTTGGCTTCTTACTGCATTCGCGTAACAGGCAGTCTCCTCGTGGTGTGCAATGTAATCAGGTGGTTAGAGCGTTGGACTAGTTAACTGTAAGATTGCAAGATTGAATCCCCAGAGCTGACAAGGTAAAAATCTGTCGTTCTGCCCTTGAACGAGGCAGTTAACCCACCGTTCCTAGGCCGTCATTGAAAATAAGAATGTGTTCTTAACTGACTTGCCTAGTTAAATAAAGATTAAATAAAGGTGTAAAAAAAATATATATATATATAATAACAATCAAATCGGCCAAATCGCTGTCCAAAAACACTGATTTCCAATTGTTATGAAAACTTGAAATCGGCCCTAATTAATCGGTCATTCCGATTAATCGGTCGACCTCTAGTGTGTGTGTGTGTGTCTCAGTCACCAGATCTCAACCCAATGTAACACTTATGGGAGATTCTGTAAATTCACATTCAGGTGTTGCTCCAGCATATCATAACAGCCCATGTCAACACATAGGCCTGTCAGTTGTAAAAACATTACTGTACATTTAGATCAAGAGCTCATCAAAATAACATCAGGGATTAACCCCCCCTTAAATCAGATTTGCATATTTCCCATGTTATCACATATTACAGGATATAGACCTTAAGATCGCGAACACTGATACAGCTCTATAATAATGTCTGAATTGACTGGCGATCGGCATAATGTGTAAATGACCTTGCTCTAGCATACATTCTGTCAATAATTGAGTCTTTAAAATGAGATATCCCTAACCCCGGCCCATTAAATACATCCTACTATTTCTCCCATCCACCCCTCCTTCCTTCCCACCCTCCGTTCCCGCTTTCATATCTCTCAATGGTTCATTTCATAGGTAATATTCTCCCCCACTCCTCTCTCCATCATTCCCCCTTTCATACACTATATGGACAAAAGTATGTGGACACATTCCAAAATCTCATTCCAAAATCCTGGGCATTAATATAGAGTTGGTCCCCCTTTGCTGTTATAACAGCTTCCACTCTTCTGGGAAGGCTTTCCACTAGATGTTGGAACATTGCTGTAATAACAGCCTCCACTCTTCTGGGAAGGCTTTCCACTAGATGTTGGAACATTGCTGTAATAACAGCCTCCACTCTTCTGGGAAGGCTTTCCACTAGATGTTGGAACATTGCTGTATTACAGCCTCCACTCTTCTGGGAAGGCTTTCCACTAGATGTTGGAACATTGCATTTATTACAGCCTCCACTCTCCTGGGAAGGATTTCCACTAGATGTTGGAACATTGCATGTATTACAGCCTCCACTCTTCTGGGAAGGATTTCTACTAGATGTTGGAACATTGCTGTAATAACAGCCTCCACTCTTCTGGGAAGGCTTTCTACTAGATGTTGGAACATTGCATTTATTACAGCCTCCACTCTTCTGGGAAGGCTTTCCACTAGATGTTGGAACATTGCATTTATTACAGCCTCCACTCTTCTGGGAAGGCTTTCTACTAGATGTTGGAACATTGCATTTATTACAGCCTCCACTCTTCTGGGAAGGATTTCCACTAGATGTTGGAACATTGCTGTAATAACAGCCTCCACTCTTCTGGGAAGGCTTTCCACTAGATGTTGGAACATTGCATTTATTACAGCCTCCACTCTTCTGGGAAGGCTTTCCACTAGATGTTGGAACATTGCATGTATTACAGCCTCCACTCTTCTGGGAAGGCTTTCTACTAGATGTTGGAACATTGCATGTATTACAGCCTCCACTCTTCTGGGAAGGCTTTCCACTAGATGTTGGAACATTGCTGTAATAACAGCCTCCACTCTTCTGGGAAGGCTTTCCACTAGATGTTGGAACATTGCTGCGGGAACTTGCTTCCATTCAGCTACAAGATCATTAGTCAGGTCGGGCACTGATGTTGGGTGATTAAGTTTGGCTCGCAGTCGGCGTTCCAATTCATCCCAAAGGTGTTCGATGGGGTTGAGGTCAGGGCTCTACGCAGGCCAGTCAATTTCTTCCACACCGATCTTGACAAACCATTTCTATATCCACCTCACTATGTGCATGCTGAAACAGGAAAGGGCCTTCTCCAAATTGTTGGCACAAAGTTGGAAGCACAGAATCGTCTAGAATGTCATTGTATGCTGTAGCATTAAAGATTTCCCTTCACTGGAACTAAGGGGCCTATCCTGAACCTCCTCCACCAAACTTTACAGTTGGAACTATGCATTGGGGCAGGTAGCGTTCTCCTGGCATCCGCCAAACCCAGATTCGTCCGTCAGACTGCCAGATGTTGAAGCGTGATTCATCACTCCAGAGAATGCATTTCCACTGCTCCAGTGGCAGAGAGCTTTACACCACTCTAGCCAACGCTTGGCATTGGTGATCTTAGGCTTGTGTGTGGCTGCTCGGCCATGGAAACCCATTTCATGAAGCTCCCAAAGAACAGTTCTTATGCTGGTGTTGCTTCCAGAGGCAGTTTGGAAGCAACCAAGGACAGACGATTTTTACGTGCTTCAGCACTTGGCTGTTCTGTTCTTGTGCTGTCTACCACTTCGCGGCTGAGCCGTTGTTGCTCCTAGGTGTTTCCACTTCACAATAACAGCACTTACAGTTGACCGGGACAGAAATTTGACAAACTGACTTGTTGGAAAGTTGGCATCCTAAGACAGTGCCACGTTGAAAGCCACTGAGCTCTTCAGTAAGGCCATTCTACTGACAATGTTTGTCTATGGAGATTGCATGGTCGTGTGCTCAATTTTATACACCTGTTCGCAACGAGTGTGGCTGAAATAGCCAAATCCCCTAATTTGAAGGGGTGTCCACATACTTTTGGCCATGCAGTGTATCTCTCAATAATTATTTCCATGGTTAATTCTCCCTCGATATTGCTGGAGATCTTCAGATCCAAGCTATTTGGAGAGGAAAGTCTGATTGAGAACATCTTAATTGAGTGTTTACATAAGAACAAAGGGATTTCTGGGGGTTCAGGCCCTTAATCATAGAGGAGTCTCCAGTGCCCCCCCATAATAGACCAATTAGTCTGGGTCTTCCATGGGAATACCGCCACTCCACGTCTGATGGGGGAAATTAGGACTGGGAACGCCAGCCAAAGCTGAGTGGAGAAGCCAGACATATACCCTCCTCCCCAGCCCCCATTTCCTTTTCCTGGAATACCGCTATACCCAGCCATGTTTTGAACTTGTGTGTAGGCTACAATATGTGAGCGCGTGTGTGTGGTTTGGTTGTACATGTGCCATGCATGAGTGTGTGTGGCTATGTGTGTGTGGGCTTGGGATTGGGTGTGCTTGCTTCTGTGTGCATTTACATGGGTATATTTGTGTGTGTGTGTGTGTGTGTGTGTGTGTGTGTGTGTGTGTGTGTGTGTGTGTGTGTGTGTGTGTGTGTGTGTGTGTGTGTTCATTGCCGTTTGTTATGTGTGGTGATACTAGGATGTGTTTGTATGCTAAAGCACCGCTCTGTCTCCCCTGGCTGTGTTAACGCTCCCGCCGTGTGTGTGTGTGTGTGTGTGTCGCTGTGTGTGTCGCTGTGTTTCATACATGCAGTTCCTATCCTTGCCACAGTGATCATCGGCATGCTCTGCACCGCCGGATACCTGATCTGGTGTAACTGGCGCCGGAAGAACACCAAGAGTATGAACTTCGACAACCCTGTCTACCGTAAGACCACGGAGGACGACGATGACGAGATTCACATCGGTCGTACTGGAGAGTCTATCGGCCACGTCTACCCCGCTGTGAGTGGCAGCGCTCACCAGCCATTCCTAGCCCTGCCCCTGGGGGGCGGGATCACAGACAGCAACTCCCATTGGTACTCGGGGGCTCCCATGCATCCCACCGGCAAATGAGATGAGATGGGGTGGGACTTGGAGATAGAGAGAGCGTTGGAGTGTGTGGGGGTGGGAGAGTCTCCAAGACAGGGACAGGCTTACATCCTCACACACACACTTAAGTCACAAAATCATTCCAAAAACTTCCTTGGTCAAACACAGATGTTGAGCCCTTCATCACCAGCCCACCACCACATTATCTTCACCTTCATTCATCATATAGTCTATTGGGTCTCTATCCATCTCCACATTCTGTGTTTTGACAGTGTGTGTCACTGTGTTGTCGTTGTGCGTTAGGGAGGCACAGCGTCCTCGGTTGTAGCTTTACTCTCTCCTCTATGAAGACTTAGTGAAGGGAGCGTCAAACCTGCTCATTCCCCTTTGGAGTGTAAATTAGGCAAAAGGGGAACAGTAACCAGAACAGAAACAGCACCTTAGATGACAGGACAATCTTTAATCATATTCATTTATTCCTGATTATTCTTGTTTTTAATGATATATTTCTCTGCATGAGCGTTTAGTTTTTCTAGCAGTGTACTTGTAAGGTATCTTAAACAGAGATCTGCTGGTAAACATGAACAAGACAGCGGTGGGAGGGGTTAGCGCTGGGATCAGTTTGCATGGTGACACGCATTGCTGTCGTGGCGTGGTAGAACAGAGGGAGAGAGGGGTGGGACTCTGGCTACATGATAGTTTATACACACACACACACCTGGTATGCTACAGTGCTGTGCTGAGAGGTCATGTTGAATACCACCTCCTCTTAAGAATGGGTAGTGGGGGAGGAAACAAGATTCCACCTGGGCTTTCCCTCTTCTCCTCTCTCCTCTCCTATCTCCTCTTCTCCTTTCCTGTTTTCTCCTCTCTTCTCCCCTCCATCCTCTCTCCTCCTCTCCTCTCTTCATGGTGTTTCAGTTAGATAGAGACATCAGAATGTCCTGAGGTGGATCTCTGTACGCCCTTGCAGCTCTCCCCACATCACTGCCAAATCAGTGTGCTGAGGATAGAGGGATGAGAGGAGGAGTGGGATCTGCATTAAGGAGAGCTTCTCTCTTTTGCCCTGTCTCTATGTTGCTCTCTTTCTCTCACTTTTAGTTCTCTCCCTCTTTATCTTTCTGGTCCTCTCTGTCTCAGTCTCCCTTTCAGCTCTCCTTCAAACACACACTGACACACAGACAGACACACACACACTGACACACAAACACTGTGGTAACGTTGTTTTATCTGCTCTCTGCAGCGCGTGGCGCTCAGTCTGGAAGATGACGGACTCCCCTGAGGGGCACGCCGTGTCTCCGCCCCGTCCCTCCATATCCCGGGGTGACCACACTGCAGAGCGAGGGGGGCACAGAGAGAGAGAGTGAAAGAGAACCTGCTCATACAGTACCCTAACCCCCCAAGGACGGGGGGGGGGTATATTTTACTTATACGTGTACCCCCCAACTCGTGTCTCTAAAACACATCCTCTCTCTCTCTTACACCTAACTGTAATGTCCTACTACTTTACTACTAGTTACTACTGCGCTGTCCTCTGCTCTTCTCTTAGCCCCTCGTTAGTTAGTTAGGTAGTTCCTGTAGTTAGATGTAGTGCTGAATGCTACTGTATGTCTTACTGATGACTAACCTCATTGCCCATCAGTGCACATGTAAATAGAGGCTGGTTCTCCCTGATTGGACTACTGTACTGTGCCAGCAACAGGGGAATGGCCAGCTGTATTTAATTATTATTTTGTTTTGACTTTATTTATTGTTTGTGTTTGCTGGTGAAAATATGATCGGGCCAGGCCTGTGCCACTGAGGATAGGCTACGCATGGCTAGAGCCAAGTGGAATGAGTGTAGGGATGGGGGTATTGGGGGTATTTTGTGTGGGGGGGAGGGGTGTGCCAGAGGGCAGCGCCACAGGAAAAAGCAGCAGGGCAGAACTCGGGTAAGGGAGGATTATGGGTAATCTGCTCTGCTGGCACCCAGAGGTACACAAAAGTTACTAGATAATGACCAGGGGGAAGGGGTGGGATGGGGGTCGGAGGACGTTTTTTAAACTAGGAAGATTTGGTGGTACACATTCCCTGCTGTTGGTCTCTGTATGAGCAGAGATGTTTTCTCTCCAACTTTGGAAGACGTTTTACGGACTCTGTAGAAGAGGGTCCCACTACTGATTTAAATGGAAGGAAAATGACAACCCAATGAAGAAACAGAACTGAGCACTGGATTTGTGTTAGATTGCCGGCCAGAATCACAGTTTATGAGTTGAATACAGTTGTATATCAGTCAGGGTATCCACTAGCTTCCACTACCATTTCCTGTCTGGTTAGTTCCCATACTCACGTCTTCCATACTGAGGATATATTTCAGTTCTCAGTGTAATAAGGAGTGGCTGGACTACTAGAAGCGGAAGAAAGATATATTTTACTAGAGAAGACATCCATTGTTGGATTTACAGAATCAGTCTGGGTGTGGTACGCTGGATTGTTTGGGGACTATCATCCATGCAATAGCATTCTGTCTTCCATGCCATTAGAACCTGCCTAGCAACAGGTGATATCATCAGGGAGGGGACCTCTGCACCAGCACAGTTATGGTACTGAAGGAAACAATTTATTGTGATTCTGTCAAGGGTTCATAATAAGCGAATAGGTAGAGTGGATAGTTTTGAGTGTGTACATTTATGCTCTGCTACTGAACAAACAAACTTGACTATTTACTTCTATAGCACTGGATATGAAGGCCCAATTGAGAGACATGGCTGTCTAAGCTCTTTCTGTAAGCAAGACTTCACTAGAGCTGTTTAGCTGTCTTCCTGCTGGTAGTCAGTACACTGTCAAGGATTCATATGAGAACCTGCTAACTGAAGGTGTTGACTTAAACTACTCCATCTTATTTCTGTAGGAAACACAGAGGCTTTTGGGAAGGAAGTGGGACACATGCTAGTGCATGCATTCACACAGAGACACAGACATACACACACAGAGACACAGACGTACACACACAGAGACACAGAAACACACACACAGAAACACACTCACAGAGAGAAACACACACAGAAACACACACACACACACACACACACACAGAAACACACTTACATACACAATTTGGCAGGCAGGCTGCATTTGTGGTGCTCGAGGCAGCTCGCTCAGTGGTTGATTGGCTGATTTATGATAGCTATACATCATGGCTTTCCTTCCTTCAATGGAAATGCTTGCTTCCAGGTGAAGACAGGAGGATGAGAGAGGGAGGCAGAGAGAGAGAGGAGAGAGGGGTAGGCAGACAGAGAGAGGGGGAGGCAGAGAGAGAGGAGAGAGGGGGAGGCAGACAGAGGGAGGGGTAGGCAGACAGAGAGAGAGGGGGAGGGCAGAGAGAAAGGGGGAGGCGAGAAAGAAGGGGAAAGACGCTGAAGGGAGGGTCTTCCAAGATGTGTTTGTTTATGGGTATCAGTTAACAGCAGCCAGAGGTTAGCCGATCTGTATATTCATGGACATGCCGATCTAATCAATGGTTTTGCTCTCAGGCAAATCAGGTGATACAGTGCCTTGCAAAAGTATTCATCCCCCTTGATGTTTTTCATATTTTGTTGCATTACAACCTGTAATTTAAATGGATTTTCATTTGGATTTCATGTAATGGACAGACACAAAATAGTCCACATTGTTGAAGGGAAAAGAAAAAAATGACCTGTTAAAAAAATAAAAGAAAACATTTAACAGAAAAGTGGTTTATGTATATGTATTCACCCCCTTCGCTATGAAGCCCCTAAATAAGATCTGGTGCAACCAATT
Organism: Oncorhynchus nerka; assembly: GCF_034236695.1. Taxonomy (NCBI): domain Eukaryota; kingdom Metazoa; phylum Chordata; class Actinopteri; order Salmoniformes; family Salmonidae; genus Oncorhynchus; species Oncorhynchus nerka. The sequence goes on along the minus strand of NC_088419.1, from coordinate 84,159,814 downwards.
ACCTTCAGAAGTCACATAATTAGTCAAATAAAGTCCACCTGTGTGCAATCTAAGTGACACATGATCTGTCACATGATCTCAGTATATATTCACCTGTTCTGAAAGTCTGCAACACCACTAAGCAAGTGGCACCATGAAGACCAAGGAGCTTTCCAAACAGGTCAGGGACAAAGTTGTGGAGAAGTAGAGATCAGGGTTGGGTTAAAAAAAAAAATCAAAAACTTTGAACATCCCACGGAGCACCATTAAATCCATTATTAAAAAATGGAAAGAATATGGCACCACAACAAACCTGCCAAGAGAGGGCCGCCCACCAAAACTCACGGACCAGGCAAGGAGGGCATTAACCAGAGAGGCAACAAAGAGACCAAAGATAACCCTGAACGAGCTGCAAAACTCCACAGAGGAGATTGGAGTATCTGTCCATAGGACCACTTTAAGCCATACACTCCACAGAGGAGATTGGAGTATCTGTCCATAGGACCACTTTAAGCCGTTGTCGTGTCTTTGCCATCATTAAAATGAGGACCGTTATTTTATCAAATCAATTCTCTAATTATTATTATGTGATTAAACTAATCATGTAAATGTAATTAACTAGGAAGTCGGGGCACCAAGGAAAGTATTCAGATTCCAAAGTTATCATTTTCCTAATTTAACTTTCAGATATTTTAATATCTGATCAATTAGTCTTCTAATTAATGAATTATTATTTACCTCACGTTAGTCTCATTCCAAACATCGTAAATGATTGGTTATCTGCATGAACCCAGTCTTCACTATGAATCATCCATACATCAATTGTCTCAATCATTTATTTAATAACTAACTAAATAATCACAGGAATGACACACAAACAAAGTAGATATGGTTACAAGGAAATGATAGGGGATGTGCCCTAGTGGGCTAAACCGGTATGGCGGCTTGGTAGACAAAAGGACTGAGAAGGGTGCGAAAGACAAAAGACACTACACAGTTGATAATTATAACAATTGAAATGCTAATCCTTTGCACATGAGCGCTCACTCATTTGGGAACAACTGCAATCAATATATATATTTACGCTCAGTGTGTCGTCATGATCTCTGTTGGAATCGTCCTTCTTTCTGTTGGAAGTTCATCCGCCCATCTCTCTGCTTCCCTGGAGTCTTTGGTTAGAATGGATACTTTAGAGTAACATTCAGAAATATTCTAATGAATAGATGTTTCGGCGGTTGTCGGTCCTCGCGTCTCATTGGTACATAATTTCTAGCTGCAGACTAGTAATTAGTATTGAAGATTTGCTCTTATTCTGTCGGAATCGATAGTCTCAGAGTTTCAACAACCATTACAACCTTAGCTTATACTCAGGTTTTCTGGTCTCTACTCAAACCTTAGCCCTCTCGGTAATTGAGGTAAGCTTGGTCTGAAGGGAAATTCCCAAGGTGGGGGTTATATCCAGAACAGTAAGAAAGGGCTGTCCCATGACGCCGGATCAATGTCTGTGCTCATGGGTCGGACCTATGACTTAGTTAAACTACAAAGGGAGCTGGGCTTTAGGGAAGAGCTTTAGGGAAGAGTAGCCAGAAAAAAAGCCATTGCTTAAAGAAAAAAAGAAGCAAACACATTTGGTGTTCGCCAAAAGCCATGTGGGAGACTCCCCAAACATATGGAAGAAGGTGATGAGACTAAAATGTAGCTTTTTGGCCATCAAGGAAAATGCTATGTCTGGCACAAACCCAACACCTCTCATCACCCCGAGAACATCATCGGCAGGGACTGGGAAACTGGTCAGAATTGAAGGAATGGTGGATGGTGCTAAATACAGGGAAATTCTTGAAGGAAACCTGTTTCAGTCTTCCAGAGATTTGAGACTGGGACGGAGGTTCACCTTCCAGCAGGACAATGTCACTAAGCATACTGTTAAAGCAACACTCAAGTGGTTTAAGGGGAAACATTTACATGTCTTGGAATGGCCTAGTCAAAGCCCAGACCCCAATCAAATTGAGAATCTGTGGTTTGACTTAAAGATTGCTGCCACCAGCTGGATCCATCCAAATTGAAGGAGCTGGAGCAGTTTTGCCTTGAAGAATGGGCAAAAATCCCAGTGGCTATATGTGCCAAGCTTATAGAGACATACCCCAAGAGACTTGCAGCTGTAATTGCTGCAAAAAAAGTTTTGACTTTGGGGAGGTGAATAGTTATGCACGCTCAAGTATTTCTTGTTTGTTTCACAATAAAAAATAATTTGCATCTTCAAAGTGGTAGGCATATTGTGTAAATCAAATGATACAAACCCCCCAAAAATCTATTTTAATTCCAGGTTGTAAGACAACAAAAAAGGAAAAATGTCATGGGGCTGAATACTTTTGCAAGCCACTGTATATGGTAACTGCCAAAATAAAGGAAACACGTAAATAAGGGATACAAATAATATAGGTGCTTCCACAGAGGTGTGGTTCTTAAGTTAATTGAGCAATTAGCATCCCATCATGCTTAGGGTCATGTATAAAAATGGCCAGTTGCCCATTATATTGGGTACCATGGCTAGAAGAAGAGATCTCAGTGACTTTAAAAGAGGGGTCTCAAAGGAGTTTAGGGAGATTAAAAGTGTGTGTGTGTGTGTGTGTGTGTGTGTGTGTGTGTGTGTGTGTGTGTGTGTGTGTGTGTGTGTGTGTGTGTGTGTGTGTGTGTGTGTGTGTGTGTGTGTGTGTGTGTGTCAGTCACCAGATCTCAACCCAATTGACCACAGCATTTTCAACCTCTGTCAACAAAACACCAAAATTAAAGCTGTTCTGGTGGCTCGTAGTGGCTCAACGCCTTATTAAAATCCATTATGTTGGTGTTTCCTTTATTATGACAGATACCTGTAGATCTCTGTGGATTTGTGCTACTGCCTTGGAACATAGTGTATGTGTCTGTGTGTGTGTCTTGGTTTTTCCGTGTGAAGTCATTTGGATATTTCTGCTTTGATGAACTGTAAGTCAATGCTATGCTCTAATCATTGTACTGAGAGCATTCTACAGTATATAGCATTCTCAAGCTCCTTTTTATATGTGTATAGGTCTATCTATAGGTCTATCTATAGGTCTATCTATAGGTCTATCTATAGGTCTATCTATAGGTATATCTATAGGTATATCTATAGGTATATCTATAGGTCTATCTATAGGTCTATCTATAGGTATATCTATAGGTCTATCTATAGGTCTATCTATAGGTCTATCTATAGGTATATCTATAGGTCTATCTATAGGTCTATCTATAGGTCTATCTATAGGTCTATCTATAGGTATATCTATAGGTCTATCTATAGGTCTATCTATAGGTCTATCTATAGGTATATTTATAGGTCTATCTATAGGTCTATCTATAGGTCTATCTATAGGTATATCTATAGGTCTATCTATAGGTCTATCTATAGGTCTATCTATAGGTCTATCTATAGGTCTATCTATAGGTCTATCTATAGGTCTATCTATAGGTATATCTATAGGTCTATCTATAGGTATATCTATAGGTCTATCTATAGGTATATCTATAGGTATATCTATAGGTATATCTATAGGTATATCTATAGGTATATCTATAGGTATATCTATAGGTATGGCTATAGGTCTATTTATAGGTATATCTATAGGTATATCTATAGGTCTATCTATAGGTCTATCTATAGGTATATCTATAGGTATATCTATAGGTATATCTATAGGTATGGCTATAGGTCTATTTATAGGTATATCTATAGGTATATCTATAGGTATGGCTGTAGGTCTATCTATAGGTATGGCTATAGGTATATCTATAGGTATGGCTGTAGGTCTATCTATAGGTATATCTATGGATCTATCTATAGGTCTGGCTATAGGTCTGGCTATAGGTCTGTCTATAGGTCTATCTATAGGTCTATCTATGGGTATATCTATAGGTATGGCTGTAGGTCTATCTATAGGTATGGCTATAGGTATATCTATAGGTCTGGCTATAGGTCTATCTATAGGTATATCTATGGATCTATCTATAGGTCTGGCTATAGGTCTGGCTATAGGTCTGTCTATAGGTCTATCTATAGGTCTATCTATGGGTATATCTATAGGTATGGCTGTAGGTCTATCTATAGGTATGGCTATAGGTATATCTATAGGTCTGGCTATAGGTCTATCTATAGGTCTATCTATGGATCTATCTATAGGTCTGGCTATAGGTCTGGCTATAGGTCTGGCTATAGGTATATCTATAGGTCTGTCTATAGGTCTATATATAGGTATGGCTATAGGTCTATCTATAGGTATGGCTGTAAGTCTATCTATAGGTCTATATATAGGTATGGCTATAGGTCTATCTATAGGTATGGCTGTAAGTCTATCTATAGGTATATCTATAGGTGTTTTAGTGACTTTAACCCGAGTGGTCAGTATCCTAGGCAACCATGAAGTTTGTCCGGATTGCCTTTAGATGATCAAGTCAACGTGGAAACAAGTCTTCAATATCTCTCACTACTCTATGGCATTGAAGCACACAGATCCTTCAGCCACTGGTAACAGTTGCTTGTTATTACTGAATTGTTTAAAGGTCCTGTGGTTTCTTACGGCTCTGGTACAGCCTCCTAGGTCCTTTCTGGTCAACAAACCTCAGTAGATTTGTTTGTTTTCCTATCATTTTCTCTATGCACTTCTAATGGTGGTTCCTCAATCAGTGATACCAGACCCATGCTGCTCCATCATCAGACTCCATTGTGACTAACACCAACGCACATATCACCTCCCCTCTATCTAGCTGTCACTCACACTACCAACTCTCACCTCTTCTCAGCCATTTCCATTTTGTTTTCACTATTGTTCTGGAAGGGTAGACTAAACACACAGGAAGAACTGAAGGAAAGTAGAACCAGTAGAAGAACAAGGGAGGAAAAGAGGAGAGGAACCTCTACAGAACAACGAAACACACCTCTGAGAACCTACCGATACTGGAACCCAGAGAACTGACACCAGTGATTCTGGAACCCTACGTGATTCTCCTCCATGACCTCTGTCTGTTGTTGTAGTTAATAACCCAGTGACTCTCCTGCTGCTGGTTGGTTCTTCTCTGTGTGTTTCTGTGTGAATAAGACATTATCATGTCTCTTCAGTTCTGTTCTAGATTTACTGGATGTTTATTACTTGAAGGATAATGTTTAGTTCAGACTCCTTTTTCATACCTGTCAATGTCATTGTAAAATGGGTGTGGAGGGGTGGGGTTGTAGTGGCGGGGGTTTGAGGTGTGTTTGGGGAGTGAAGGGAGGGAGAGGGGGGGTTCATAAGGTAATGTCAAAAATTCTGGGTCAAACCTTCATTCCACAGCCATATCGGAGACATTTTGTACGCTGTTTGTTGCACAAACTTTTCAAGAAGCATTCTGCACTGTGTAAAGGGGTACGTACATAGGAGGGGTTACCGATCGGTACAGTCCAATGGTTTTGAATCATGAACTTGTAAATACGTTTTCATAAAGCAAAACTTTTGATAATGTTTTAAAGGTATCTGTAAAAATAGATGTACATAAGACCCCAGGTAAAAACCGGAGTGTAGATGTACATAAGACCCCAGGTAAAAACAGGAGTGTAGACCATATATGAATTTATTTGTACACAAGAGCACTGGATTTCTTTACTACTTGATTGTAACAAATATTAATTATCAGCCAAAGTGTTTTTATTCTTTTTTTCCTGTCTGTTTTTAATTTTGTTTTGCTTTTTAACAGTAAAGCATTGTAGAAATGAGGTTGTTTATTCTGTATTTAATTATGTTCAATAGGTTTAGTTGTTTTGTGTTTTAAACGAGGGGTTATCATTTAATTTATTGGTGCCTTGTTTGTGCTCCTGTATATTTTACTTGGTTGTTTCTGTTTTGGTGTTTTGTGTCCGTAGGATGGGGAGAGGGAGTTCAAACTTAGCAACTTCTGTACTTACATGAAATATCTGTACTGTATGCCAAAATGGTCTCACTCACGTTTCTATGAAATCAAGCTGTTGATAAATATCTCTATATATTGATATATTAAATTTATAAAAATCGGCCAATTCTTGTTGTGTGTCGCGTTGTTATTGTCCCCCTCTTGTTTCCTGGCTTCTGTATTGAGCACTTCTCTGGAGAAAGGGAGGTGGGACACAGAAAGAGAGAGAGTGGAGACACAGAGCGAGAGGAGGGTAAGAGAGAGAGTGGAGAGACAGAGCGAGAGCAGGGTAAGAGAGAGAGTGGAGAGACAGAGCGAGAGGAGGGTAAGAGAGAGAGTGGAGAGACAGAGCGAGAGCAGGGTAAGAGAGAGAGTGGAGAGACAGAGCGAGAGGAGGGTAAGAGAGAGAGTGGAGAGCAGGGTAAGAGAGAGTGGAGAGACAGAGCGAGAGCAGGGTGAGAGAGAGAGCGAGAGCAGGGAAAGAGAGAGAGTGGAGAGACAGAGCGAGAGCAGGGTAAGAGAGAGAGTGGAGAGACAGAGCGAGAGCAGGGTAAGAGAGAGAGTGGAGAGGAGGGTAAGAGAGAGAGTGGAGAGACAGAGCGAGAGGAGGGTAGAGAGAGAGTGGAGAGCAGGGTAAGAGAGAGAGTGGAGAGACAGAGCGAGAGGAGGGTAAGAGAGAGAGTGGAGAGACAGAGCGAGAGCAGGGTAAGAGAGAGAGTGGAGAGACAGAGCGAGAGCAGGGTAAGAGAGAGAGTGGAGAGGAGGGTAAGAGAGAGAGAGAGTGGAGAGACAGAGCGAGAGCAGGGTAAGAGAGAGAGTGGAGAGACAGAGCGAGAGGAGGGTAAGAGAGAGAGTGGAGAGACAGAGCGAGAGCAGGGTAAGAGAGAGAGTGGAGAGGAGGGTAAGAGAGAGAGAGTGGAGAGACAGAGCGAGAGCAGGGTAAGAGAGAGAGTGGAGAGACAGAGCGAGAGGAGGGTAAGAGAGAGAGTGGAGAGACAGAGCGAGAGAAGGGTAAGAGAGAAGGGTAAGAGAGAAAGCGAGAGGAGGGTAAGAGAGAGTGGAGAGACAGAGCGAGAGGAGGGTAAGAGAGAGAGTGGAGAGACAGAGCGAGAGGAGGGTAAGAGAGAGAGTGGAGAGACAGAGCGAGAGCAGGGTAAGAGAGAGGCGAGCGGAGCGGGGAATAGAATAGGGTAACCCCAGTGAACAGGGAGTGACAGAGCGAGAGCAGGGTGAGAGAGAGAGTGGAGAGACAGAGCGAGAGCAGGGTAAGAGAGAGAGTGGAGAGGAGGGTAAGAGAGAGAGTGGAGAGACAGAGCGAGAGCAGGGTAAGAGAGAGAGTGGAGAGGAGGGTAAGAGAGAGAGTGGAGAGACAGAGCGAGAGGAGGGTAAGAGAGAGAGTGGAGAGACAGAGCGAGAGCAGGGTAAGAGAGAGAGTGGAGACAGAGCGAGAGGAGGGTAAGAGAGAGAGTGGAGAGACAGAGCGAGATCAGGGTAAGAGAGAGAGTGGAGAGACAGAGCGAGAGGAGGGTAAGAGAGAGAGTGGAGAGACAGAGCGAGAGCAGGGTAAGAGAGAGAGTGGAGAGACAGAGCGAGAGGAGGGTAAGAGAGAGAGTGGAGAGCAGGGTAAGAGAGAGAGTGGAGAGACAGAGCGAGAGGAGGGTAAGAGAGAGAGTGGAGAGACAGAGCGAGAGCAGGGTAAGAGAGAGAGTGGAGAGACAGAGCGAGAGCAGGGTAAGAGAGAGAGTGGAGAGGAGGGTAAGAGAGAGAGAGTGGAGAGCAGGGTAAGAGAGAGAGTGGAGAGACAGAGCGAGAGGAGGGTAAGAGAGAGAGTGGAGAGACAGAGCGAGAGAAGGGTAAGAGAGAGCGAGAGGAGGGTAAGAGAGAAAGCGAGAGGAGGGTAAGAGAGAGAGTGGAGAGACAGAGCGAGAGGAGGGTAAGAGAGAGAGTGGAGAGACAGAGCGAGAGGAGGGTAAGAGAGAGAGTGGAGAGACAGAGCGAGAGCAGGGTAAGAGAGAGGCGAGCGGAGCGGGGAATAGAATAGGGTAACCCCAGTGAACAGGGAGTGACAGAGCGAGAGCAGGGTGAGAGAGAGAGTGGAGAGACAGAGCGAGAGCAGGGTAAGAGAGAGAGTGGAGAGACAGAGCGAGAGGAGGGTAAGAGAGAGAGTGGAGAGGAGGGTAAGAGAGAGAGTGGAGAGACAGAGCGAGAGGAGGGTAAGAGAGAGAGTGGAGAGACAGAGCGAGAGCAGGGAGAGAGAGTGGAGAGCGAGAGCAGGGTGAGAGAGAGAGTGGAGAGACAGAGCGAGAGCAGGGTAAGAGAGAGAGCGAGAGCAGGGTGAGAGAGAGAGTGGAGAGACAGAGCGAGAGGAGGGTAAGAGAGAGAGTGGAGAGACAGAGCGAGAGGAGGGTAAGAGAGAGAGTGGAGAGACAGAGCGAGAGGAGGGTAAGAGAGAGAGTGGAGAGACAGAGCGAGAGGAGGGTAAGAGAGAGGCGAGCGGAGCGGGGAATAGAATAGGGTAACCCCAGTGAACAGGGAGTGACAGCTAGTTGGGGGTTTGATGGATTTGAAAACGGAGAGGTGGTGGTGAATATCACAGCATTGCAGCTCAGAGGGCGGGACCGTCATTGTTGCAGGGTTCCTCTCCTCTTCATTGAACATGCTTCCTCACGCCTCTCCTGTCATATCTGCCTGGTAAATACCAGAGGGACAGTCAATCTATCACACATTTTAATAATTCATTGGAGATTAAAGACCCAGTGCAGTCAAAAACTTGATTTCCTGTCTTTTATATATATTTCCAAACTATGAGGTTGGAATAATATTGTGAAAATTATGATAATGCCCTTCTAGTATAAGAGCAGTTTGAAAAACCTGTTTTGGTGGGAGGAGTTTTAGCATGCCTCGTGACATCACGTTGTAAATAGACCAACGCGAGAGAGTTCCAAACCTCTCTGCCAATAACAGCTAGTTTTCCGTTTTCTCCTCGCCACTTCCAGATTCTTGAGTGAGATATTGTTCTTTGTTAATAAGCTATTTTTGTTTTGTTTTGACCAATTTCATTGAAAACAATCACAGTAAGATACTTAATTGTTACTCAGAAATGATTTGATATTGAGATAAAATAGGCTGCATTGGACCTCTACTAACACAGAGGGCCAACATGTCTCGCTCTGTCACCCTCCGGGGGTTTCCCTGTATTCAGTTACATTACCAGCAAAAATATATTTTATAAATCAGAATATTTTGAAGAGCTAGATGATTACTTCTTGAATTACTTTTAAATTCAGAAAGGATGTTTGCGGAACAAAATACATTATGACTGTATTCTATTTTCTCAATGACATTCAATTCAGCATTGAGAAAAGGTGCAAGTTTAAGCGAGTCTGACCACAGATTAGCAGATGTTCCAGCAGGTGCAGTGAAATGCTAGTGTTTCTAGATCCTACCGTGCAGTAATACAATATCAATACAATAACAACACGCAAATCATCCAGAACGTCCAAAACAACGAAATGCATATCTTATGCATTAAACAAGTATCCTAAATGAAGTTGCTGGGGTCTTTTTAATGGGGGGAGGGTTCATACTGCTTTACTAAAATGTCATTGGCCAATACAGTACTGTAATACTGTAATATATGTTATTTACATAGCAGACACTTTTACAGTGCACACATTTTGGTATGTGCCCCCCCCAGTGGGAATCGAACCCCCACAACTCTGGTGTTGCTGGTACCATGCTCTTATATACAATTACAATACAGGTGGAAGATGTACGATGCCATCCTCAGGAGTGTGCCACCCTCCTTCAGACCATGGAGGAGGCATGCAATGATTTCAATCCAGACCTATCTCAGGCTTGGATTCATGCATGAACAATGAGGACATTTACTGTGATACTGATGAGAAACTATGGCTCAAGACAGGTTTGATAGTGCTTGCTAAACATTATGTTTCTTTAATTTGACGACACATGGAATAGAAATTATGGAAATGTTATGTTCAGTCAATTTTAATGGGTCGTACAACTGTATTGCCTAATGTGAAAACAGTGTAATATACTGTAATTTGCAGTGCTGTAGTTTACATTTTTTTTCTATTGGACTAACTCAATCTAGAAGATATCATTATGTTTGGTTTTTGTGATTAAACCAATCTACTTATTATATTTCACAGTAAACTTGTATTTTGGATGAATGTTTGTGTGATGATGAAAGATGTCCACAAACAAAATAAAATGAAAGACTGGCTGTGTTACAATTGATGTTTTGAAAATGTACCTCATACTTGTGAAAATAGTCCCAAAGCCACGAAACAAACTGTAATCTGACTGGCACCCTCATCCATGAAACTTTTGTTTCCAACGATTTGTTTCCATCATTTGTTTCCAACGTCGAATCCACTCGCTGGGGATTGGAAATGGGAAGGTAGTGGAAACTAGGTTCCTTCATGTCTAGGGAGTTTTTCCTAGCCACCGTGCTTCTACATCTGCATTGCTTGCTGTTTGGGGTTTTAGACTGGGTTTCTGTATAAGCACTTTGTGACATCTGCTGGTGTAAAAAGGGCTTTACAAATACATTTGATTGATTGATTTTGCTAACAGTGAGTATAGAGGTGTTTCTCTCTGTTCTCTCTCCTCCTAACAGTGAGTATAGAGGTGTTTCTCTCTGTTCTCTCTCCTCCTAACAGTGAGTATAGAGGTGTTTCTCTCTGTTCTCTCTCCTCCTAACAGTGAGTATAGAGGTGTTTCTCTCTGTTCTCTCTCCTCCTAACAGTGAGTATAGAGGTGTTTCTCTCTGTTCTCTCTCCTCCTAACAGTGAGTATAGAGGTGTTTCTCTCTGTTCTCTCTCCTCCTAACAGTGAGTATAGAGGTGTTTCTCTCTGTTCTCTCTCCTCCTAACAGTGAGTATAGAGGTGTTTCTCTCTGTTCTCTCTCCTTTCCACTGGATGTCATAAGGTGAATGCACCAATTTGTAAGTCGCTCTGGATAAGAGCGTCTGCTAAATGACTTAAATGTAAATGTAAATGTCCTAACAGTGAGTATAGAGGTGTTTCTCTCTGTTCTCTCTCCTCCTAACAGTGAGTATAGAGGTGTTTCTCTCTGTTCTCTCTCCTCCTAACAGTGAGTATAGAGGTGTTTCTCTCTGTTCTCTCTCCTCCTAACAGTGAGTATAGAGGTGTTTCTCTCTGTTCTCTCTCCTCCTAACAGTGAGTATAGAGGTGTTTCTCTCTGTTCTCTCTCCTCCTAACAGTGAGTATAGAGGTGTTTCTCTCTGTTCTCTCTCCTCCTAACAGTGAGTATAGAGGTGTTTCTCTCTGTTCTCTCTCCTCCTAACAGTGAGTATAGAGGTGTTTCTCTCTGTTCTCTCTCCTCCTAACAGTGAGTATAGAGGTGTTTCTCTCTGTTCTCTCTCCTCCTAACAGTGAGTATAGAGGTGTTTCTCTCTGTTCTCTCTCCTCCTAACAGTGAGTATAGAGGTGTTTCTCTCTGTTCTCTCTCCTCCTAACAGTGAGTATAGAGGTGTTTCTCTCTGTTCTCTCTCCTCCTAACAGTGAGTATAGAGGTGTTTCTCTCTGTTCTCTCTCCTCCGCATTTTTTTGTGTTTTTATTTATTCTTTATTGTCTTTTTTTTTTTTGTACCTTTATTTAACTAGGGAAGTCACTTAAGAACAAATTCTTATTTACAATGATGGCCTACCAAAAGACAAAAGGCCTCCTGCGGGGACGGGGGCTGGGATTAAATAAATAGAAATGAAATAGAAATATAGGACAAAACACACACAGAGAGACAACACAACACCACATAAAGAGACCTAAGATGGCAACATAGCATGGCAGCAAAACATGACAACACAGCATGGTAGCAACACAACATAACAACAACATGGTAGCAACACAAAACAGGGTACAAACATTATTGGGCACAGACAACAGCACAAAGGGCAAGAAGGTAGAGACAACAATACATCACGCAAACAGCCACAACTGTCAGTAAGAGTGTCCATGATTGAGTCTTTGAATGAAGAGATTGAGATAAAACTGTCCAGTTTGAGTGTTTGTTGCAGCTCGCTCCAGTCGCTAGCTGCAGTGAACTGAAAAGAGGAAAAGGGATATGTATGTGTGCTTTGGGGACCTTTAACAGAATGTGACTAGCAGAACGGGTGTTGTATGTGGAGGATGAGGGCTGCAGTAGATTTAACCAGGTGAGTTGACTGAGAATACATTCTCATTTGCAGCCTGGAGAAAGTTACAAAACATAGTCCTAGTTACATAGAAAACATATGGAAGCAAAAAGAACACAAACAAAAATACATAAGATCAATCATAAAAAACAAACACATTCTTCCTTTAAAAAGGTCCTCAGATAGCCGTCTGATAGCCGTCTGATAGCCGTCTGATAGCCGTCTGATAGCCGTCTGAACTGCTTCAGATGCACCAATTCATTCCATTTCAGGGAATTGTGTAGACCATTGCACAAGCAAGCTGCGAAATAGCTAATGGCAGATTTACCTAACCGTCGAGATCAAAGGGACCTTTAGAGTTAACCATTCCTGAGATGGTGTCTGAAAGCTTGTACAGTGCCTTGCGAAAGTATTCGGCCCCCTTGAACTTTGCGACCTTTTGCCACATTTCAGACTTCAAACATAAAGATATAAAACTGTATTTTTTTGTGAAGAATCAACAACAAGTGGGACACAATCATGAAGTTGAACGACATTTATTGGATATTTCAAACTTTTTTAACAAATCAAAAACTGACCCACCTTTTGCTGCGATTACAGCTGTAAGTCGCTTGGGGTATGTCTCTATCAGTTTTGCACATCGAGAGACCGAAATTTTTTCCCATTCCTCCTTGCAAAACAGCTCGAGCTCAGTGAGGTTGGATGGAGAGTATTTGTGAACAGCAGTTTTCAGTTCTTTCCACAGATTCTCGATTGGATTCAGGTCTGGACTTTGACTTGGCCATTCTAACACCTGGATATGTTTATTTTTGAACCATTCCATTGTAGATTTTGCTTTATGTTTTGGATCATTGTCTTGTTGGAAGACAAATCTCCGTCCCAGTCTCAGGTCTTTTGCAGACTCCATCAGGTTTTCTTCCAGAATGGTCCTGTATTTGACTCCATCCATCTTCCCATCAATTTTAACCATCTTCCCTGTCCCTGCTGAAGAAAAGCAGGCCCAAACCATGATGCTGCCACCACCATGTTTGACAGTGGGGGATGGTGTGTTCAGGGTGATGAGCTGTGTTGCTTTTACGCCAAACATAACGTTTTGCATTGTTGCCAAAAAGTTCAATTTTGGTTTCATCTGACCAGAGCACCTTCTTCCACATGTTTGGTGTGTCTCCCAGGTGGCTTGTGGCAAACTTTAAACGACACTTTTTATGGATATCTTTAAGAAATGGCTTTCTTCTTGCCACTCTTCCATAAAGGCCAGATTTGTGCAATATACGACTTATTGTTGTCCTATGGACAGAGTCTCCCACCTCAGCTGTAGATCTCTGCAGTTCATCCAGAGTGATCATGGGCCTCTTGGCTGCATCTCTGATCAGTCTTCTCCTTGTATGAGCTGAAAGTTTAGAGGGACGGCCAGGTCTTGGTAGATTTGCAGTGGTCTGATACTCCTTCCATTTCAATATTATCGCTTGCACAGTGCTCCGTGGGATGTTTAAAGCTTGGGAAATCTTTTTGTATCCAAATCCGGCTTTAAACTTCTTCACAACAGTATCTCGGACCTGTCTGGTGTGTTCCTTGTTCTTCATGATGCTCTCTGCGCTTTTAACGGACCTCTGAGACTATCACAGTGCAGGTGCATTCATACGGAGACTTGATTACACACAGGTGGATTGTATTTATCATCATTAGTCATTTAGGTCAACATTGGATCATTCAGAGATCCTCACTGAACTTCTGGAGAGAGTTTGCTGCACTGAAAGTAAAGGGGCTGAATAATTTTGCACGCCCAATTTTTCAGTTTTTGATTTGTTAAAAAAGTTTGAAATATCCAATAAATGTCGTTCCACTTCATGATTGTGTCCCACTTGTTGTTGATTCTTCACAAAAAAATACAGTTTTATATCTTTATGTTTGAAACCTGAAATGTGGCAAAAGGTCGCAAAGTTCAAGGGGGCCGAATACTTTCGCAAGGCACTGTATCTCTGTAGGTTACCAGATGAGTGAGGTACGGTGGTAGTTTACGCAAGAAGGCTTTATAGACAAAAAAGAGTGGAATGCATAGATCTGCAAGACATCAAAGAGGGCCAGCCTACTTTCTCATAAAGAGTACAGTGATGTATGCTGAACCTATCACCCGTAATGAAACGTAATGCGCTATGAAAAACAGCATCTAGTGGCTTCAACACAGTGGCAGCCATAGCCACATTAAATATGGGGTCAAAGTTTCTGTTTGGTATTTCTAATACATGCAAAAGGACAGTGATCACTGATGTCATTAGCAAAGACACCATGTGATACTTGTTGGGGCTATTTGTCGAAATTGGGTCAATCAGCAAGGAGCTTGCTGGGTTTCTTACTTTAATCTGTGTATGTTTGGAGATAAATTCAGTCAAGTTAAAATCAAGACAAATATTATTCTATTGACCAGAGGTTGGGTTAAAATAATCCAGGTTAAGATCACCTAACATAACAAATTCGGATGACAGAAAAGGTTTTACAAAGATAGTACCAACAGCATCCGCCAGTACAGCAGGAGGCGACAAGTATCTGCAGCTCACATCTATAACCAAACATTTAAACGTTTTGGGAATAGTGACACTGACTTGGGGAACATATACAGTATGGCCAACTCTCCCCCATTTTCTGTCTATTGTCTATCACACCTGAAAATGCTGTAATTAGCCATTTCAATGTCCTTCTCCATAATCAAGCCATTTAACCAGATCTCTATGAGAACCAGAATGTCTCTATGAGAACCAGAATGCCTCTATGAGAACCAGAATGTCTCTATGAGAACCAGAATGTCTCTATGAGAACCAGAATGCATCTATGAGAACCAGAATGTCTCTACGAGAACCAGAATGTCTCTATGAGAACCAGAATGTCTCTATAAGAACCAGAATGTCTCTATGAGATCTAGAATGTCTCTATGAGAACCAGAATGTCTCTATGAGAACCAGAATGCCTCTATGAGAACCAGAATGTCTCTATGAGAACCAGAATGTCTCTATGAGAACCAGAATGCCTCTATGAGAACCAGAATGTCTCTATGAGAACCAGAATGTCTCTATGAGAACCAGCATGTCTCTATGAGAACCAGAATGTCCTGCATCCAGATGGTTCATCTTTGACATCAAGCTTCGCACGTTTATGTTCCACAATCCAAGCCCTCTACGTGCTTTGAAAACTACAGGGGTATCCATATACTGTAGGTATTTGAAATGATAGCACTGTGTGAGCTGACCACAGTGGGCCTCTCATTTGGGCTAACAGAAAAAAGCTAACAGTTCAACTTTCTTGGTGTAAGATTACTACTGACAATAACCCTGGGAATATGGATGAACATGTCACGTGAACATGTCACATGACTCTAATTTCATTGCTTTACCGTCCATCTCCAACTCCAAAAATGAGTCAGACAGGCTCATACTCGGGTCAGGATCATCGGCCCCGGCTATAATGAACCAACCGCGACACGAGTCAAGTTTTGCTGGCGTCAGCCAGGCAGCCTGGCTAGACAGGGCTAGCACACACGTTCTGGAGGATCAGTATCAGTTCAGTCAACACACAGTCAAATCCAGCCAGGAAAAGAGTTGCATAAAACGGTGTGTAACAACAGCACTAACACCGCATACCTGAAATAAAATACTTCAATTCAACATACCTAAAACACTGTAGCACTGAGTCACCGCACAGTTTTTGAATTCCTGACTCCTGACCAATAGGGGAGGGTGGTTGATGACATTTCACATTATTCCATAGAGAGTGTGTTTCAGATCAGTATGCCAGGCCCCCTACTGGGGCCGAGGGAGGAGAAGGGCTAAAAGCCATTACGAGTGAACTACTCTTAAAAGTCTCCACAGTAACAAGGCTACCTCATCACGCTGTCAAATAGAGAGACACTGACAGGTCAGCGGAGAAGTCTGCTATTCAGATTAGGTGTGTTTGTGTGTGTATGTGTGTGTGCCAGTGCACACTCTCAGTTCCGTGTGAGGCCAAACTGTATAGCTGACGAGTGGTTAATGTTCTCTCTCTTCATTGCCGCTGCTGGATTGATTTACTTCCTAATTGGTGTATATGGAACTGGAACTGTCAGAGACTCCCCCTACGTACCCCTCTCTGTCTGCCTGCTGCACTCTTGCTGTGTCTCTCTTCTCTGGAAGCCCAGGGGATGGAGCTGATGCAGTACTCTCTTCTCCCGAGTGGCGCAGCGGTCTAAGGCACTGCATCTCAGTGCTATAGGTGTCATTACAGACACCCTGGTTCAAATCCAGGTTGTATCACAACCAACTGTGATTGGGAGTCCCATAGGGTGGCGCACAATTGGCTGGTGTAGGCTGTTATTGTAAATAAGAATTTGTTCTGAACTGACTTGCCTGGTTAAATAAAAATGTTTTAAAGTATCTGGAAGCCCAGGGCATGGGGCTGATGCTGTTACAGTACTCTCTTCTTCCATCCCAATATTCACTCATTATGATGCTCTAGGGGTATGCTCTGTGTTCTGTGTTGTGTGTGTGTGCTTACTCATTAGCACAGTAAGTGTAGGTTAGGTGCATCTGCTGTAGGGGTAAGCATCAGCAAGTCCCCATGATTTTCTTTCATTATCTCCTTATGAGGAAAAACCTGCTTTGCATGTGTCAGTGTGTGTGTCCATGTTTGTGTGTGCATGTGTTTGAGTGATGGCGAAGAAGACATTTGGCTCATTAGCAGCATGGAGAGGTAAAGACGTGTTCTGTACAGTTAGCAGCCGCAGCATGGAGAGGTAAAGACGTGTTCTGTACAGTTAGCAGCTGCAGCATGGAGAGGTATGGAGAGGTAAAGATGTGTTCTGTACAGTTAGCAGCCGCAGCATGGAGAGGTATGGAGAGGTAAAGACGTATTCTGTACAGTTAGCAGCCGCAGCATGGAGAGGTAAAGACGTGTTCTGTACGGTTAGCAGCCGCAGCATGGAGAGGTAAAGACGTGTTCTGTACAGTTAGCAGCTGCAGCATGGAGAGGTATGGAGAGGTAAAGACGTGTTCTGTACAGTTAGCAGCTACAGCATGGAGAGGTATGGAGAGGTAAAGACGTGTTCTGTACGCAGCATGGAGAGGTAAAGACGTGTTCTGTACAGTTAGCAGCTACAGCATGGAGAGGTATGGAGAGGTAAAGACGTGTTCTGTACGGTTAGCAGCCGCAGCATGGAGAGGTATGGAGAGGTAAAGATGCGTTCTGTACAGTTAGCAGCTGCAGCATGGAGAGGTAAAGACGTGTTCTGTACAGTTAGCAGCCGCAGCATGGAGAGGTAAAGACGTGTTCTGTACGGTTAGGAGCCGCAGCATGGAGAGGTAAAGACGTGTTCTGTACAGTTAGCAGCTGCAGCGTGAAGAGGTAAAGACGTGTTCTATACGGTTAGCAGCTGCAGCATGGAGAGGTAAAGACGTGTTCTGTACGGTTAGCAGCTGCAGCATGGAGAGGTATGGAGAGGTAAAGACGTGTTCTGTACGGTTAGCAGCTGCAGCATGGAGAGGTAAAGACGTGTTCTATACGGTTAGCAGCTGCAGCATGGAGAGATAAAGACGTGTTCTGTACAGTTAGCAGCTGCAGCATGGAGAGGTATGGAGAGGTAAAGACGTGTTCTGTACAGTTAGCAGCTACAGCATGGAGAGGTAAAGACGTGTTCTGTACAGTTAGCAGCTGCAGCATGGAGAGGTAAAGACGTGTTCTGTACAGTTAGCAGCTGCAGCATGGAGAGGTAAAGACGTGTTCTATACGGTTAGCAGCTGCAGCATGGAGAGATAAAGACGTGTTCTGTACAGTTAGCAGCTGCAGCATGGAGAGGTATGGAGAGGTAAAGACGTGTTCTGTACAGTTAGCAGCCGCAGCATGGAGAGCTAAAGACGTGTTCTGTACAGTTAGCAGCTGCAGCATGGAGAGGTAAAGACGTGTTCTGTACAGTTAGCAGCTGCAGCATGGAGAGATAAAGACGTGTTCTGTACAGTTAGCAGCTGCAGCATGGAGAGGTATGGAGAGGTAAAGACGTGTTCTGTACGGTTAGCAGCTGCAGCATGGAGAGGTAAAGACGTGTTCTATACGGTTAGCAGCTGCAGCATGGAGAGATAAAGACGTGTTCTGTACAGTTAGCAGCTGCAGCATGGAGAGGTATGGAGAGGTAAAGACGTGTTCTGTACAGTTAGCAGCTGCAGCATGGAGAGGTAAAGACGTGTTCTGTACAGTTAGCAGCTGCAGCATGGAGAGGTAAAGACGTGTTCTGTACAGTTAGCAGCTGCAGCATGGAGAGGTATGGAGAGGTAAAGACGTGTTCTATACGGTTAGCAGCTGCAGCATGGAGAGATAAAGACGTGTTCTGTACAGTTAGCAGCTGCAGCATGGAGAGGTATGGAGAGGTAAAGACGTGTTCTGTACAGTTAGCAGCTGCAGCATGGAGAGGTAAAGACGTGTTCTGTACAGTTAGCAGCTGCAGCATGGAGAGGTAAAGACGTGTTCTGTACAGTTAGCAGCTGCAGCATGGAGAGGTATGGAGAGGTAAAGACGTGTTCTATACAGTTAGCAGCTGCAGCATGGAGAGGTAAAGACGTGTTCTGTACGCAGCATGGAGAGGTAAAGACGTGTTCTGTACAGTTAGCAGCCGCTCCATGGAGAGGTATGGAGAGGTAAAGACGTGTTCTGTACAGTTAGCAGCTGCAGCATGGAGAGGTAAAGACGTGTTCTGTACGCAGCATGGAGAGGTAAAGACGTGTTCTGTACAGTTAGCAGCCGCTCCATGGAGAGGTATGGAGAGGTAAAGACGAGTTCTGTACAGTTAGCAGCTGCAGCATGGAGAGGTAAAGACGTGTTCTGTACAGTTAGCAGCCGCAGCATGGAGAGGTATGGAGAGGTAAAGACGTGTTCTGTACGGTTAGCAGCTGCAGCATGGAGAGGTATGGAGAGGTAAAGACGTGTTCTGTACAGTTAGCAGCTGCAGCATGGAGAGGTAAAGACGTGTTCTGTACGGTTAGCAGCCGCAGCATGGAGAGGTAAAGACGTGTTCTGTACAGTTAGCAGCTGCAGCATGGAGAGGTAAAGACGTGTTCTGTACGCAGCATGGAGAGGTAAAGACGTGTTCTGTACAGTTAGCAGCCGCAGCATGGAGAGGTAAAGACGTGTTCTGTACGGTTAGCAGCTGCAGCATGGAGAGGTAAAGACGTGTTCTGTACGGTTAGCAGCTGCAGCATGGAGAGGTATGGAGAGGTAAAGACGTGTTCTGTACAGTTAGCAGCTGCAGCATGGAGAGGTAAAGACGTGTTCTGTACAGTTAGCAGCCGCAGCATGGAGAGGTAAAGACGTGTTCTGTACAGTTAGCAGCTGCAGCATGGAGAGGTATGGAGAGGTAAAGACGTGTTCTGTACAGTTAGCAGCTGCAGCATGGAGAGGTAAAGACGTGTTCTGTACGCAGCATGGAGAGGTAAAGACGTGTTCTGTACAGTTAGCAGCCGCTCCATGGAGAGGTATGGAGAGGTAAAGACGAGTTCTGTACAGTTAGCAGCTGCAGCATGGAGAGGTAAAGACGTGTTCTGTACAGTTAGCAGCTGCAGCATGGAGAGGTATGGAGAGGTAAAGATGTGTTCTGTACGGTTAGCAGCTGCAGCATGGAGAGGTAAAGACGTGTTCTGTACAGTTAGCAGCTGCAGCATGGAGAGGTATGGAGAGGTAAAGACGTGTTCTGTACAGTTAGCAGCTGCAGCATGGAGAGGTATGGAGAGGTAAAGACGTGTTCTGTACGGTTAGCAGCTGCAGCATGGAGAGGTAAAGACGTGTTCTGTACGCAGCATGGAGAGGTAAAGACGTGTTCTGTACAGTTAGCAGCTGCAGCATGGAGAGGTAAAGACGTGTTCTGTACGGTTAGCAGCTGCAGCATGGAGAGGTATGGAGAGGTAAAGACGTGTTCTGTACGGTTAGCAGCTGCAGCATGGAGAGGTAAAGACGTGTTCTGTATGCAGCATGGAGAGGTAAAGACGTGTTCTGTACAGTTAGCAGCCGCAGCATGGTGAGGTATGGAGAGGTAAAGATGTGTTCTGTACGGTTAGCAGCTGTAGCATGGAGAGGTAAAGACGTGTTCTATACGGTTAGCAGCTGCAGCATGGAGAGGTAAAGACGTGTTCTGTACGGTTAGCAGCTGCAGCATGGAGAGGTATGGAGAGGTAAAGACGTGTTCTGTACAGTTAGCAGCTGCAGCATGGAGAGGTATGGAGAGGTAAAGACGTGTTCTGTACAGTTAGCAGCTGCAGCATGGAGAGGTAAAGACGTGTTCTGTACGGTTAGCAGCCGCAGCATGGAGAGGTAAAGACGTGTTCTGTACAGTTAGCAGCTGCAGCATGGAGAGGTAAAGACGTGTTCTGTACGGTTAGCAGCTGCAGCATGGAGAGGTATGGAGAGGTAAAGACGTGTTCTGTACAGTTAGCAGCTGCAGCATGGAGAGGTAAAGACGTGTTCTGTACGCAGCATGGAGAGGTAAAGACGTGTTCTGTACAGTTAGCAGCCGCAGCATGGAGAGGTAAAGACGTGTTCTGTACGGTTAGCAGCTGCAGCATGGAGAGGTAAAGACGTGTTCTGTACAGTTAGCAGCTGCAGCATGGAGAGGTAAAGATGTGTTCTGTACGGTTAGCAGCTGCAGCATGGAGAGGTAAAGACGTGTTCTGTACAGTTAGCAGCCGCAGCATGGTGAGGTATGGAGAGGTAAAGATGTGTTCTGTACGGTTAGCAGCTGCAGCATGGAGAGGTAAAGACGTGTTCTATACGGTTAGCAGCTGCAGCATGGAGAGGTAAAGACGTGTTCTGTACGGTTAGCAGCTGCAGCATGGAGAGGTATGGAGAGGTAAAGACGTGTTCTGTACAGTTAGCAGCTGCAGCATGGAGAGGTATGGAGAGGTAAAGACGTGTTCTGTACAGTTAGCAGCTGCAGCATGGAGAGGTAAAGACGTGTTCTGTACGCAGCATGGAGAGGTAAAGACGTGTTCTGTACAGTTAGCAGCCGCTCCATGGAGAGGTATGGAGAGGTAAAGACGAGTTCTGTACAGTTAGCAGCTGCAGCATGGAGAGGTAAAGACGTGTTCTGTACAGTTAGCAGCTGCAGCATGGAGAGGTATGGAGAGGTAAAGATGTGTTCTGTACGGTTAGCAGCTGCAGCATGGAGAGGTAAAGACGTGTTCTGTACAGTTAGCAGCTGCAGCATGGAGAGGTATGGAGAGGTAAAGACGTGTTCTGTACAGTTAGCAGCTGCAGCATGGAGAGGTATGGAGAGGTAAAGACGTGTTCTGTACGGTTAGCAGCTGCAGCATGGAGAGGTAAAGACGTGTTCTGTACGCAGCATGGAGAGGTAAAGACGTGTTCTGTACAGTTAGCAGCCGCAGCATGGTGAGGTATGGAGAGGTAAAGACGTGTTCTATACAGTTAGCAGCTGCAGCATGGAGAGGTAAAGACGTGTTCTGTACGCAGCATGGAGAGGTAAAGACGTGTTCTGTACAGTTAGCAGCTGCAGCATGGAGAGGTAAAGACGTGTTCTGTACAGTTAGCAGCCGCAGCATGGAGAGGTAAAGACGTGTTCTGTACAGTTAGCAGCTGCAGCATGGAGAGGTAAAGACGTGTTCTGTACAGTTAGCAGCTGCAGCATGGAGAGGTAAAGATGTGTTCTGTACGGTTAGCAGCTGCAGCATGGAGAGGTAAAGACGTGTTCTGTACGGTTAGCAGCTGCAGCATGGAGAGGTATGGAGAGGTAAAGACGTGTTTTGTACGGTTAGCAGCTGCAGCATGGAGAGGTAAAGACGTGTTCTGTACGCAGCATGGAGAGGTAAAGACGTGTTCTGTACAGTTAGCAGCCGCAGCATGGAGAGGTATGGAGAGGTAAAGATGTGTTCTGTACAGTTAGCAGCTGCAGCATGGTTAGCAGCCGCAGCATGGAGAGGTAAAGACGTGTTCTGTACAGTTAGCAGCTGCAGCATGGAGAGGTAAAGACGTGTTCCATGGACGCAGCATGGAGAGGTAAAGACGTGTTCTGTACAGTTAGCAGCTGCAGCATGGAGAGGTAAAGACGTGTTCTGTACGGTTAGCAGCTGCAGCATGGAGAGGTAAAGACGTGTTCTGTACGGTTAGCAGCTGCAGCATGGAGAGGTATGGAGAGGTAAAGACGTGTTCTGTACAGTTAGCAGCTGCAGCATGGAGAGGTAAAGACGTGTTCTGTACAGTTAGCAGCCGCAGCATGGAGAGGTAAAGACGTGTTCTGTACGGTTAGCAGCTGCAGCATGGAGAGGTATGGAGAGGTAAAGACGTGTTCTGTACAGTTAGCAGCTGCAGCATGGAGAGGTAAAGACGTGTTCTGTACGCAGCATGGAGAGGTAAAGACGTGTTCTGTACAGTTAGCAGCCGCTCCATGGAGAGGTATGGAGAGGTAAAGACGTGTTCTGTACAGTTAGCAGCTGCAGCATGGAGAGGTAAAGACGTGTTCTGTACAGTTAGCAGCTGCAGCATGGAGAGGTATGGAGAGGTAAAGATGTGTTCTGTACGGTTAGCAGCTGCAGCATGGAGAGGTAAAGACGTGTTCTGTACAGTTAGCAGCTGCAGCATGGAGAGGTATGGAGAGGTAAAGACGTGTTAAAGACGTGTTCTGTACAGTTAGCAGCTGCAGCATGGAGAGGTATGGAGAGGTAAAGACGTGTTCTGTACGGTTAGCAGCTGCAGCATGGAGAGGTAAAGACGTGTTCTGTACGCAGCATGGAGAGGTAAAGACGTGTTCTGTACAGTTAGCAGCCGCAGCATGGAGAGGTATGGAGAGGTAAAGACGTGTTCTGTACAGTTAGCAGCTGCAGCATGGAGAGGTATGGAGAGGTAAAGACGTGTTCTGTACAGTTAGCAGCCGCAGCATGGAGAGGTAAAGACGTGTTCTGTACAGTTAGCAGCTGCAGCATGGAGAGGTAAAGACGTGTTCTGTACAGTTAGCAGCTGGCATGGAGAGGTAAAGACGTGTTCTGTACGGTTAGCAGCTGCAGCATGGAGAGGTATGGAGAGGTAAAGACGTGTTCTGTACGGTTAGCAGCTGCAGCATGGAGAGGTAAAGACGTGTTCTGTAGTTGCAGCATGGAGAGGTTCTGTTCTGTACAGTTAGCAGCGCAGCATGGAGAGGTATGGAGAGGTAAAGATGTGTTCTGTACGGTTAGCAGCTGCAGCATGGAGAGGTAAAGACGTGTTCTATACGGTTAGCAGCTGCAGCATGGAGAGGTAAAGACGTGTTCTGTACGGTTAGCAGCTGCAGCATGGAGAGGTATGGAGAGGTAAAGACGTGTTCTGTACAGTTAGCAGCTGCAGCATGGAGAGGTAAAGACGTGTTCTGTACAGTTAGCAGCTGCAGCATGGAGAGGTAAAGACGTGTTCTGTACGGTTAGCAGCTGCAGCATGGAGAGGTAAAGACGTGTTCTGTACAGTTAGCAGCTGCAGCATGGAGAGGTAAAGACGTGTTCTGTACGGTTAGCAGCTGCAGCATGGAGAGGTATGGAGAGGTAAAGACGTGTTCTGTACAGTTAGCAGCTGCAGCATGGAGAGGTAAAGACGTGTTCTGTACGCAGCATGGAGAGGTAAAGACGTGTTCTGTACAGTTAGCAGCCGCAGCATGGAGAGGTAAAGACGTGTTCTGTACAGTTAGCAGCTGCAGCATGGAGAGGTAAAGACGTGTTCTGTACAGTTAGCAGCTGCAGCATGGAGAGCGTGTTCTGTACGGTTAGCAGCTGCAGCATGGAGAGGTAAAGACGTGTTCTGTACAGTTAGCAGCTGCAGCATGGAGAGGTATGGAGAGGTAAAGACGTGTTCTGTACAGTTAGCAGCTGCAGCATGGAGAGGTATGCAGAGGTAAAGACGTGTTCTGTACGGTTAGCAGCTGCAGCATGGAGAGGTAAAGACGTGTTCTGTACAGTTAGCAGCTGCAGCATGGAGAGGTAAAGACGTGTTCTGTACAGTTAGCAGCTGCAGCATGGAGAGGTATGGAGAGGTAAAGACGTGTTCTGTACAGTTAGCAGCTGCAGCATGGAGAGGTATGGAGAGGTAAAGACGTGTTCTGTACAGTTAGCAGCTGCAGCATGGAGAGGTAAAGACGTGTTCTGTACGCAGCATGGAGAGGTAAAGACGTGTTCTGTACAGTTAGCAGCCGCTCCATGGAGAGGTATGGAGAGGTAAAGACGAGTTCTGTACAGTTAGCAGCTGCAGCATGGAGAGGTAAAGACGTGTTCTGTACAGTTAGCAGCTGCAGCATGGAGAGGTATGGAGAGGTAAAGATGTGTTCTGTACGGTTAGCAGCTGCAGCATGGAGAGGTAAAGACGTGTTCTGTACAGTTAGCAGCTGCAGCATGGAGAGGTATGGAGAGGTAAAGACGTGTTCTGTACAGTTAGCAGCTGCAGCATGGAGAGGTATGGAGAGGTAAAGACGTGTTCTGTACAGTTAGCAGCTGCAGCATGGAGAGGTAAAGACGTGTTCTGTACGCAGCATGGAGAGGTAAAGACGTGTTCTGTACAGTTAGCAGCCGCAGCATGGTGAGGTATGGAGAGGTAAAGACGTGTTCTATACAGTTAGCAGCTGCAGCATGGAGAGGTAAAGACGTGTTCTGTACGCAGCATGGAGAGGTAAAGACGTGTTCTGTACAGTTAGCAGCCGCAGCATGGAGAGGTAAAGACGTGTTCTGTACGGTTAGCAGCTGCAGCATGGAGAGGTAAAGACGTGTTCTGTACAGTTAGCAGCTGCAGCATGGAGAGGTAAAGACGTGTTCTGTACAGTTAGCAGCTGCAGCATGGAGAGGTAAAGATGTGTTCTGTACGGTTAGCAGCTGCAGCATGGAGAGGTAAAGACGTGTTCTGTACGGTTAGCAGCTGCAGCATGGAGAGGTATGGAGAGGTAAAGACGTGTTTTGTACGGTTAGCAGCTGCAGCATGGAGAGGTAAAGACGTGTTCTGTACGCAGCATGGAGAGGTAAAGACGTGTTCTGTACAGTTAGCAGCCGCAGCATGGTGAGGTATGGAGAGGTAAAGATGTGTTCTGTACGGTTAGCAGCTGTAGCATGGAGAGGTAAAGACGTGTTCTATACGGTTAGCAGCTGCAGCATGGAGAGGTAAAGACGTGTTCTGTACGGTTAGCAGCTGCAGCATGGAGAGGTATGGAGAGGTAAAGACGTGTTCTGTACAGTTAGCAGCTGCAGCATGGAGAGGTATGGAGAGGTAAAGACGTGTTCTGTACAGTTAGCAGCTGCAGCATGGAGAGGTATGGAGAGGTAAAGACGTGTTCTGTACAGTTAGCAGCTGCAGCATGGAGAGGTAAAGACGTGTTCTATACAGTTAGCAGCTGCAGCATGGAGAGGTAAAGACGTGTTCTGTACGGTTAGCAGCTGCAGCATGGAGAGGTAAAGACGTGTTCTGTACAGTTAGCAGCTGCAGCATGAGAGGTATGGAGAGGTAAAGACGTGTTCTGTACAGTTAGCAGCAGCATGGCAGCATGGAGAGGTAAAGACGTGTTCTGTACGGTTAGCAGCTGCAGCATGGAGAGGTATGGAGAGGTAAAGACGTGTTCTGTACAGTTAGCAGCTGCAGCATGGAGAGGTAAAGACGTGTTCTGTACGCAGCATGGAAGGTAAAGACGTGTTCTGTACAGTTAGCAGCCGCAGCATGGAGAGGTATGGAGAGGTAAAGACGAGTTCTGTACAGTTAGCAGCTGCAGCATGGAGAGGTAAAGACGTGTTCTGTACAGTTAGCAGCTGCAGCATGGAGAGGTATGGAGAGGTAAAGACGTGTTCTGTACGTTAGCAGCAGCATGAGAGGCATGGAGAGGTAAAGACGTGTTCTGTACAGTTAGCAGCTGCAGCATGGAGAGGTATGGAGAGGTAAAGACGTGTTCTGTACAGTTAGCAGCTGCAGCATGGAGAGGTAAAGACGTGTTCTGTACAGTTAGCAGCTGCAGCATGGAGAGGTATGGAGAGGTAAAGACGTGTTCTGTACAGTTAGCAGCTGCAGCATGGAGTGGTATGGAGAGGTAAAGACGTGTTCTGTACAGTTAGCAGCTGCAGCATGGAGAGGTATGGAGAGGTAAAGACGTGTTCTGTACAGTTAGCAGCTGCAGCATGGAGAGGTATGGAGAGGTAAAGACGTGTTCTGTACAGTTAGCAGCTGCAGCATGGAGAGGTAAAGACGTGTTCTGTACGGTTAGCAGCTGCAGCATGGAGAGGTATGGAGAGGTAAAGACGTGTTCTGTACAGTTAGCAGCTGCAGCATGGAGAGGTAAGGTAAACGTGTTCTGTTAGCAGCGCAGCATGGAGAGGTAAAGACGTGTTCTGTACAGTTAGCAGCAGCATGGAGAGGTATGGAGAGGTAAAGACGTGTTCTGTACAGTTAGCAGCTGCAGCATGGAGAGGTAAAGACGTGTTCTGTACAGTTAGCAGCTGCAGCAGCATGGAGAGGTAAAGACGTGTTCTGTACAGTTAGCAGCTGCAGCATGGAGAGGTATGGAGAGGTAAAGACGTGTTCTGTACAGTTAGCAGCTGCAGCATGGAGAGGTAAAGACGTGTTCTGTACGCAGCATGGAGAGGTAAAGACGTGTTCTGTACAGTTAGCAGCCGCTCCATGGAGAGGTATGGAGAGGTAAAGACGAGTTCTGTTACAGTTAGCAGCTGCAGCATGGAGAGGTAAAGACGTGTTCTGTACAGTTAGCAGCTGCAGCATGGAGAGGTATGGAGAGGTAAAGATGGAGACGGTTAGCAGCTGCAGCATGGAGAGGTAAAGACGTGTTCTGTACAGTTAGCAGCCGCTCCATGGAGAGGTATGGAGAGGTAAAAGACGCAGTTCTGTACAGTTAGCAGCTGCAGCATGGAGAGGTAAAGACGTGTTCTGTACAGTTAGCAGCTGCAGCATGGAGAGGTATGGAGAGGTAAAGATGTGTTCTGTACAGTTAGCAGCTGCAGCATGGAGAGGTATGGAGAGGTAAAGACGTGTTCTGTTCAGTTAGCAGCTGCAGCATGGAGAGGTATGGAGAGGTAAAGACGTAACGGTTAGCAGCTGCAGCATGGAGATGTAAAGACGTGTTCTGTACGCAGCATGGAGAGGTAAAGACGTGTTCTGTACAGTTAGCAGCCGCAGCATGGTGAAGTATGGAGAGGTAAAGACGTGTTCTATACAGTTAGCAGCTGCAGCATGGAGAGGTAAAGACGTGTTCTGTACGCAGCATGGAGAGGTAAAGACGTGTTCTGTACAGTTAGCAGCCGCAGCATGGAGAGGTAAAGACGTGTTCTGTACGGTTAGCAGCTGCAGCATGGAGAGGTAAAGACGTGTTCTGTACAGTTAGCAGCTGCAGCATGGAGAGGTAAAGACGTGTTCTGTACAGTTAGCAGCTGCAGCATGGAGAGGTAAAGATGTGTTCTGTACGGTTAGCAGCTGCAGCATGGAGAGGTAAAGACGTGTTCTGTACGGTTAGCAGCTGCAGCATGGAGAGGTATGGAGAGGTAAAGACGTGTTTTGTACGGTTAGCAGCTGCAGCATGGAGAGGTAAAGACGTGTTCTGTACGCAGCATGGAGAGGTAAAGACGTGTTCTGTACAGTTAGCAGCCGCAGCATGGTGAGGTATGGAGAGGTAAAGATGTGTTCTGTACGGTTAGCAGCTGTAGCATGGAGAGGTAAAGACGTGTTCTATACGGTTAGCAGCTGCAGCATGGAGAGGTAAAGACGTGTTCTGTACGGTTAGCAGCTGCAGCATGGAGAGGTATGGAGAGGTAAAGACGTGTTCTGTACAGTTAGCAGCTGCAGCATGGAGAGGTATGGAGAGGTAAAGACGTGTTCTGTACAGTTAGCAGCCGCAGCATGGAGAGGTAAAGACGTGTTCTGTACGGTTAGCAGCTGCAGCATGGAGAGGTATGGAGAGGTAAAGACGTGTTCTGTACAGTTAGCAGCTGCAGCATGGAGAGGTATGGAGAGGTAAAGACGTGTTCTGTACAGTTAGCAGCCGCAGCATGGAGAGGTAAAGACGTGTTCTGTACAGTTAGCAGCTGCAGCATGGAGAGGTAAAGACGTGTTCTGTACGCAGCATGGAGAGGTAAAGACGTGTTCTGTACAGTTAGCAGCTGCAGCATGGAGAGGTATGGAGAGGTAAAGACGTGTTCTGTACAGTTAGCAGCTGCAGCATGGAGAGGTAAAGACGTGTTCTGTACAGTTAGCAGCTGCAGCATGGAGAGGTATGGAGAGGTAAAGACGTGTTCTGTACAGTTAGCAGCTGCAGCATGGAGAGGTATGGAGAGGTAAAGACGTGTTCTATACAGTTAGCAGCTGCAGCATGGAGAGGTAAAGACGTGTTCTGTACGCAGCATGGAGAGGTAAAGACGTGTTCTGTACAGTTAGCAGCCGCTCCATGGAGAGGTATGGAGAGGTAAAGACGTGTTCTGTACAGTTAGCAGCTGCAGCATGGAGAGGTAAAGACGTGTTCTGTACGCAGCATGGAGAGGTAAAGACGTGTTCTGTACAGTTAGCAGCCGCTCCATGGAGAGGTATGGAGAGGTGAGTTCTGTACAGTTAGCAGCTGCAGCATGGAGAGGTAAAGACGTGTTCTGTACAGTTAGCAGCTGCAGCATGGAGAGGTATGGAGAGAAAGACGTGTTCTGTACAGTTAGCAGCTGCAGCATGGGTATGGAGAGGTAAAGACGTGTTCTGTACAGTTAGCAGCTGCAGCATGGAGAGGTAAAGACGTGTTCTGTACGGTTAGCAGCCGCAGCATGGAGAGGTAAAGACGTGTTCTGTACAGTTAGCAGCTGCAGCATGGAGAGGTAAAGACGTGTTCTGTACGCAGCATGGAGAGGTAAAGACGTGTTCTGTACAGTTAGCAGCCGCAGCATGGAGAGGTAAAGACGTGTTCTGTACGGTTGGCAGCATGGAGAGGTAAAGACGTGTTCTGTACAGTTAGCAGCTGCAGCATGGAGAGGTAAAGATGTGTTCTGTACGGTTAGCAGCTGCAGCATGGAGAGGTAAAGACGTGTTCTGTACGGTTAGCAGCTGCAGCATGGAGAGGTATGGAGAGGTAAAGACGTGTTTTGTACGGTTAGCAGCTGCAGCATGGAGAGGTAAAGACGTGTTCTGTACGCAGCATGGAGAGGTAAAGACGTGTTCTGTACAGTTAGCAGCCGCAGCATGGTGAGGTATGGAGAGGTAAAGATGTGTTCTGTACGGTTAGCAGCTGCAGCATGGAGAGGTAAAGACGTGTTCTATACGGTTAGCAGCTGCAGCATGGAGAGGTAAAGACGTGTTCTGTACAGTTAGCAGCTGCAGCATGGAGAGGTATGGAGAGGTAAAGACGTGTTCTGTACAGTTAGCAGCTGCAGCATGGAGAGGTAAAGACGTGTTCTGCGCAGCATGGAGAGGTAAAGACGTGTTCTGTACAGTTAGCAGCCGCAGCATGGAGAGGTATGGAGAGGTAAAGACGTGTTCTGTACGGTTAGCAGCTGCAGCATGGAGAGGTAAAGACGTGTTCTATACGGTTAGCAGCTGCAGCATGGAGAGGTAAAGACGTGTTCTGTACAGTTAGCAGCTGCAGCATGGAGAGGTATGGAGAGGTAAAGACGTGTTCTGTACAGTTAGCAGCTGCAGCATGGAGAGGTATGGAGAGGTAAAGACGTGTTCTGTACAGTTAGCAGCTGCAGCATGGAGAGGTAAAGACGTGTTCTGTACGCAGCATGGAGAGGTAAAGACGTGTTCTGTACAGTTAGCAGCTCCATGGAGAGGTATGGAGAGGTAAAGACGAGTTCTGTACAGTTAGCAGCTGCAGCATGGAGAGGTAAAGACGTGTTCTGTACAGTTAGCAGCTGCAGCATGGAGAGGTATGGAGAGGTAAAGATGTGTTCTGTACGGTTAGCAGCTGCAGCATGGAGAGGTAAAGACGTGTTCTGTACAGTTAGCAGCTGCAGCATGGAGAGGTATGGAGAGGTAAAGACGTGTTCTGTTCAGTTAGCAGCTGCAGCATGGAGAGGTATGGAGAGGTAAAGACGTGTTCTGTACGGTTAGCAGCTGCAGCATGGAGATGTAAAGACGTGTTCTGTACGCAGCATGGAGAGGTAAAGACGTGTTCTGTACAGTTAGCAGCCGCAGCATGGTGAGGTATGGAGAGGTAAAGACGTGTTCTATACAGTTAGCAGCTGCAGCATGGAGAGGTAAAGACGTGTTCTGTACGCAGCATGGAGAGGTAAAGACGTGTTCTGTACAGTTAGCAGCCGCAGCATGGAGAGGTAAAGACGTGTTCTGTACGGTTAGCAGCTGCAGCATGGAGAGGTAAAGACGTGTTCTGTACAGTTAGCAGCTGCAGCATGGAGAGGTAAAGACGTGTTCTGTACAGTTAGCAGCTGCAGCATGGAGAGGTAAAGATGTGTTCTGTACGGTTAGCAGCTGCAGCATGGAGAGGTAAAGTAAAGACGTGTTCTGTACGGTTAGCAGCTGCAGCATGGAGAGGTAAAGACGTGTTCTGTTACGCAGCATGGAGAGGTAAAGACGTGTTCTGTACAGTTAGCAGCCGCAGCATGGTGAGGTATGGAGAGGTAAAGATGTGTTCTGTACGGTTAGCAGCTGCAGCATGGAGAGGTAAAGACGTGTTCTATACGGTTAGCAGCTGCAGCATGGAGAGGTAAAGACGTGTTCTGTACAGTTAGCAGCTGCAGCATGGAGAGGTATGGAGAGGTAAAGACGTGTTCTGTACAGTTAGCAGCTGCAGCATGGAGAGGGGAGAGTTAGCAGTAAAGCATGGAGAGGTAAAGACGTGTTCTGTACAGTTAGCAGCTGCAGCATGGAGTATGGAGAGGTAAAGACGTGTTCTGTACAGTTAGCAGCTGCAGCATGGAGAGGTAAAGACGTGTTCTGTACAGTTAGCAGCCGCAGCATGGATGGAGGTAAAGACGTGTTCTGTACAGTTAGCAGCTGCAGCATGGAGAGGTATGGAGAGGTAAAGACGTGTTCTGTACAGTTAGCAGCTGCAGCATGGAGAGGTAAAGACGTGTTCTGTACAGTTAGCAGCTGCAGCATGGAGAGGCATGGAGAGGTAAAGACGTGTTCTGTACAGTTAGCAGCCGCTCCATGGAGAGGTATGGAGAGGTAAAGACGAGTTCTGTACAGTTAGCAGCTGCAGCATGGAGAGGTAAAGACGTGTTCTGTACAGTTAGCAGCTGCAGCATGGAGAGGTATGGAGAGGTAAAGATGTGTTCTGTACGGTTAGCAGCTGCAGCATGGAGAGGTAAAGACGTGTTCTGTACAGTTAGCAGCTGCAGCATGGAGAGGTATGGAGAGGTAAAGACGTGTTCTGTACAGTTAGCAGCTGCAGCATGGAGAGGTATGGAGAGGTAAAGACGTGTTCTATACAGTTAGCAGCTGCAGCATGGAGAGGTAAAGACGTGTTCTGTACGCAGCATGGAGAGGTAAAGACGTGTTCTGTACAGTTAGCAGCTCCATGGAGAGGTATGGAGAGGTAAAGACGTGTTCTGTACAGTTAGCAGCTGCAGCATGGAGAGGTAAAGACGTGTTCTGTACGCAGCATGGAGAGGTAAAGACGTGTTCTGTACAGTTAGCAGCCGCTCCATGGAGAGGTATGGAGAGGTAAAGACGTGTTCTGTACAGTTAGCAGCTGCAGCATGGAGAGGTAAAGACGTGTTCTGTACAGTTAGCAGCCGCAGCATGGAGAGGTATGGAGAGGTAAAGACGTGTTCTGTACGGTTAGCAGCTGCAGCATGGAGAGGTATGGAGAGGTAAAGACGTGTTCTGTACAGTTAGCAGCTGCAGCATGGAGAGGTAAAGACGTGTTCTGTACGGTTAGCAGCAGCATGGAGAGGTAAAGACGTGTTCTGTACAGTTAGCAGCTGCAGCATGGAGAGGGTAAAGACGTGTTCTGTACGCAGCATGGAGAGGTAAAGACGTGTTCTGTACAGTTAGCAGCTGCAGCATGGAGAGGTAAAGACGTGTTCTGTTCTGTACAGTTAGCAGCTGCAGCATGGAGAGGTAAAGACGTGTTCTGTACAGTTAGCAGCTGCAGCATGGAGAGTAAAGATAAAGATGTGTTCTGTACGGTTAGCAGCTGCAGCATGGAGAGGTAAAGACGTGTTCTGTACGGTTAGCAGCTGCAGCATGGAGAGGTATGGAGAGGTAAAGACGTGTTCTGTACGGTTAGCAGCTGCAGCATGGAGAGGTAAAGACGTGTTCTGTACGCAGCATGGAGAGGTAAAGACGTGTTCTGTACAGTTAGCAGCCGCAGCATGGAGAGGTATGGAGAGGTAAAGATGTGTTCTGTACAGTTAGCAGCTGCAGCATGGAGAGGTAAAGCGTGTTCTATACGGTTAGCAGCTGCAGCATGGAGAGGTAAAGACGTGTTCTGTACGGTTAGCAGCTGCAGCATGGAGGTATGGAGAGGTAAAGACGTGTTCTGTACAGTTAGCAGCTGCAGCATGGGAGGTATGGAGAGGTAAAAGTTAGCACGTGTTCTGTACAGTTAGCAGCTGCAGCATGGAGAGGTAAAGACGTGTTCTGTACAGTTAGCAGCTGCAGCATGGAGAGGTAAAGACGTGTTCTGTACAGTTAGCAGCTGCAGCATGGAGAGGTAAAGACGTGTTCTGTACGCAGCATGGAGAGGTAAAGACGTGTTCTGTACAGTTAGCAGCCGCTCCATGGAGAGGTATGGAGAGGTAAAGACGTGTTCTGTACAGTTAGCAGCTGCAGCATGGAGAGGTAAAGACGTGTTCTGTACAGTTAGCAGCTGCAGCATGGGAGAGGTATGGAGAGGTAAAGATGTGTTCTGTGTTAGCAGCTGCAGCATGGAGAGGTAAAGACGTGTTCTGTACAGTTAGCAGCTGCAGCATGGAGAGGTATGGAGAGGTAAAGACGTGTTCTGTACAGTTAGCAGCTGCAGCATGGAGAGGTATGGAGAGGTAAAGACGTGTTCTGTACAGTTAGCAGCTGCAGCATGGGATGTAAAGACGTGTTCTGTACGCAGCATGGAGAGGTAAAGACGTGTTCTGTACAGTTAGCAGCTGCAGCATGGTGAGGTATGGAGAGGTAAAGACGTGTTCTGTACAGTTAGCAGCTGCAGCATGGAGAGGTAAAGACGTGTTCTGTACGCAGCATGGAGAGGTAAAGACGTGTTCTGTACAGTTAGCAGCAGCATGGAGAGGTAAAGACGTGTTCTGTACAGTTAGCAGCTGCAGCATGGAGAGGGTAAAGACGTGTTCTGTACAGTTAGCAGCTGCAGCATGGAGAGGTAAAGACATGTTCTGTACAGTTAGCAGCTGCAGCATGGAGAGGTAAAGACGTGTTCTGTTCAGTTAGCAGCTGCAGCATGGAGAGGTATGGAGAGGTAAAGACGTGTTCTGTACGGTTAGCAGCTGCAGCATGGAGATGTAAAGACGTGTTCTGTACGCAGCATGGAGAGGTAAAGACGTGTTCTGTACAGTTAGCAGCCGCAGCATGGTGAGGTATGGAGAGGTAAAGACGTGTTCTATACAGTTAGCAGCTGCAGCATGGAGAGGTAAAGACGTGTTCTGTACGGTTAGCAGCTGCAGCATGGAGAGGTAAAGACGTGTTCTGTACAGTTAGCAGCTGCAGCATGGAGAGGTATGGAGAGGTAAAGACGTGTTCTGTACAGTTAGCAGCTGCAGCATGGAGAGGTATGGAGAGGTAAAGACGTGTTCTGTACAGTTAGCAGCTGCAGCATGGAGAGGTAAAGACGTGTTCTGTACAGTTAGCAGCTGCAGCATGGAGAGGTATGGAGAGGTAAAGACGTGTTCTGTACAGTTAGCAGCTGCAGCATGGAGAGGTATGGAGAGGTAAAGACGTGTTCTGTACAGTTAGCAGCCGCAGCATGGAGAGGTAAAGACGTGTTCTGTACGGTTAGCAGCTGCAGCATGGAGAGGTATGGAGAGGTAAAGACGTGTTCTGTACAGTTAGCAGCTGCAGCATGGAGAGGTAAAGACGTGTTCTGTACAGTTAGCAGCTGCAGCATGGAGAGGTAAAGACGTGTTCTGTACGCAGCATGGAGAGGTAAAGACGTGTTCTGTACAGTTAGCAGCCGCTCCATGGAGAGGTATGGAGAGGTAAAGACGAGTTCTGTACAGTTAGCAGCTGCAGCATGGAGAGGTAAAGACGTGTTCTGTACAGTTAGCAGCTGCAGCATGGAGAGGTATGGAGAGGTAAAGATGTGTTCTGTACGGTTAGCAGCTGCAGCATGGAGAGG
Organism: Oncorhynchus nerka; assembly: GCF_034236695.1. Taxonomy (NCBI): domain Eukaryota; kingdom Metazoa; phylum Chordata; class Actinopteri; order Salmoniformes; family Salmonidae; genus Oncorhynchus; species Oncorhynchus nerka. Next base: position 84,125,484 of record NC_088419.1, on the reverse strand, counting down.
TAAAGACGTGTTCTGTACAGTTAGCAGCTGCAGCATGGAGAGGTATGGAGAGGTAAAGACGTGTTCTGTACAGTTAGCAGCTGCAGCATGGAGAGGTATGGAGAGGTAAAGACGTGTTCTATACAGTTAGCAGCTGCAGCATGGAGAGGTAAAGACGTGTTCTGTACGCAGCATGGAGAGGTAAAGACGTGTTCTGTACAGTTAGTTAGCAGCTCCATGGAGAGGTATGGAGAGGTAAAGACGTGTTCTGTACAGTTAGCAGCTGCAGCATGGAGAGGTAAAGACGTGTTCTGTACGCAGCATGGAGAGGTAAAGCGTGTTCTGTACAGTTAGCATGGCTCCATGGAGAGGTATGGAGAGGTAAAGACGAGTTCTGTACAGTTAGCAGCTGCAGCATGGAGAGGTAAAGACGTGTTCTGTACAGTTAGCAGCCGCAGCATGGAGAGGTATGGAGAGGTAAAGACGTGTTCTGTACGGTTAGCAGCTGCAGCATGGAGAGGTATGGAGAGGTAAAGACGTGTTCTGTACAGTTAGCAGCTGCAGCATGGAGAGGTAAAGACGTGTTCTGTACGGTTAGCAGCCGCAGCATGGAGAGGTAAAGACGTGTTCTGTACAGTTAGCAGCTGCAGCATGGAGAGGTAAAGACGTGTTCTGTACGCAGCATGGAGAGGTAAAGACGTGTTCTGTACAGTTAGCAGCATGGAGAGGTAAAGACGTGTTCTGTACGGTTAGCAGCTGCAGCATGGAGAGGTAAAGACGTGTTCTGTACAGTTAGCAGCTGCAGCATGGAGAGGTAAAGATGTGTTCTGTACGGTTAGCAGCTGCAGCATGGAGAGGTAAAGACGTGTTCTGTACGGTTAGCAGCTGCAGCATGGAGAGGTATGGAGAGGTAAAGACGTGTTTTGTACGGTTAGCAGCTGCAGCATGGAGAGGTAAAGACGTGTTCTGTACGCAGCATGGAGAGGTAAAGACGTGTTCTGTACAGTTAGCAGCCGCAGCATGGTGAGGTATGGAGAGGTAAAGATGTGTTCTGTTAGCAGCTGCAGGTTAGCAGCTGCAGCATGGAGAGGTAAAGACGTGTTCTATACGGTTAGCAGCTGCAGCATGGAGAGGTAAAGACGTGTTCTGTACGGTTAGCAGCTGCAGCATGGAGAGGTATGGAGAGGTAAAGACGTGTTCTGTACAGTTAGCAGCTGCAGCATGGAGAGGTATGGAGAGGTAAAGACGTGTTCTGTACAGTTAGCAGCCGCAGCATGGAGAGGTAAAGACGTGTTCTGTACGGTTAGCAGCTGCAGCATGGAGAGGTATGGAGAGGTAAAGACGTGTTCTGTACAGTTAGCAGCTGCAGCATGGAGAGGTAAAGACGTGTTCTGTACAGTTAGCAGCTGCAGCATGGAGAGGTAAAGACGTGTTCTGTACAGTTAGCAGCTGCAGCATGGAGAGGTATGGAGAGGTAAAGACGTGTTCTGTACAGTTAGCAGCTGCAGCATGGAGAGGTAAAGACGTGTTCTGTACAGTTAGCAGCTGCAGCATGGAGAGGCAGACGTGTTCTGGAGCATGGAGAGGTAAAGACGTGTTCTGTACAGTTAGCAGCGCAGCATGGAGAGGTAAAGACGAGTTCTGTACAGTTAGCAGCTGCAGCATGGAGAGGTAAAGACGTGTTCTGTACAGTTAGCAGCTGCAGCATGGAGAGGTATGGAGAGGTAAAGACGTGTTCTGTACAGTTAGCAGCTGCAGCATGGAGAGGTAAAGACGTGTTCTGTACAGTTAGCAGCTGCAGCATGGAGAGGTATGGAGAGGTAAAGACGTGTTCTATACAGTTAGCAGCTGCAGCATGGAGAGGTAAAGACGTGTTCTGTACAGTTAGCAGCTGCAGCATGGAGAGGTAAAGACGTGTTCTGTACAGTTAGCAGCTGCAGCATGGAGAGGTAAAGACGTGTTCTGTACAGTTGGAGAGCTGCAGCATGGAGAGGTAAAGACGTGTTCTGTACAGTTAGCAGCTGCAGCATGGAGAGGTATGGAGAGGTAAAGACGTGTTCTGTACAGTTAGCAGCTGCAGCATGGAGAGGTAAAGACGTGTTCTGTACAGTTAGCGCAGCATGGAGAGGTAAAGACGTGTTCTGTACAGTTAGCAGCTGCAGCATGGAGAGGTATGGAGAGGTAAAGACGTGTTCTGTACAGTTAGCAGCTGCAGCATGGAGAGGTAAAGACGTGTTCTGTACGCAGCATGGAGAGGTAAAGACGTGTTCTGTACAGTTAGCAGCTGCTCCATGGAGAGGTATGGAGAGGTAAAGACGTGTTCTGTACAGTTAGCAGCTGCAGCATGGAGAGGTAAAGACGTGTTCTGTACAGTTAGCAGCCGCAGCATGTATGGAGAGGTAAAGACGTGTTCTGTACAGTTAGCAGCTGCAGCATGGAGAGGTATGGAGAGGTAAAGACGTGTTCTGTACAGTTAGCAGCTGCAGCATGGAGAGGTAAAGACGTGTTCTGTACGGTTAGCAGCCGCAGCATGGAGAGGTAAAGTAAAGACGTGTTCTGTACAGTTAGCAGCTGCAGCATGGAGAGGTAAAGACGTGTTCTGTACAGTTCAGCCTAGCATGGAGCAGCATGGAGAGGTAAAGACGTGTTCTGTACAGTTAGCAGCTGCAGCATGGAGAGGTAAAGACGTGTTCTGTACAGTTAGCAGCTGCAGCATGGAGAGGTAAAGACGTGTTCTGTACAGTTAGCAGCTGCAGCATGGAGAGGTAAAGACGTGTTCTGTACAGTTAGCAGCTGCAGCATGGAGAGGTAAAGACGTGTTCTGTACAGTTAGCAGCTGCAGCATGGAGAGGTAAAGACGTGTTCTACAGTTAGCAGCTGCAGCATGGAGAGGTATGGAGAGGTAAAGACGTGTTCTGTACAGTTAGCAGCTGCAGCATGGAGAGGTAAAGACGTGTTCTGTACAGTTAGCAGCTGCAGCATGGAGAGGTAAAGACGTGTTCTGTACAGTTAGCAGCTGCAGCATGGAGAGGTAAAGATGTGTTCTGTACGGTTAGCAGCTGCAGCATGGAGAGGTAAAGACGTGTTCTGTACAGTTAGCAGCTGCAGCATGGAGAGGTATGGAGAGGTAAAGACGTGTTCTGTACAGTTAGCAGCTGCAGCATGGAGAGGTATGGAAGGTAAAGACGTGTTCTGTTAGCAGCTGCAGCATGGAGAGGTAAAGAAAGTGTTCTGTACAGTTAGCAGCTGCAGCATGAGAGGTATGGAGAGGTAAAGATGTGTTCTGTACGGTTAGCAGCTGCAGCATGGATGGAGAGGTAAAGACGTGTTCTGTACAGTTAGCAGCTGCAGCATGGAGAGGTAAAGACGTGTTCTGTACAGTTAGCAGCTGCAGCATGGAGAGGTATGGAGAGGTAAAGACGTGTTCTGTACAGTTAGCAGCTGCAGCATGGAGAGGTATGGAGAGGTAAAGACGTGTTCTGTACAGTTAGCAGCCGCAGCATGGAGAGGTAAAGACGTGTTCTGTACGGTTAGCAGCTGCAGCATGGAGAGGTATGGAGAGGTAAAGACGTGTTCTGTACAGTTAGCAGCTGCAGCATGGAGAGGTAAAGACGTGTTCTGTACGCAGCATGGAGAGGTAAAGACGTGTTCTGTACAGTTAGCAGCCGCTCCATGGAGAGGTATGGAGAGGTAAAGACGAGTTCTGTACAGTTAGCAGCTGCAGCATGGAGAGGTAAAGACGTGTTCTGTACAGTTAGCAGCTGCAGCATGGAGAGGTAAAGACGTGTTCTGTACGCAGCATGGAGAGGTAAAGACGTGTTCTGTACAGTTAGCAGCCTGTTCATGGAGAGGTATGGAGAGGTAAAGACGTGTTCTGTACAGTTAGCAGCTGCAGCATGGAGAGGTAAAGACGTGTTCTGTACAGTTAGCAGCTGCAGCATGGAGAGGTATGGAGAGGTAAAGATGTGTTCTGTACGGTTAGCAGCTGCAGCATGGAGAGGTAAAGACGTGTTCTGTACAGTTAGCAGCTGCAGCATGGAGAGGTATGGAGAGGTAAAGACGTGTTCTGTACAGTTAGCAGCTGCAGCATGGAGAGGTAAAGACGTGTTCTGTATGCTAGCAGCTGCAGCATGGAGAGGTAAAGACGTGTTCTGTACAGTTAGCAGCTGCAGCAGCATGGAGAGGTATGGAGAGGTAAAGACGTGTTCTGTACAGTTAGCAGCTGCAGCATGGAGAGGTATGGAGAGGTAAAGACGTGTTCTGTACAGTTAGCAGCTGCAGCATGGAGAGGTAAAGACGTGTTCTGTACGGTTAGCAGCTGCAGCATGGAGAGGTAAAGACGTGTTCTGTACAGTTAGCAGCTGCAGCATGGAGAGGTATGGAGAGGTAAAGACGTGTTCTGTACAGTTAGCAGCTGCAGCATGGAGAGGTAAAGACGTGTTCTGTACGCAGCATGGAGAGGTAAAGACGTGTTCTGTACAGTTAGCAGCTGCAGCATGGAGAGGTATGGAGAGGTAAAGACGTGTTCTGTACAGTTAGCAGCTGCAGCATGGAGAGGTAAAGACGTGTTCTGTACAGTTAGCAGCTGCAGCATGGGAGGTATGGAGAGGTAAAGACGTGTTCTGTACAGTTAGCAGCTGCAGCATGGAGAGGTATGGAGAGGTAAAGACGTGTTCTGTACAGTTAGCAGCTGCAGCATGGAGAGGTAAAGACGTGTTCTGTACAGTTAGCAGCTGCAGCATGGAGAGGTAAAGACGTGTTCTGTACAGTTAGCAGCATGGCAGCATGGAGAGGTAAAGACGTGTTCTGTACATGGAGAGGTAAAGAGTTAGCAGCTGCAGCATGGAGAGGTAAAGACGTGTTCTGTACAGTTAGCAGCTGCAGCATGGAGAGGTAAAGACGTGGTACAGTTAGCAGCTCCGCAGCATGGAGAGGTATGGAGAGGTAAAGACGTGTTCTGTACAGTTAGCAGCTGCAGCATGGAGAGGTATGGAGAGGTAAAGACGTGTTCTATACAGTTAGCAGCTGCAGCATGGAGAGGTAAAGACGTGTTCTGTACGTTAGCAGCTGCAGCATGGTAAAGTAAAGACGTGTTCTGTACAGTTAGCAGCTGCTCCATGGAGAGGTATGGTAAAGACGTGTTCTGTACAGTTAGCAGCTGCAGCATGGAGAGGTAAAGACGTGTTCTGTACGCAGCATGGAGAGGTAAAGACGTGTTCTGTACAGTTAGCAGCCGCTCCATGGAGAGGTATGGAGAGGTAAAGACGAGTTCTGTACAGTTAGCAGCTGCAGCATGGAGAGGTAAAGACGTGTTCTGTACAGTTAGCAGCCGCAGCATGGAGAGTATGGAGAGGTAAAGACGTGTTCTGTACAGTTAGCAGCTGCAGCATGGAGAGGTATGGAGAGGTAAAGACGTGTTCTGTACAGTTAGCAGCTGCAGCATGGAGAGGTAAAGACGTGTTCTGTACGGTTAGCAGCTGCAGCATGGAGAGGTAAAGACGTGTTCTGTACAGTTAGCAGCTGCAGCATGGAGAGGTAAAGACGTGTTCTGTACGCAGCATGGAGAGGTAAAGACGTGTTCTGTACAGTTAGCAGCTGCAGCATGGAGAGGTAAAGACGTGTTCTGTACAGTTAGCAGCTGCAGCATGGAGAGGTAAAGACGTGTTCTGTACAGTTAGCAGCTGCAGCATGGAGAGGTAAAGACGTGTTCTGTACAGTTAGCAGCTGCAGCATGGAGAGGTAAAGACGTGTTCTGTACGGTTAGCAGCTGCAGCATGGAGAGGTATGGAGAGGTAAAGACGTGTTTTGTACGGTTAGCAGCTGCAGCATGGAGAGGTAAAGACGTGTTCTGTACGCAGCATGGAGAGGTAAAGACGTGTTCTGTACAGTTAGCAGCCGCAGCATGGTGAGGTATGGAGAGGTAAAGATGTGTTCTGTACGGTTAGCAGCTGCAGCATGGAGAGGTAAAGACGTGTTCTATACGGTTAGCAGCTGCAGCATGGAGAGGTAAAGACGTGTTCTGTACGGTTAGCAGCTGCAGCATGGAGAGGTATGGAGAGGTAAAGACGTGTTCTGTACAGTTAGCAGCTGCAGCATGGAGAGGTATGGAGAGGTAAAGACGTGTTCTGTACAGTTAGCAGCCGCAGCATGGAGAGGTAAAGACGTGTTCTGTACGGTTAGCAGCTGCAGCATGGAGAGGTATGGAGAGGTAAAGACGTGTTCTGTACAGTTAGCAGCTGCAGCATGGAGAGGTAAAGACGTGTTCTGTACGCAGCATGGAGAGGTAAAGACGTGTTCTGTACAGTTAGCAGCCGCTCCATGGAGAGGTATGGAGAGGTAAAGACGAGTTCTGTACAGTTAGCAGCTGCAGCATGGAGAGGTAAAGACGTGTTCTGTACAGTTAGCAGCTGCAGCATGGAGAGGTATGGAGAGGTAAAGAGACGTGTTCTGTTAGCAGCAGCATGGCAGCATGGAGAGGTAAAGACGTGTTCTGTACAGTTAGCAGCTGCAGCATGGAGAGGTATGGAGAGGTAAAGACGTGTTCTGTACAGTTAGCAGCTGCAGCATGGAGAGGTATGGAGAGGTAAAGACGTGTTCTGTACAGTTAGCAGCTGCAGCATGGAGAGGTAAAGACGTGTTCTGTACGGTTAGCAGCTGCAGCATGGAGAGGTAAAGACGTGTTCTGTACAGTTAGCAGCTGCAGCATGGAGAGGTATGGAGAGGTAAAGACGTGTTCTGTACAGTTAGCAGCAGCATGCATGGAGAGGTAAAGACGTGTTCTGTACAGTTAGCAGCTGCAGCATGGAGAGGTAAAGACGTGTTCTGTACAGTTAGCAGCTGCAGCATGGAGAGGTATGGAGAGGTAAAGACGTGTTCTGTACAGTTAGCAGCTGCAGCATGGAGAGGTAAAGGTAAACGTGTTCTGTACAGTTAGCAGCAGCATGGAGAGGTAAAGACGTGTTCTGTACAGTTAGCAGCTGCAGCATGGAGAGGTATGGAGAGGTAAAGACGTGTTCTGTACAGTTAGCAGCTGCAGCATGGAGAGGTAAAGACGTGTTCTGTACAGTTAGCAGCTGCAGCATGGAGAGGTAAAGACGTGTTCTGTTAGCAGCTGCAGCATTAAAGACGTGTTCTGTACAGTTAGCAGCTGCAGCATGGAGAGGTATGGAGAGGTAAAGACGTGTTCTGTACAGTTAGCAGCTGCAGCATGGAGAGGTAAAGACGTGTTCTGTACAGTTAGCAGCTGCAGCATGGAGAGGTATGGAGCAGTAAAGGCGTGTTCTGTACAGTTAGCAGCTGCAGCATGGAGAGGGAGAGGTAAAGACGTGTTCTGTCTGCATAGGTATGGAGAGGTAAAGACGTGTTCTTAGCAGCTGCAGCATGGAGAGGTAAAGACGTGTATGCAGCTGCAGCATGGAGGAAAGACGTGTTCTGTACAGTTAGCAGCTGCAGCATGGAGAGGTAAAGTAAAGCGTGTTCTGTACAGTTAGCAGCTGCAGCATGGAGAGGTAAAGACGTGTTCTGTACAGTTAGCAGCTGCAGCATGGAGAGGTATGGAGAGGTAAAGACGTGTTCTGTACAGTTAGCAGCTGCAGCATGGAGAGGTAAAGACGTGTTCTGTACAGTTAGCAGCTGCAGCATGGAGAGAGGTAAAGACGTGTTCTGTACAGTTAGCAGCTGCAGCATGGTGAGGTATGGAGAGGTAAAGACGTGTTCTGTACGGTTAGCAGCTGCAGCATGGAGAGGTAAAGAGGTAAAGCGTGTTCTGTACAGTTAGCAGCTGCAGCATGGAGAGGTATGGAGAGGTAAAGACGTGTTCTGTACAGTTAGCAGCTGCAGCATGGAGAGGTATGGAGAGGTAAAGACGTGTTCTGTACAGTTAGCAGCTGCAGCATGGAGAGGTAAAGACGTGTTCTGTACGGTTAGCAGCTGCAGCATGGAGAGGTATGGAGAGGTAAAGACGTGTTCTGTACAGTTAGCAGCTGCAGCATGGAGAGGTATGGAGAGGTAAAGACGTGTTCTGTACAGTTAGCAGCTGCAGCATGGAGAGGTAAAGACGTGTTCTGTACAGTTAGCAGCTGCAGCATGGAGAGGTATGGAGAGGTAAAGACGTGTTCTGTACAGTTAGCAGCTGCAGCATGGAGAGGTAAAGACGTGTTCTGTACAGTTAGCAGCTGCAGCATGGAGAGGTAAAGACGTGTTCTGTACAGTTAGCAGCTGCAGCATGGAGAGGTAAAGACGTGTTCTGTACAGTTAGCAGCCGCTCCATGGAGAGGTATGGAGAGGTAAAGAGTTCGTGTTAGCAGCTCATGTACGTGTTCTGTACAGTTAGCAGCTGCAGCATGGAGAGGTATGGAGAGGTAAAGATGTGTTCTGTGTTAGCAGCTGCAGCATGGAGAGGTAAAGACGTGTTCTGTACAGTTAGCAGCTGCAGCATGGAGAGGTATGGAGAGGTAAAGACGTGTTCTGTACAGTTAGCAGCTGCAGCATGGAGAGGTATGGAGAGGACGTGTTCTGTACAGTTAGCAGCTGCAGCATGTAAAGACGTGGTATGGAGAGGTAAAGACGTGTTCTGTACAGTTAGCAGCTGCAGCATGGAGAGGTAAAGACGTGTTCTGTACGCTGCAGCATTAAAGCGTGTTCTGTACAGTTAGCAGCTGCTCCCATGGAGAGGTATGGAAAGGTAAAGACGTGTTCTGTACAGTTAGCAGCTGCAGCATGGAGAGGTAAAGACGTGTTCTGTACAGTTAGCAGCTGCTCCATGGAGAGGTATGGAGAGGTAAAGAGCGTGTTCTGGAGCAGCTGCAGCATGGAGAGGTAAAGACGTGTTCTGTACAGTTAGCAGCTGCAGCATGGAGAGGTATGGAGAGGTAAAGACGTGTTCTGTACGGTTAGCAGCTGCAGCATGGAGAGGTAAAGACGTGTTCTGTACAGTTAGCAGCTGCAGCATGGAGAGGTATGGAGAGGTAAAGACGTGTTCTGTACAGTTAGCAGCCGCAGCATGGAGAGGTAAAGACGTGTTCTGTACAGTTAGCAGCTGCAGCATGGAGAGGTAAAGACGTGTTCTGTACAGTTAGCAGCTGCAGCATGGAGAGGTATGGAGAGGTAAAGACGTGTTCTGTACAGTTAGCAGCTGCAGCATGGAGAGGTAAAGACGTGTTCTGTACAGTTAGCAGCTGCAGCATGGAGCATGGAGAGGTATGGAGAGGTAAAGACGTGTTCTGTACAGTTAGCAGCCGCAGCATGGAGAGGTAAAGACGTGTTCTGTACAGTTAGCAGCTGCAGCATGGAGAGGTATGGAGAGGTAAAGACGTGTTCTGTACAGTTAGCAGCTGCAGCATGGAGAGGTATGGAGAGGTAAAGACGTGTTCTGTACAGTTAGCAGCTGCAGCATGGAGAGGTATGGAGAGGTAAAGACGTGTTCTGTACAGTTAGCAGCTGCAGCATGGAGAGGTATGGAGAGGTAAAGACGTGTTCTGTACGGTTAGCAGCTGCAGCATGGAGAGGTAAAGACGTGTTCTGTACGCAGCATGGAGAGGTAAAGACGTGTTCTGTACAGTTAGCAGCCGCAGCATGGAGAGGTATGGAGAGGTAAAGACATGTTCTATACAGTTAGCAGCTGCAGCATGGAGAGGTAAAGACGTATTCTATACAGTTAGCAGCTGCAGCATGGAGAGGTAAAGACGTGTTCTGTACAGTTAGCAGCCGCAGCATGGAGAGGTATGGAGAGGTAAAGACGTGTTCTGTACAGTTAGCAGCTGCAGCATGGAGAGGTAAAGACGTGTTCTGTACGGTTAGCAGCTGCAGCATGGAGCGGTATGGAGATGTAAAGATGTGTTCTGTACAGTTAACAGCTGCAGCATGGAGAGGTATGGAGAGGTAAAGATGTGTTCTGTACAGTTAGCAGCTGCAGCATGGAGAGGTATGGAGAGGGAAAGACGTGTTCTGTACAGTTAGCAGCTGCAGCATGGAGAGGTATGGATAGGTAAAGACGTGTTCTGTACAGTTAGCAGCTGCAGCATGGAGAGGTATGGAGAGGTAAAGACGTGTTCTGTACAGTTAGCAGCCGCAGCATGGAGAGGTATGGAGAGGTAAAGACGTGTTCTGTACAGTTAGCAGCCGCAGCATGGAGAGGTAAAGCCATTGTACCTGACTATGATAGCGGCTTAGCATTCAACGTTAATCTTTTTTTCGTTTTTCTTTTTGAAGGTAGGCTACATCTATCTATATAACGCAAGGTTATTGTGAGAATTTGGATCGGAGATCAGCCTGTTGAAGAACATGCTGGCATTCTGAGGAGGCAACTCTCACACTGGTCTTTATCCTAGAGTAACATTGCCATCTGCTGGTACAAGCTAGTTTTACACACACACACACACACACACACACACACACACACACACACACACACACACACACACACACACACACACACACACACACACACACACACACACACACACACACACACACACACACAGTAGCGCAAGTAACACATTCCATGGAAGGCCGATTGTCTGTGGGTTTTCTCTCCTCACTTGTATTTGATTGATTAGTGAAGGTCACAGATTAGTAAGGGACTCCCCTCGTCTGTTCGTTTAGGTCTTAACTGAAAGGATAAAACCAAAAATATCTCTGTGGAATATCTTTGAAACCCCTGCTGTAGTGAGTGACACATGGCATTTAATGTCATCTGTGATGTCCCTGGGGTGAGCGGTTTGTCTGGCAGAGTAACAGTGGCTCAGTGAAGGTCTGTGACTCTGTGGAGGCGGACAGCTGCCTGTGAGGTCTGTGTTCTAGATGGACAGCACAGAAAAAGGAAAATAAACATGTCTGCACTAATTCAGTCCTATCAGAGACTAACGACCCGTTTACATTAGGAAGCTGCATCATGCGGTGACACATCGGATGCCATTCACTTTCAATGGAAGGCAAGTGAGAGAAGCGGAGTGGGCGGTGGACCGTGGGCGATGGACCGTGGGCGATGGACCGTGGGCGGGTGACCGTGGGCGGTGGACCGTGGGCGATGGACCGTGGGCGGGTGACCGTGGGCGGTGGACCGTGGGCGATGGACCGTGGGCGATGGACCGTGGGCGGGTGACCGTGGGCGGTGGACCGTGGGCAGTGGATCGTGGGCGGGTGACCGTGGGCGGTGGACCGTGGGCGGTGGACCGTGGGCGGGTGACCGTGGGCGGTGGACCGTGGGCGGTGGACCGTGGGCGATGGACCGTGGGCGGGTGACCGTGGGCGGTGGACCGTGGGCGGTGGACCGTGGGCGGGTGACCGTGGGCGGTGGACCGTGGGCGATGGACCGTGGGCGGTGGACCGTGGGCGGGTGACCGTGGGCGGTGGACCGTGGGCGATGGACCGTGGGCGGTGGACCGTGGGCGATGGACCGTGGGCGATGCGAGCATGGGCGAGGGAGCTGAACAGGGCGGGACTAAAGTTGGTGAAAGCGGAAATGTACTCAAATCCTCTGCGATATCGTGACGCGAGTGACCAATTGAAGCTTACCATAGCTTCCAACCCCTACTGGATTGGCTAACAATGACTGTTGATACGTACTGCTACCTAGCATGCTTGCTAGATTCTTAGCACCCACATGAGAGCGAGGCTAGTGTGGCGAGTGGTGCTTGTATACTATAAATCCTTTGTAAAAGGCCTAGATTCAATCCGTATCACGGAAGATCCGTGGTAATGTGCGATTGAAATGTAAAGGCAATGCTTGCAGAGACTGCGTTTACGGTTAACGCTATGCCGGCTTATTTGGAAATTACCTTTACATTTCAATCTCGCTATAACGCAGATCTTCCGCCATGTGGATTGACTCTGTCCATAATAGTGTACAGAGGCTAATATACATCTTTTGAATCGTGACATAATAAACTTCTACACACACCAGTTTCAAAGTCTCCTTTTTATTTGGAAGCAATTCTTTGATTTGTAAATGGTTAACATAAAAGTCAATTTGACAGTAGGAATATTACAGGCAGGTACAGCTGTTTTCATCTGATTGTAATGTAGAAGTACAGTCTCACAACAGTCAGTCCTGTTGACACAGTACAGCACACAGCTTTGTCCAATGAGAGACGAACGTGAACCACCCAACCAATGAAAAGTTACATTGCTTTTTAAAGTAGACCAATTAGCTTATATATACCATCCAGAAGAACCAATAAATTCACATATTCCAACACAATCATTGGACTATTGGCCCATGCATATACTGTATATTGTAAAAATATAGCATTTTTAATAAATACTAAATATATTTAAGAGCAAATGTCAGACCATACCAGATATATTTTCCACAATACTGTATATGTATGTACAGTTAGGTTTCCATATAGACCTTTAACCAGTTGAGGTCAGTCTTCAGCTCCTAGGCCTGCCTTGTGATAAACAGGTGAGAAAGAGAGACAGCACCACTCCACCTGGTGAGTACAGCACCTCTCCTTTGGGACCTCTTCATTTTCTGATAGGATAGATAGTATATTCTCATGTCATTTCTCTGCAACAGTGCCCTATTGTTCAATATAGAGAGAAAATTGGGGTGGAAGAGAGAGGCACAATCCCCCTAAGAACAACATTTCTACATTTCTAGCAGTGAAACCTGCATTTGTGTCCACATGGGAGAAGGAGCTGTGTAACATCGCTGACTGCAGAGGACAGTAGAGAACATGTTACTAGTCTGGCCAGTAATGGAGAGATCTCTACTGTGTTGCTTCCTGTGTCCACATGGGAGAAGGAGCTGTGTAACATCACTGACTGCAGAGGACAGTAGAGAACATGTTAGTAGTCTGGCCAGTAATGGAGAGATCTCTACTGTGTTGCTTCCTGTGTCCACATGGGAGAAGGAGCTGTGTAACATCGCTGACTGCAGAGGACAGTAGAGAACATGTTAGTAGTCTGGCCAGTAATGGAGAGATCTCTACTGTGTTGCTTCCTGTGTCCACATGGGAGAAGGAGCTGTGTAACATCGCTGACTGCAGAGGACAGTAGAGAACATGTTACTAGTCTGGCCAGTAATGGAGAGATCTCTACTGTGTTGCTTCCTGTGTCCACATGGGAGAAGGAGCTGTGTAACATCGCTGACTGCAGAGGACAGTAGAGAACATGTTACTAGTCTGGCCAGTAATGGAGAGATACTCTAGAGATACTCTCTACTGTGTTGCTTCCTGTGCTAAGATGTTGTTCCTTAGGAGGCCTGCTGAATGCTATCTGGATTCTGGAATGTAAAACTGACATTCTTTGTGCATTTTGTAGCGATTTTGGTTGCATACATTATTTGATTTGTAATCTATAAAGCAGACAAAGGGAATGATACATTACAGTGGAAGAGAGTGTGTGTGTGTGTGTGTGTGTGTGTGTGTGTGTGTGTCACCTGGTCTCATGTAAATCCAAGATACCCAATTTAGTATGATTACGTAAGACAGATGGTTACTTAAGGCAAATAAGGAACGGGGTGGATGGGTGGATGGCAAACATCTTAGATGGGTGGATTAATAAAACATCAAATAGAACGCAAACATCTAGGGGTAGAGGTGGATTGCAAACATCTAGGGGTAGATGGGTGGATGTAGAACGCAAACATTTAGGGGTAGATGGGTGGATGTAGAACGCAAACATCTAGGGGTAGATGGGTGGATGTAGAACGCAAACATCTAGGGGTAGATGGGTGGATGTAGAACGCAAACATCTAGGGGTGGATGTAGAACGCAAACATCTAGGGGTGGATGGGTGGATGTAGAACGCAAACATCTAGGGGTGGATGTAGAACGCAAACATCTAGGGGTGGATGGGTGGATGTAGAACGCAAACATCTAGGGGTGGATGGGTGGATGTAGAACGCAAACATCTAGGGGTGGATGGGTGGATGTAGAACGCAAACATCTAGGGGTGGATGGGTGGATGTAGAACGCAAACATCTAGGGGTGGATGGGTGAGTGTATAACACAAACGTCTGGCAATCCAAAGGTTGCGAGTTCGAATTTCATTGCTGAAAACTTTTAACTAATTAGCAACTTTTCAACTACTTACAAATATTTTGCAACTATTTAGCATGTTATCTAACCCTTGCCCTAACCCTAACCTTAACCCTTTTAACTAACCCTTTACCTAACCTTAACCCTTTTAGCTCACCCTTCCTCTAACCCTAACCTTAACCCTTTAAACGTAACCCTAACCCTGGCCTTCCGAGTGGCGCAGCGGCCTAAGGCATCACGACAGCCCCAGGTAGTGTGTCACAGCCGGCCGTGACTGGGAGACCCATGAGGCGGCGCACAATTGCCCCAGTGTCGTCCGGGTTAAGGGAAGGTGGCGGACTGGGAGCCTGCAGGTTGACTTCGGTCGTCAGTTGGACGGTGTTTCCTCTGACACACATTGGTGTGGCTGTCTTCCGGGTAAAGCAAGCAATGTGTCAAGAAGCAGTGCGGCTTAGCAGGGTCGTGTTTTGGAGGACGCATGGCTCTCGACCTACGCCTCTCCCGAGTCCGTATGGGAGTTTCAGAGATGAGACAAGACTGTAACCACCAATTGGGGAGAAAAAGAGGTAAAAGTACAAAATAAAATAATAATAATTACCCTAACCACTAGCCAAGCTAACTTTAGCGCGCTAGCTAACTATAGCCACCAGCTAGAATTCGTTACATATCATACGTTTAGCAAATTCATTAAATATTGTTTGTTGTGAAAATTCGTAACATATAATATGAATTGTAATCCGTAATATATCATACGAAATGGGTGATGGATAACCACATTTGAATACATACCATACAAAACGTAACATATTATACTAAATGGAATGTCTAGGATTTACTGTACGTACAGAAACATATGAAATGCTCTGAGACCAGGCTGGTGCATGAGAGCGAGAAAGAGAAAAAGAGTTGTAGATAGTTAAGAAGAGTAGTAAGTGGAGAGTTACTACATCATACTGCAGTTTAGTATCTTCGGAAGATTCTGCCTTTTGTTATTATATTGCTGCATGCTGCATCCTACTATACACCCTTCATATTGGAAGACCTCCCACTGAGTCATAGTGATGAAAACAAACCAAGCATGGATATGATATGTACAGTATGAATATCAATCAAACAGAGTGAAACAAAGTGCAACGCAAAATAAATATACTTTGTGTGTCTGATAAAACACTATTATAACATTGACTTTATGGTTTAATAAATGGCTTATGTCCAAATATAAAATAATAGTAATGTCATCATTGGAATAAAAAGGAAGAAAAACCATATTATTGATAATAATATGACAGATTTTGAAGGTAGATCATGTGCTTAAGAAGATTTTTGCCTGAAGAGCATTTTTTTTTTGGAAAGCATCAATCCATCATCCTTCTGTTGTCCTTTCTGCACTCTTCATGGATCACCTGTCAATCCCCACTGTCGCCACGGCTACAGGTTCTTTGATTGACACACACAGGTCCCTCTCCGATTGGCTGGCTGCCAAACGGTTGATACATAACTCCAGAGTCCCGCCCACGGAATATTGGCAGAAATGTGAATAATGTGTGTTATTCTGGTTCCTTGCAGCACAGGTCCAGTAGGCCTGTGAGCTGAGTGGTGCCAGCCTTTGTCTGTCCTCCACGGGGGTCTAGGGTAGGGTTGGGCCTGGCGAATGGGATCCGGGCTATGGTGGGTCTAGGGTAGGGTTGGGTCTGGCGAATGGGGTCCGGGCTACGGTGGGTCTAGGGTAGGGTTGGGTCTGGGCTACGGTGGGTCTAGGGTAGGGTTGGGTCTGGCGAATGGGGTCCAGGCTACGGTGGGTCGAGGGTAGGGTTGGGTCTGGCGAATGGGGTCTGGGCTATGGTGGGTCTAGGGTGGGAGAGTTCTGTGTTGGGGTGGGGGTTAGAGAGGGGCTTCTGGAGAGGACTCAGAGGAGAGAGGCGGTGGTGGTGGTGATAATGGTGGCTGAAGTGGTGGTGGAGGAGAGGTTAGAGGCCTGGGTGGTGGAGTCAGAATGGGTCTTCAGAAGGTCAACTAGCTCACTGTGGGAGGCCGCTACCGCAACCGAAAGAGCACTCTGACCATCCTAAAGACAATGAGAGAGAGAGAGAGAGAGAGGTGGGTGAGAGGGGTAGAGAGAATGTTTCTTCACTCATGGAGTAAATAAAAACGTTGTGGGTTCAATCATGTTTGAAGAGTGAATAGTGCCCTCGCCACAAGCCAGAGGACGTGGCGTGTACTTTAGACCCCTTCCCCTCAGAAACATGAGACCTGGGTAATGAGCCTCATAGCTCAAATCTACACCACACAAAGGCCATTGCCACAGAGGGCCAGCGCCCTGACAAGGATGAGTCAGGAAATTTCTGGTTGCGACAACCAATCATATCGCTGTCTGCAACCAAGAAGTAACCAATAATTGCACTCACCAACCAATCTGAGTTGCCTGTGCAACCAACAAGTAGCCAATAATTGACCAATGTGGATAGGGCTATGGCGGGACCTTCAAACTCTAGTCAAGAGGACCACGTAAAAATATACACTGCTCAAAAAAATAAACGGAACTCTAAAATAACACATCCTAAATCTGAATGAATGAAATATTCTTATTAAATACTTTTTTCTTTACATAGTTGAATGTGCTGACAACAAAATCACACAAAAATGATCAATGGAAATCAAATTTATCAACCCATGGAGGTCTGGATTTGGAGTCACACTCAAAATTAAAGTGGAAAACCACACTACAGGCTGATCCAACTTTGATGTAATGTCCTTAAAACAAGTCTAAATGAGGCTCAGTAGTGTGTGTGGCCTCCACGTGCCTGTATGACCTCCCTACAACGCCTGGGCATGCTCCTAATGAGGTGGCGGATGGTCTCCTGAGGGATCTCCTCCCAGACCTGGACTAAAGCATCCGAGACATGAGCGAGACATGATGTCACAGATGTGCTCAATTGGATTCAGGTCTGGGGAACTGGCGGGTCAGTCCATAGCATCAATGCCTTCCTCTTGCAGGAACTGCTGACACACTCCAGCCACATGAGGTCTAGCATTGTCTTGCATTAGGAGGAACCCAGGGCCAACGGCACCAGCATATGGTCTCACAAGGCGTCTGAGGATCTCATCTCGGTACCTAATGGCAGTCAGGCTACCTCTGGAGAGCACATGGAGGGCTGTGCGGCCCCCCAAAGAAATGCCACCCCACACCATGACTGACCCACCGCCAAACCGGTCATGCTGGAGGATGATGCAAGCAGCAGAACGTTCTCCACGGCGTCTCCAGACTCTGTCACATGTGCTCAGAGTGAACCTGCTTTCATCTGTGAAGAGCACAGGGCACCAGTGGCGAATTTGCCAATCTTGGTGTTCTCTGGCAAATGACAAACGTCCTGCACGGTGTTGGGCTGTAAGCACAACCCCCACCAGTGGACGTCGGGCCCTCATACCACCCTCATGGAGTCTGTTTCTGACCGTTTGAGCAGACACATGTACATTTGTGGCCTGCTGGAGGTCATTTTGCTCTGGCAGTGCTCCTCCAAGCACAAAGGCGGAGGTAGCGGTCCTGCAGCGGTCCTGCTGCTGGGTTGTTGCCCTCCTACGGCCTCCTCCACGTCTCCTGATTACATTTACATTTAAGTCATTTAGCAGACGCTCTTATCCAGAGCGACTTACAAATTGGTGAATTCACCTTATGACATCCCCTGATGTACTGGCCTGTCTCCTAGTAGCGCCTCCATGCTCTGGACACTACGCTGGACACTACGCTGACAGACACAGCAAACCTTCTTGCCTCGCATTGATGTGCCATCCTGGATGAGCTGCACTACCTGAGCCACTTGTGTGGGTTGTAGACTCCGTCTCATGCTACCACTAGAGGGAAAGCACCGCCAGCATTCAAAAGTGACCAAACCATCACCCAGGAAGCATAGGAACTGAGAAGTGGTCTGTGGTCACCACCTGCAGAACCACTCCTTTATTTAGTGTGTCTTGCTAATTGCCTATAATTTCCACCTGTTGTCTATTCCATTTGCACAACAGCATGTGAAATTTATTGTCAATCAGTGTTGCTTCCTAAGTGGACAGTTTGATTTCACAGAAGTGTGATTGACTTATTTTTTGAGCAGTGTATTTCCTCTTAGGTCATTTTGTTCGCCAGTTATCTTTATTTTCTGAAGTAACGTTAGCTACAATGTTTTGCTTCTGCTATTTTCATTGATCATCGATCGGAATATCTAGCAGGTAATATCAGTGTTTTAGGCTTCAGTAATATGTTAGCTCGGTTAACAAGATTTACAGTGCTACTGTAACGTTAACGCTATCTAACGCGTTAGTCAACGGGTGTTTTGACACTGACACAGGTGATCGAAGTAACGTAACGTTAGCTAGTTTAACGTCCATGACTATCAAAATAGTCTGTTAACCCCACTTACCATACTAAACTTATTTTCTTACTGCCGGAGCTAGCTATCTAAACAAAGTGTATTTTTTATAGCTTGTAGTTGTGCTTTGTCACTCAGCGTCAGCAAATCTCTCCTTTTCTCTTTCTATGATTTGAGTTAATTGGACTAGACATAGCTATAGGGCAAACACTGTCTTGATATCAAATAGGCTCGGGACGGGTCATCATGTTAATTATGAATTAAAAAGGCACGGACGATATCCTATTCTCTTGCTTATGCTGGTGTGTCTGTGGTTAGAAATGTCCTTTAGCATGTAGCTAGAGATAACAACATAGGTAGCTAGAGTTTAAACACTTCATTTTATTGTTCCATCCATTAATCCAATCTGCTCACTGTCATTAAAATGTATATCATTTATGCTTATTAAGCACAAACTTTCCCTCTTATTTTCACAGCAGACATGGGAGCCAGCTTCAGCCAACTGCCAAATGGAAGCCTCGTCTTAATAGACAGTAAGGGTTCCAGGATTTATTGGACAAAAACTACTAAAAGAGTGTGGAGCAGGTGAAGCTCTATTGCCCACATTCTGACTGTGAGAGGGGAGAGTTGACCTCATCTGGACTCCACCAGAAGATCCGGCAGGTTGTGGATGTGGACGGATCCTACTATGTGGCAGCAGGATACCTTTATTGTCCCAAGTGCAGTAGGAAGGTCATCAGTTGGAACATATGGTTCCTTACACTGTTCTACGCAAATACACTGGTAATGGCAATATCATTTAATTAATCATCTAATGCAGCTTTTATATTTAATACAAACAGCAACGCATTTCTCTTTGTGAAATGTTATTATAGAATTATTCCATACTCAGTCTGGTGTATTCTCATATTGTTTTGTATTTTTTTTCTTAAGAGGAACTGATCGGTTTGGAGTACCTCTTCGTTCAGACTGGTTTGGTGCTGCAGGATTATAAAGGCTGCCATTGAGGAACTGGAGACGGGTGTTCCTGATATCCAAGGGGAGGATGATGAGGGCTTTGTGGAGCTC
Source organism: Oncorhynchus nerka (assembly GCF_034236695.1). Lineage (NCBI taxonomy): Eukaryota > Metazoa > Chordata > Actinopteri > Salmoniformes > Salmonidae > Oncorhynchus > Oncorhynchus nerka. The sequence goes on along the minus strand of NC_088419.1, from coordinate 84,106,094 downwards.
GTAGAAGTTCCGGACCTGACAGTTCCAGTGCTGGAGACAGCCCTGCCTCTTGTTGGCACCTGTCGTCCTACTCCCACCCCTCTACCAGCATCCGGTCCACAGCTGCATCAGTCAGTCCTCTGTCCTCCACACCTGAGCTCGCCAGTCCATCAGTCAGTCCCCTGTCCTACATTCCTGTACGGGCTACTCCACCACCTGGGCCTCTGTCCTCCACACCTGAGCTCGCCAGTCCATCAGTCAGTCCCCTGTCCTACATTCCTGTACGGGCTACTCCACCACCTGGGCCTCTGTCCTCCACACCTGAGCTCGCCAGTCCATCAGTCAGTCCCCTGTCCTACATTCCTGTACGGGCTACTCCACCACCTGGGCCTCTGTCCTCCACACCTGAGCTCGTTAGTCCATCAGTCAGTCCCCTGTCTAACGTTAGTCCATCAGTCAGTCCCCTGTCTAACGTTAGTCCATCAGTCAGTCCCCTGTCTAACGTTAGTCCATCAGTCAGTCCCCTGGCTAACGTTAGTCCATCAGTCAGTCCCCTGGCTAACGTTAGTCCATCAGTCAGTCCCCTGGCTAACGTTAGTCCATCAGTCAGTCCCTGGCTGCGTTAGTCCATCAGTCAGTCCCCTGGCTAACGTTAGTCCATCAGTCAGTCCCCTGGCTAACGTTAGTCCATCAGTCAGTCCCCTGTCTAACGTTAGTCCATCAGTCAGTCCCCTGGCTAACGTTAGTCCATCAGTCAGTCCCCTGGCTAACGTTAGTCCATCAGTCAGTCCCCTGGCTAACGTTAGTCCATCAGTCAGTCCCCTGGCTAACGTTAGTCCATCAGTCAGTCCCCTGTCTCTAACGTTAGTCCATCAGTCAGTCCCCTGGCTAACGTTAGTCCATCAGTCAGTCCCCTGGCTAACGTTAGTCCATCAGTCAGTCCCCTGGCTAACGTTAGTCCATCAGTCAGTCCCCTGGCTAACGTTAGTCCATCAGTCAGTCCCCTGGCTAACGTTAGTCCATCAGTCAGTCCCCTGGCTAACGTTAGTCCATCAGTCAGTCCCCTGGCTAACGTTAGTCCATCAGTCAGTCCCCTGGCTAACGTTAGTCCATCAGTCAGTCCCCTGGCTAACGTTAGTCCATCAGTCAGTCCCCTGTCTAACGTTAGTCCATCAGTCAGTCCCCTGGCTAACGTTAGTCCATCAGTCAGTCCCCTGGCTAACGTTAGTCCATCAGTCAGTCCCTGTCTAACGTTAGTCCATCAGTCAGTCCCCTGGCTAACGTTAGTCCATCAGTCAGTCCCCTGGCTAACGTTAGTCCATCAGTCAGTCCCCTGGCTAACGTTAGTCCATCAGTCAGTCCCCTGGCTAACGTTAGTCCATCAGTCAGTCCCCTGGCTAACGTTAGTCCATCAGTCAGTCCCCTGGCTAACGTTAGTCCATCAGTCAGTCCCCTGGCTAACGTTAGTCCATCAGTCAGTCCCCTGGCTAACGTTAGTCCATCAGTCAGTCCCTGGCTAACGTTAGTCCATCAGTCAGTCCCTGGCTAACGTTAGTCCATCAGTCAGTCCCCTGGCTAACGTTAGTCCATCAGTCAGTCCCCTGGCTAACGTTAGTCCATCAGTCAGTCCCCTGTCTAACGTTAGTCCATCAGTCAGTCCCCTGTCTAACGTTAGTCCATCAGTCAGTCCCCTGGCTAACGTTAGTCCATCAGTCAGTCCCCTGGCTAACGTTAGTCCATCAGTCAGTCCCTGGCTAACGTTAGTCCATCAGTCAGTCCCTGGCTAACGTTAGTCCATCAGTCAGTCCCCTGTCTAACGTTAGTCCATCAGTCAGTCCCCTGGCTAACGTTAGTCCATCAGTCAGTCCCCTGGCTAACGTTAGTCCATCAGTCAGTCCCCTGGCTAACGTTAGTCCATCAGTCAGTCCCCTGGCTAACGTTAGTCCATCAGTCAGTCCCCTGGCTAACGTTAGTCCATGGACCATATATGTTCTTTTTAAAGTCTGATTTGGCTCCGGCAGTCAAAACAGCCAAATACTCCATCTAAAGTATTGGGATAGTGAAATGTTTTGGCTGTACTCCAGCACTTTGGATTTGAAATTATACAAAGTGCAGACTGTCAGCTTTAATTTGAGAGTATTTTCATCCATGTTACACCACTTTTTATTACAGCACTTTTTGTACATAGTCCCCCAATTTAAGAGGAAACAAAAGTATTGGGATAAATTCACTTATGTGTATTAAATTAGTATTTGGTCCCATATTCCTAGAACACAATGATTACATCACGCTTGTGACTTTTCCTCTTTGTTTTGGTTGTGTTTATAGATTATTTTGTGCCCAATAGAAATTACTGATAAATAATGTATTGTGTCATTTTGGAGTCACTTATTGTAAATGAGAATAAAATATGTTTCTAAACACTTCTACATTAATGTGGATGCTTCCAGGATTATGGATAGTCCTGATCAATTGTAAATAATGATGAGTGAGAAAGTTAGATGCACAAATATCATACCCCAAAGACATGCTGTATGACACAAGGGCTATGTTGAGAGGTAGCTTGCAAGTAAGCATACCATAGCACTGTTTACACCCCCCTGTATTCTGTATATATGATGAATAAAATTGGATTTGATTTAATTTGACTCGAATTTTTAACAGTAAGGATGTTTGCCATTTCAGGAGACATGTTCATTCTTGGTAGAAAATGCAGAATTCTCTACACTTGTTAATTCCTGGTGTTGCAACCTCGACTGATGAGCTATATCCTGCCAGCGCCCTGACAACGGTGAGTCAAGGAAATTTCTGGTTGCGACAACCAATCATATCATGAAGAAAATAACCCATAGTGAGATAATGTGGGACCAATGGGTGAGAGCAGAATAATACCATCTCTGGCCATGAGAGAGGATCGTAGAAAGAGGTATCCTCAGATTGGAAGTGAATTATTTAACCTGTCTGTCTCAACCACAGCCCACACAGCTCTGTCTGGGTTTCCAGGGTCTACTTTAGCCCCCTGTCTGACTGCCCTGGAGGCCTTAAAGAAGGTCTGATTCTAGCCATAGCTCCACTTCGAGCCATTCACACACAGACACCTCTACACATCCAGTACAGTATAATACCTTCTAAGAGGGATTCATTGCTGTGTCAAACCCAGACAGACAGCTCCACAAAACAGTTATTAACCTAGCAGCTAATTCCTGCCTTATCTGTCTGCCATTCTGCTATCACTCTGTGGAGGAAAGATAGGACAGTGTGTTTCTGGTCAACTCCCGGCCGCTGTGCGGCTAGGGGATGTGACATCATCTGAGAGCCTGTGTGCTCATTCATCATGTCAATGAACATGAGGAAATTATGCACTTCACTGTTTAGCCAGATAGTGGCACTGTTGGGTTGTTTTGACATTCAATGTTTTGGGAAGTTCAAAGTGTATGTCTGTGCATGTGTGTGTGAGCGTCCAAGTGTGTGTGTGTGCATGCTTGTGTGTGTTCACATTAGTGTGTGTTATGCGTGTGTGTGATATGCATGTGTGTGTACCTACCTTGTCTGTGAGGCTGGTGTCACAGTGGTCAGACTCGAGTAGTATCCGAGCGATCTCCACGTGACTGTGCTCACACGCACATATGAGTGCAGTCGAACCGTCTTTGTCCTGAATGTTGAGGTCAGCCTGGCAGCTCAGCAGCAACCGCACCATGGCTGTGCGACCATGGCTGACGGCCAGCATGAGGGCCGTCTGCCCTGCCTAGAAAACAGGAGAGAAAGAGAGAGGAAGAGAAAAGAGGAGAGGAATGAAATGTGAGAGGGAGAAACTACAGGATACAGTGCCTTCGGAAGTATTCACAGAGAAGGGCCTTGGTCAGGGAGGTGACCAATAACCCGATATCACTCTGACAGAGTTCCAGAGTTCCTCTGTGGAGATGAGAGAACCTTCCAGAAGGACAACCATCTCTGCAGCACTCCACCAATCAATTTTGGTAGAATGGCCAGATGGAAGCCACTCCTCAGTAAAAGGCACATGACAGCCCGTTTGAAGTTTGCCAAAAGGCATCTAAAGGACCATGAGAAACAAGGCACCAACCCTACAGTGAAACATGGTGGTGGCAGAATCATGCTGTGGGGATGTTTTTCAGCAACAGGGACTGGGAGACTAGTCAGGATTGATGGAAAGATGAACGGAGCAAAGTACAGAGACATCCTTGATGAAAACCTGCTCCACAGCACTCAGGACCTCAGACTGGGGTGAAGGTTCACCTTCCAACAGGACAACGACCCGAAGCACACAGCCAAGGCAACACAGGAGTGGCTTCAGAACAAGTCTCTGAATGTCCTTGAGTGGCCCAGCCAGAGCCCGGGCTTGAAACCGATCAAACATCTCTGGAGAGACCTGAAAATAGCTGTGTTGAGACACTCCATCTCCAACCTGACAGAGCTTGAAAGGAAGAAGGGTAGAAACTCCCCAAATACAGGTGTGCCAAGCTTGTAGTGTCATACCCAAGAAGACTCGAGGCTGTAATCGCTGCCAAAGGTGCTTCAACAAAGTACTGAGTAAAGGGTCTGAATACTTATGTAAATGTGATATTTCTGTTTATTTTTTATTTTTTTTATTTTTTTGCTTTGTCATTATTTGGTATTGTGTGTAGATTGATGATGAAAAAAACAACAATTTAATCCATTGTAGAATAAGGCTGTAATGTAACAAAATGTGGAAAAAGTCAAGGGGTCTGAATACTTTCCCGAATGCACTGTATATTTGTAGTGGGTCAAGTACAGGCAAGTACAGTGGTCCTGAGTGACAAACTGAGTCAGTGAGTATTGCCTATAGGTCACTGTGTGTACAGGTGTGTGATTGTCTGAAAATGACTGAGTGTATGTCTATGCATTGGGTGTGTGTACAGTAGGGTTTAATGCTGGTGACCGTTATCCCGGGACTTCCTGACCAAGCTCCTTCCCGTTTTCCGTAGACCAATAAAATATAAAAAATGTATGCAGCACTAATACAAAAACACAAAATATGGAAGTGCTAACAGTTGCATACATGAACCGGACACATCAACTCACTTAATTCATAGTCTACATTAAACTAGTATTCACAATGCTAGCAGCCTACCATATTTAGCCTACTCAATGTAAAGTCAACCAATAGAAAACATCACTTACTTGCATGACTTCTATAAATTGTATTGCTGACTATCATGTGTAGGCTAGTTACTGAAGGCAATCTCCATCTCACATTCACAAATCTCCAAACTATCTTTGTAGCACTGTCAGAAACTCAAAATATAAACTGCAGCTACTCAATTTGAACTAAATGACTGGTAGGCTACTACAATGTGTCCACAAGCGCACCCGAGGAAATAGACATTTGTAACATTGTTCCATGATGGTACAGTAACAAAAGCTAATGCAGATGCCTGACATACAGTGCCTTGCGAAAGTATTCGGCCCCCTTGAACTTTGCGACCTTTTGCCACATTTCAGGCTTCAAACATAAAGATATAAAACTGTATTTTTTTGTGAAGAATCAACAACAAGTGGGACACAATCATGAAGTGGAACGACATTTATTGGATATTTCAAACTTTTTTAACAAATCAAAAACTGAAAAATTGGGCGTGCAAAATTATCCAGGGTGCTGAAGCTATCCATGGCGCTGAAGCTATCCATGGTGCTGAAGCTAATCATGGCGCTGAAGCTATCCATGGTGCTGAAGCTATCCATGGTGCTGAAGTTATCCATGGTGCAGAAGCTATCCATGGCGGTGAAGCTATCCAGGGTGCTGAAGCTAATCATGGCGCTGAAACTAATCATGGTGCTGAAGCTAATCATGGTGCTGAAGCTATCCATGGCGCTGAAGCTATCCATGATGCTGAAGCTAATCATGGCGCTGAAGCTATCCATGGTGCTGAAGCTATCCATGGCGCTGAAGCTATCCATGGTGCTGAAGCTAATCATGGTGCTGAAGCTAATCATGGCGCTGAAGCTATCCATGGCGCTGATGCTACCCATGGTGCTGAAGCTAACCATGGCGCTGAAGCTATCCATGGAGCTGAAGCTAATCATGGCGCTGAAGCTATCCATGGCGCTGATGCTACCCATGGTGCTGAAGCTAATCATGGTGCTGAAGCTAATCATGGCGCTGAAGCTATCCATGGCGCTGATGCTACCCATGGTGCTGAAGCTAATCATGGTGCTGAAGCTAATCATGGCGCTGAAGCTATCCATGGTGCTGAAGTTATCCATGGTGCTGAAGCTATCCATGGCGCTGAAGCTATCCAGGGTGCTGAAGCTAATCATGGCGCTGAAACTAATCATGGTGCTGAAGCTAATCATGGTGCTGAAGCTATCCATGGCGCTGAAGCTATCCATGATGCTGAAGCTAATCATGGCGCTGAAGCTATCCATGGTGCTGAAGCTATCCATGGCACTGAAGCTATCCATGGTGCTGAAGCTAATCATGGTGCTGAAGCTAATCATGGCGCTGAAGCTATCCATGGCGCTGATGCTACCCATGGTGCTGAAGCTAACCATGGCGCTGAAGCTCCAATACTAGGCTTATTTGCTTGTTTGTTTAGAGGAGAATCGGATTTGTTCCCTGTGACGAAGTCATCACAATAATCATGTTATCATAAAGTAAAAACAGTCACAACCTTCCAAAATCCCCCTAAAAGCCAAGTGCAAGGGGAGAGAAACGGACAAACAAGCAGGCTGACATCTTTGAATTAAAGGTAAGCTAAAACAAATGTAATTTTCACTAGGTTGTAGGCTAATAACCTCATCATGTTTTTGACCTACATTTGAACTAGGCTACATAACCAAATTGTGTGGTGACATTGACAGAACGTTGAGTTGATTAAATTGTGACCAATACTATAACAATCCATTATATTCCTGTCCATATTTCTCCATTTACAGTGGTAGAATCAGGTCAGATTTATTTCGCTAGCATTATATGCTTTTAAATAGCATTTCCAGCTTGAATGGGAATACTGGGATATTACCGGGATGGTTCCAATTTTCTCAGGAAAGCCCTAGTGATATATGGTGGATATACGATCTGTGACTGCATGCTAGAGTGAATATACAGTCTGTGACTGACTACATGCTAGAGTGAATATACAGTCTGTGACTACATGCTAGAGTGAATATACAGTCTGTGACTGACTACATGCTAGAGTGAATATACAGTCTGTGACTGACTACATGCTAGAGTGAATATACAGTCTGTGACTGCATGCTAGAGTGGATATACAGTCTGTGACTGCATGCTAGAGTGAATATACAGTCTGTGACTGACTGCTAGAGTGAATATACAGTCTGTGACTGACTACATGCTAGAGTGAATATACAGTATGTGACTACATGCTAGAGTGAATATACAGTCTGTGACTGACTGCATGCTAGAGTGAATATACAGTCTGTGACTGACTACATGCTAGAGTGAATATACAGTCTGTGACTGACTACATGCTAGAGTGAATATACAGTCTGTGACTGCATGCTAGAGTGGATATACAGTCTGTGACTGCATGCTAGAGTGAATATACAGTCTGTGACTGACTGCTAGAGTGAATATACAGTCTGTGACTGACTACATGCTAGAGTGAATATACAGTATGTGACTGACTAATAGAGTGAATATACAGTCTGTGACTGACTACATGCTAGAGTGAATATACAGTCTGTGACTGACTGCATGCTAGAGTGAATATACAGTCTGTGACTGACTACATGCTAGAGTGAATATACAGTCTGTGACTGACTGCATGCTAGAGTGAATATACAGTCTGTGACTGACTACATGCTAGAGTGAATATACAGTCTGTGACTGACTGCTAGAGTGGATATACAGTCTGTGACTGCATGCTAGAGTGAATATACAGTCTGTGACTGACTGCTAGAGTGAATATACAGTCTGTGACTGACTACATGCTAGAGTGAATATACAGTATGTGACTACATGCTAGAGTGAATATACAGTCTGTGACTGACTGCATGCTAGAGTGAATATACAGTCTGTGACTACATGCTAGAGTGAATATACAGTCTGTGACTGACTACATGCTAGAGTGAATATACAGTCTGTGACTGACTAATAGAGTGAATATACAGTCTGTGACTGACTACATGCTAGAGTGAATATACAGTCTGTGACTACATGCTAGAGTGAATATACAGTCTGTGACTGACTACATGCTAGAGTGAATATACAGTCTGTGACTACATGCTAGAGTGAATATACAGTCTGTGACTGACTACATGCTAGAGTGAATATACAGTCTGTGACTACATGCTAGAGTGAATATACAGTCTGTGACTGACTGCATGCTAGAGTGAATATACAGTCTGTGACTGACTGCATGCTAGAGTGAATATACAGTCTGTGACTGACTACATGCTAGAGTGAATATACAGTCTGTGACTGACTACATGCTAGAGTGAATATACAGTCTGTGACTGACTAATAGAGTGAATATACAGTCTGTGACTGACTACATGCTAGAGTGAATATACAGTATGTGACTACATGCTAGAGTGAATATACAGTCTGTGACTGACTACATGCTAGAGTGAATATACAGTCTGTGACTACATGCTAGAGTGAATATACAGTCTGTGACTGACTACATGCTAGAGTGAATATACAGTCTATGATTGCATGCTAGAGTGAATATACAGTCTGTGACTGACTGCATGCTAGAGTGAATATACAGTCTGTGACTGACTGCATGCCAGAGTGAATATACAGTCTGTGACTACATGCTAGAGTGAATATACAGTCTGTGACTGACTACATGCTAGAGTGAATATACAGTCTGTGACTGACTACATGCTAGAGTGAATATACAGTCTGTGACTACATGCTAGAGTGAATATACAGTCTGTGACTGACTACATGCTAGAGTGAATATACAGTCTGTGACTGACTAATAGAGTGAATATACAGTCTGTGACTGCATGCTAGAGTGAATATACAGTCTGTGACTGACTACATGCTAGAGTGAATATACAGTCTGTGACTGACTAATAGAGTGAATATACAGTCTGTGACTGACTACATGCTAGAGTGAATATACAGTCTGTGACTGACTAATAGAGTGAATATACAGTCTGTGACTGACTACATGCTAGAGTGAATATACAGTCTGTGACTGACTAATAGAGTGAATATACAGTCTGTGACTGACTGCATGCTAGAGTGAATATACAGTCTGTGACTGACTACATGCTAGAGTGAATATACAGTCTGACTGACTGACTGTCTGCTAGAGTGAATATACAGTCTGTGACTGACTGCTAGAGTGAATATACAGTCTGTGACTGTCTGCTAGAGTGAATATACAGTCTGTGACTGACTGCTAGAGTGAATATACAGTCTGTGACTGACTACATGCTAGAGTGAATATACAGTCTGTGACTGACTGCATGCTAGAGTGAATATACAGTCTGTGACTGACTAATAGAGTGAATATACAGTCTGTGACTGACTACATGCTAGAGTGAATATACAGTCTGTGACTGACTGCATGCTAGAGTGAATATACAGCCTGTGACTGACTACATGCTAGAGTGAATATACAGTCTGTGACTGACTACATGCTAGAGTGAATATACAGTCTGTGACTGCATGCTAGAGTGGATATACAGTCTGTGACTGCATGCTAGAGTGAATATACAGTCTGTGACTGACTGCTAGAGTGAATATACAGTCTGTGACTGACTACATGCTAGAGTGAATATACAGTATGTGACTACATGCTAGAGTGAATATACAGTCTGTGACTGACTGCATGCTAGAGTGAATATACAGTCTGTGACTGACTACATGCTAGAGTGAATATACAGTCTGTGACTGACTGCATGCTAGAGTGAATATACAGTCTGTGACTGACTACATGCTAGAGTGAATATACAGTCTGTGACTGACTGCTAGAGTGGATATACAGTCTGTGACTGCATGCTAGAGTGAATATACAGTCTGTGACTGACTGCTAGAGTGAATATACAGTCTGTGACTGACTACATGCTAGAGTGAATATACAGTATGTGACTACATGCTAGAGTGAATATACAGTCTGTGACTGACTGCATGCTAGAGTGAATATACAGTCTGTGACTACATGCTAGAGTGAATATACAGTATGTGACTACATGCTAGAGTGAATATACAGTCTGTGACTGACTGCATGCTAGAGTGAATATACAGTCTGTGACTGACTACATGCTAGAGTGAATATACAGTCTGTGACTGACTGCATGCTAGAGTGAATATACAGTCTGTGACTGACTACATGCTAGAGTGAATATACAGTCTGTGACTGACTAGAGTGGATATACAGTCTGTGACTGCATGCTAGAGTGAATATACAGTCTGTGACTGACTGCTAGAGTGAATATACAGTCTGTGACTGACTACATGCTAGAGTGAATATACAGTATGTGACTACATGCTAGAGTGAATATACAGTCTGTGACTGACTGCATGCTAGAGTGAATATACAGTCTGTGACTACATGCTAGAGTGAATATACAGTCTGTGACTGACTACATGCTAGAGTGAATATACAGTCTGTGACTGACTAATAGAGTGAATATACAGTCTGTGACTGACTACATGCTAGAGTGAATATACAGTCTGTGACTACATGCTAGAGTGAATATACAGTCTGTGACTGACTACATGCTAGAGTGAATATACAGTCTGTGACTACATGCTAGAGTGAATATACAGTCTGTGACTGACTACATGCTAGAGTGAATATACAGTCTGTGACTACATGCTAGAGTGAATATACAGTCTGTGACTGACTGCATGCTAGAGTGAATATACAGTCTGTGACTGACTGCATGCTAGAGTGAATATACAGTCTGTGACTGACTACATGCTAGAGTGAATATACAGTCTGTGACTGACTACATGCTAGAGTGAATATACAGTCTGTGACTGACTAATAGAGTGAATATACAGTCTGTGACTGACTACATGCTAGAGTGAATATACAGTATGTGACTACATGCTAGAGTGAATATACAGTCTGTGACTGACTACATGCTAGAGTGAATATACAGTCTGTGACTACATGCTAGAGTGAATATACAGTCTGTGACTGACTACATGCTAGAATATACAGTCTATGATTGCATGCTAGAGTGAATATACAGTCTGTGACTGACTGCATGCTAGAGTGAATATACAGTCTGTGACTGACTGCATGCCAGAGTGAATATACAGTCTGTGACTACATGCTAGAGTGAATATACAGTCTGTGACTGACTACATGCTAGAGTGAATATACAGTCTGTGACTGACTACATGCTAGAGTGAATATACAGTCTGTGACTACATGCTAGAGTGAATATACAGTCTGTGACTGACTACATGCTAGAGTGAATATACAGTCTGACTGACTAATAGAGTGAATATACAGTCTGTGACTGCATGCTAGAGTGAATATACAGTCTGTGACTGACTACATGCTAGAGTGAATATACAGTCTGTGACTGACTAATAGAGTGAATATACAGTCTGTGACTGACTACATGCTAGAGTGAATATACAGTCTGTGACTGACTAATAGAGTGAATATACAGTCTGTGACTGACTACATGCTAGAGTGAATATACAGTCTGTGACTGACTAATAGAGTGAATATACAGTCTGTGACTGACTGCATGCTAGAGTGAATATACAGTCTGTGACTGACTACATGCTAGAGTGAATATACAGTCTGTGACTGACTGTCTGCTAGAGTGAATATACAGTCTGTGACTGACTGCTAGAGTGAATATACAGTCTGTGACTGTCTGCTAGAGTGAATATACAGTCTGTGACTGACTGCTAGAGTGAATATACAGTCTGTGACTGACTACATGCTAGAGTGAATATACAGTCTGTGACTGACTGCATGCTAGAGTGAATATACAGTCTGTGACTGACTAATAGAGTGAATATACAGTCTGTGACTGACTACATGCTAGAGTGAATATACAGTATGTGACTACATGCTAGAGTGAATATACAGTCTGTGACTGACTGCATGCTAGAGTGAATATACAGCCTGTGACTGACTACATGCTAGAGTGAATATACAGTCTGTGACTGACTACATGCTAGAGTGAATATACAGTCTGTGACTGCATGCTAGAGTGGATATACAGTCTGTGACTGCATGCTAGAGTGAATATACAGTCTGTGACTGACTGCTAGAGTGAATATACAGTCTGTGACTGACTACATGCTAGAGTGAATATACAGTATGTGACTACATGCTAGAGTGAATATACAGTCTGTGACTGACTGCATGCTAGAGTGAATATACAGTCTGTGACTGACTACATGCTAGAGTGAATATACAGTCTGTGACTGACTGCATGCTAGAGTGAATATACAGTCTGTGACTGACTACATGCTAGAGTGAATATACAGTCTGTGACTGACTGCTAGAGTGGATATACAGTCTGTGACTGCATGCTAGAGTGAATATACAGTCTGTGACTGACTGCTAGAGTGAATATACAGTCTGTGACTGACTACATGCTAGAGTGAATATACAGTATGTGACTACATGCTAGAGTGAATATACAGTCTGTGACTGACTGCATGCTAGAGTGAATATACAGTCTGTGACTACATGCTAGAGTGAATATACAGTCTGTGACTGACTACATGCTAGAGTGAATATACAGTCTGTGACTGACTAATAGAGTGAATATACAGTCTGTGACTGACTACATGCTAGAGTGAATATACAGTATGTGACTACATGCTAGAGTGAATATACAGTCTGTGACTGACTACATGCTAGAGTGAATATACAGTCTGTGACTACATGCTAGAGTGAATATACAGTCTGTGACTGACTACATGCTAGAGTGAATATACAGTCTATGACTGCATGCTAGAGTGAATATACAGTCTGTGACTGACTGCATGCTAGAGTGAATATACAGTCTGTGACTGACTGCATGCTAGAGTGAATATACAGTCTGTGACTACATGCTAGAGTGAATATACAGTCTGTGACTGACTACATGCTAGAGTGAATATACAGTCTGTGACTGACTGCTAGAGTGAATATACAGTCTGTGACTGACTACATGCTAGAGTGAATATACAGTCTGTGACTACATGCTAGAGTGAATATACAGTCTGTGACTGACTACATGCTAGAGTGAATATACAGTCTGTGACTGACTGCTAGAGTGAATATACAGTCTGTGACTGACTACATGCTAGAGTGAATATACAGTCTGTGACTGACTAATAGAGTGAATATACAGTCTGTGACTGCATGCTAGAGTGAATATACAGTCTGTGACTGACTACATGCTAGAGTGAATATACAGTCTGTGACTGACTAATAGAGTGAATATACAGTCTGTGACTGACTACATGCTAGAGTGAATATACAGTCTGTGACTGACTAATAGAGTGAATATACAGTCTGTGACTGACTAATAGAGTGAATATACAGTCTGTGACTGACTACATGCTAGAGTGAATATACAGTCTGTGACTGACTAATAGAGTGAATATACAGTCTGTGACTGACTGCATGCTAGAGTGAATATACAGTCTGTGACTGACTACATGCTAGAGTGAATATACAGTCTGTGACTGACTGTCTGCTAGAGTGAATATACAGTCTGTGACTGACTGCTAGATTGAATATACAGTCTGTGACTGTCTGCTAGAGTGAATATACAGTCTGTGACTGACTGCTAGAGTGAATATACAGTCTGTGACTGACTGCATGCTAGAGTGAATATACAGTCTGTGACTGACTAATAGAGTGAATATACAGTCTGTGACTGACTACATGCTAGAGTGAATATACAGTCTGTGACTGCATGCTAGAGTGAATATACAGTCTGTGACTGACTGCATGCTAGAGTGAATATACAGTCTGTGACTGCATGCTAGAGTGAATATACAGTCTGTGACTGACTAATAGAGTGAATATACAGTCTGTGACTGACTACATGCGAGAGTGAATATACAGTCTGTGACTGACTGCATGCTAGAGTGAATATACAGTCTGTGACTGCATGCTAGAGTGAATATACAGTCTGTGACTGACTGCATGCTAGAGTGAATATACAGTCTGTGACTGACTGCTAGAGTGAATATACAGTCTTTGACTGACTACATGCTAGAGTGAATATACAGTCTGTGACTGACTACATGCTAGAGTGAATATACAGTCTGTGACTGCATGCTAGAGTGAATATACAGTCTGTGACTGACTGCATGCTAGAGTGAATATACAGTCTGTGACTGACTAATAGAGTGAATATACAGTCTGTGACTGACTATATGCTAGAGTGAATATACAGTATGTGACTACATGCTAGAGTGAATATACAGTCTGTGACTGACTACATGCTAGAGTGAATATACAGTCTGTGACTACATGCTAGAGTGAATATACAGTCTGTGACTGACTACATGCTAGAGTGAATATACAGTCTATGATTGCATGCTAGAGTGAATATACAGTCTGTGACTGACTGCATGCTAGAGTGAATATACAGTCTGTGACTGACTGCATGCCAGAGTGAATATACAGTCTGTGACTACATGCTAGAGTGAATATACAGTCTGTGACTGACTACATGCTAGAGTGAATATACAGTCTGTGACTGACTACATGCTAGAGTGAATATACAGTCTGTGACTACATGCTAGAGTGAATATACAGTCTGTGACTGACTACATGCTAGAGTGAATATACAGTCTGTGACTGACTAATAGAGTGAATATACAGTCTGTGACTGCATGCTAGAGTGAATATACAGTCTGTGACTGACTACATGCTAGAGTGAATATACAGTCTGTGACTGACTAATAGAGTGAATATACAGTCTGTGACTGACTACATGCTAGAGTGAATATACAGTCTGTGACTGACTAATAGAGTGAATATACAGTCTGTGACTGACTACATGCTAGAGTGAATATACAGTCTGTGACTGACTAATAGAGTGAATATACAGTCTGTGACTGACTGCATTAGAGTGAGTCTGTGACTGACTACATGCTAGAGTGAATATACAGTCTGTGACTGACTGTCTGCTAGAGTGAATATACAGTCTGTGACTGACTGCTAGAGTGAATATACAGTCTGTGACTGTCTGCTAGAGTGAATATACAGTCTGTGACTGACTGCTAGAGTGAATATACAGTCTGTGACTGACTACATGCTAGAGTGAATATACAGTCTGTGACTGACTGCATGCTAGAGTGAATATACAGTCTGTGACTGACTAATAGAGTGAATATACAGTCTGTGACTGACTACATGCTAGAGTGAATATACAGTATGTGACTACATGCTAGAGTGAATATACAGTCTGTGACTGACTGCATGCTAGAGTGAATATACAGTCTGTGACTGACTACATGCTAGAGTGAATATACAGTCTGTGACTGACTACATGCTAGAGTGAATATACAGTCTGTGACTGCATGCTAGAGTGGATATACAGTCTGTGACTGCATGCTAGAGTGAATATACAGTCTGTGACTGACTGCTAGAGTGAATATACAGTCTGTGACTGACTACATGCTAGAGTGAATATACAGTATGTGACTACATGCTAGAGTGAATATACAGTCTGTGACTGACTGCATGCTAGAGTGAATATACAGTCTGTGACTGACTACATGCTAGAGTGAATATACAGTCTGTGACTGACTGCATGCTAGAGTGAATATACAGTCTGTGACTGACTACATGCTAGAGTGAATATACAGTCTGTGACTGACTGCTAGAGTGGATATACAGTCTGTGACTGCATGCTAGAGTGAATATACAGTCTGTGACTGACTGCTAGAGTGAATATACAGTCTGTGACTGACTACATGCTAGAGTGAATATACAGTATGTGACTACATGCTAGAGTGAATATACAGTCTGTGACTGACTGCATGCTAGAGTGAATATACAGTCTGTGACTACATGCTAGAGTGAATATACAGTCTGTGACTGACTACATGCTAGAGTGAATATACAGTCTGTGACTGACTAATAGAGTGAATATACAGTCTGTGACTGACTACATGCTAGAGTGAATATACAGTATGTGACTACATGCTAGAGTGAATATACAGTCTGTGACTGACTACATGCTAGAGTGAATATACAGTCTGTGACTACATGCTAGAGTGAATATACAGTCTGTGACTGACTACATGCTAGAGTGAATATACAGTCTATGACTGCATGCTAGAGTGAATATACAGTCTGTGACTGACTGCATGCTAGAGTGAATATACAGTCTGTGACTGACTGCATGCTAGAGTGAATATACAGTCTGTGACTACATGCTAGAGTGAATATACAGTCTGTGACTGACTACATGCTAGAGTGAATATACAGTCTGTGACTGACTGCTAGAGTGAATATACAGTCTGTGACTGACTACATGCTAGAGTGAATATACAGTCTGTGACTACATGCTAGAGTGAATATACAGTCTGTGACTGACTACATGCTAGAGTGAATATACAGTCTGTGACTGACTGCTAGAGTGAATATACAGTCTGTGACTGACTACATGCTAGAGTGAATATACAGTCTGTGACTGACTAATAGAGTGAATATACAGTCTGTGACTGCATGCTAGAGTGAATATACAGTCTGTGACTGACTACATGCTAGAGTGAATATACAGTCTGTGACTGACTAATAGAGTGAATATACAGTCTGTGACTGACTACATGCTAGAGTGAATATACAGTCTGTGACTGACTAATAGAGTGAATATACAGTCTGTGACTGACTAATAGAGTGAATATACAGTCTGTGACTGACTACATGCTAGAGTGAATATACAGTCTGTGACTGACTAATAGAGTGAATATACAGTCTGTGACTGACTGCATGCTAGAGTGAATATACAGTCTGTGACTGACTACATGCTAGAGTGAATATACAGTCTGTGACTGACTGTCTGCTAGAGTGAATATACAGTCTGTGACTGACTGCTAGAGTGAATATACAGTCTGTGACTGTCTGCTAGAGTGAATATACAGTCTGTGACTGACTGCTAGAGTGAATATACAGTCTGTGACTGACTACATGCTAGAGTGAATATACAGTCTGTGACTGACTGCATGCTAGAGTGAATATACAGTCTGTGACTGACTAATAGAGTGAATATACAGTCTGTGACTGACTACATGCTAGAGTGAATATACAGTATGTGACTACATGCTAGAGTGAATATACAGTCTGTGACTGACTGCATGCTAGAGTGAATATACAGTCTGTGACTGACTACATGCTAGAGTGAATATACAGTCTGTGACTGACTACATGCTAGAGTGAATATACAGTCTGTGACTGCATGCTAGAGTGGATATACAGTCTGTGACTGCATGCTAGAGTGAATATACAGTCTGTGACTGACTGCTAGAGTGAATATACAGTCTGTGACTGACTACATGCTAGAGTGAATATACAGTATGTGACTACATGCTAGAGTGAATATACAGTCTGTGACTGACTGCATGCTAGAGTGAATATACAGTCTGTGACTGACTACATGCTAGAGTGAATATACAGTCTGTGACTGACTGCATGCTAGAGTGAATATACAGTCTGTGACTGACTACATGCTAGAGTGAATATACAGTCTGTGACTGACTGCTAGAGTGGATATACAGTCTGTGACTGCATGCTAGAGTGAATATACAGTCTGTGACTGACTGCTAGAGTGAATATACAGTCTGTGACTGACTACATGCTAGAGTGAATATACAGTATGTGACTACATGCTAGAGTGAATATACAGTCTGTGACTGACTGCATGCTAGAGTGAATATACAGTCTGTGACTACATGCTAGAGTGAATATACAGTCTGTGACTGACTACATGCTAGAGTGAATATACAGTCTGTGACTGACTAATAGAGTGAATATACAGTCTGTGACTGACTACATGCTAGAGTGAATATACAGTATGTGACTACATGCTAGAGTGAATATACAGTCTGTGACTGACTACATGCTAGAGTGAATATACAGTCTGTGACTACATGCTAGAGTGAATATACAGTCTGTGACTGACTACATGCTAGAGTGAATATACAGTCTATGACTGCATGCTAGAGTGAATATACAGTCTGTGACTGACTGCATGCTAGAGTGAATATACAGTCTGTGACTGACTGCATGCTAGAGTGAATATACAGTCTGTGACTACATGCTAGAGTGAATATACAGTCTGTGACTGACTACATGCTAGAGTGAATATACAGTCTGTGACTGACTGCTAGAGTGAATATACAGTCTGTGACTGACTACATGCTAGAGTGAATATACAGTCTGTGACTACATGCTAGAGTGAATATACAGTCTGTGACTGACTACATGCTAGAGTGAATATACAGTCTGTGACTGACTGCTAGAGTGAATATACAGTCTGTGACTGACTACATGCTAGAGTGAATATACAGTCTGTGACTGACTAATAGAGTGAATATACAGTCTGTGACTGCATGCTAGAGTGAATATACAGTCTGTGACTGACTACATGCTAGAGTGAATATACAGTCTGTGACTGACTAATAGAGTGAATATACAGTCTGTGACTGACTACATGCTAGAGTGAATATACAGTCTGTGACTGACTAATAGAGTGAATATACAGTCTGTGACTGACTAATAGAGTGAATATACAGTCTGTGACTGACTACATGCTAGAGTGAATATACAGTCTGTGACTGACTAATAGAGTGAATATACAGTCTGTGACTGACTGCATGCTAGAGTGAATATACAGTCTGTGACTGACTACATGCTAGAGTGAATATACAGTCTGTGACTGACTGTCTGCTAGAGTGAATATACAGTCTGTGACTGACTGCTAGATTGAATATACAGTCTGTGACTGTCTGCTAGAGTGAATATACAGTCTGTGACTGACTGCTAGAGTGAATATACAGTCTGTGACTGACTGCATGCTAGAGTGAATATACAGTCTGTGACTGACTAATAGAGTGAATATACAGTCTGTGACTGACTACATGCTAGAGTGAATATACAGTCTGTGACTGCATGCTAGAGTGAATATACAGTCTGTGACTGACTGCATGCTAGAGTGAATATACAGTCTGTGACTGCATGCTAGAGTGAATATACAGTCTGTGACTGACTAATAGAGTGAATATACAGTCTGTGACTGACTACATGCGAGAGTGAATATACAGTCTGTGACTGACTGCATGCTAGAGTGAATATACAGTCTGTGACTGCATGCTAGAGTGAATATACAGTCTGTGACTGACTGCATGCTAGAGTGAATATACAGTCTGTGACTGACTGCTAGAGTGAATATACAGTCTTTGACTGACTACATGCTAGAGTGAATATACAGTCTGTGACTGACTACATGCTAGAGTGAATATACAGTCTGTGACTGCATGCTAGAGTGAATATACAGTCTGTGACTGACTGCATGCTAGAGTGAATATACAGTCTGTGACTGACTAATAGAGTGAATATACAGTCTGTGACTGACTACATGCTAGAGTGAATATACAGTATGTGACTACATGCTAGAGTGAATATACAGTCTGTGACTGACTACATGCTAGAGTGAATATACAGTCTGTGACTACATGCTAGAGTGAATATACAGTCTGTGACTGACTACATGCTAGAGTGAATATACAGTCTATGATTGCATGCTAGAGTGAATATACAGTCTGTGACTGACTGCATGCTAGAGTGAATATACAGTCTGTGACTGACTGCATGCCAGAGTGAATATACAGTCTGTGACTACATGCTAGAGTGAATATACAGTCTGTGACTGACTACATGCTAGAGTGAATATACAGTCTGTGACTGACTACATGCTAGAGTGAATATACAGTCTGTGACTACATGCTAGAGTGAATATACAGTCTGTGACTGACTACATGCTAGAGTGAATATACAGTCTGTGACTGACTAATAGAGTGAATATACAGTCTGTGACTGCATGCTAGAGTGAATATACAGTCTGTGACTGACTACATGCTAGAGTGAATATACAGTCTGTGACTGACTAATAGAGTGAATATACAGTCTGTGACTGACTACATGCTAGAGTGAATATACAGTCTGTGACTGACTAATAGAGTGAATATACAGTCTGTGACTGACTACATGCTAGAGTGAATATACAGTCTGTGACTGACTAATAGAGTGAATATACAGTCTGTGACTGACTGCATGCTAGAGTGAATATACAGTCTGTGACTGACTACATGCTAGAGTGAATATACAGTCTGTGACTGACTGTCTGCTAGAGTGAATATACAGTCTGTGACTGACTGCTAGAGTGAATATACAGTCTGTGACTGTCTGCTAGAGTGAATATACAGTCTGTGACTGACTGCTAGAGTGAATATACAGTCTGTGACTGACTACATGCTAGAGTGAATATACAGTCTGTGACTGACTGCATGCTAGAGTGAATATACAGTCTGTGACTGACTAATAGAGTGAATATACAGTCTGTGACTGACTACATGCTAGAGTGAATATACAGTATGTGACTACATGCTAGAGTGAATATACAGTCTGTGACTGACTGCATGCTAGAGTGAATATACAGTCTGTGACTGACTACATGCTAGAGTGAATATACAGTCTGTGACTGACTACATGCTAGAGTGAATATACAGTCTGTGACTGCATGCTAGAGTGGATATACAGTCTGTGACTGCATGCTAGAGTGAATATACAGTCTGTGACTGACTGCTAGAGTGAATATACAGTCTGTGACTGACTACATGCTAGAGTGAATATACAGTATGTGACTACATGCTAGAGTGAATATACAGTCTGTGACTGACTGCATGCTAGAGTGAATATACAGTCTGTGACTGACTACATGCTAGAGTGAATATACAGTCTGTGACTGACTGCATGCTAGAGTGAATATACAGTCTGTGACTGACTACATGCTAGAGTGAATATACAGTCTGTGACTGACTGCTAGAGTGGATATACAGTCTGTGACTGCATGCTAGAGTGAATATACAGTCTGTGACTGACTGCTAGAGTGAATATACAGTCTGTGACTGACTACATGCTAGAGTGAATATACAGTATGTGACTACATGCTAGAGTGAATATACAGTCTGTGACTGACTGCATGCTAGAGTGAATATACAGTCTGTGACTACATGCTAGAGTGAATATACAGTCTGTGACTGACTACATGCTAGAGTGAATATACAGTCTGTGACTGACTAATAGAGTGAATATACAGTCTGTGACTGACTACATGCTAGAGTGAATATACAGTATGTGACTACATGCTAGAGTGAATATACAGTCTGTGACTGACTACATGCTAGAGTGAATATACAGTCTGTGACTACATGCTAGAGTGAATATACAGTCTGTGACTGACTACATGCTAGAGTGAATATACAGTCTATGACTGCATGCTAGAGTGAATATACAGTCTGTGACTGACTGCATGCTAGAGTGAATATACAGTCTGTGACTGACTGCATGCTAGAGTGAATATACAGTCTGTGACTACATGCTAGAGTGAATATACAGTCTGTGACTGACTACATGCTAGAGTGAATATACAGTCTGTGACTGACTGCTAGAGTGAATATACAGTCTGTGACTGACTACATGCTAGAGTGAATATACAGTCTGTGACTACATGCTAGAGTGAATATACAGTCTGTGACTGACTACATGCTAGAGTGAATATACAGTCTGTGACTGACTGCTAGAGTGAATATACAGTCTGTGACTGACTACATGCTAGAGTGAATATACAGTCTGTGACTGACTAATAGAGTGAATATACAGTCTGTGACTGCATGCTAGAGTGAATATACAGTCTGTGACTGACTACATGCTAGAGTGAATATACAGTCTGTGACTGACTAATAGAGTGAATATACAGTCTGTGACTGACTACATGCTAGAGTGAATATACAGTCTGTGACTGACTAATAGAGTGAATATACAGTCTGTGACTGACTAATAGAGTGAATATACAGTCTGTGACTGACTACATGCTAGAGTGAATATACAGTCTGTGACTGACTAATAGAGTGAATATACAGTCTGTGACTGACTGCATGCTAGAGTGAATATACAGTCTGTGACTGACTACATGCTAGAGTGAATATACAGTCTGTGACTGACTGTCTGCTAGAGTGAATATACAGTCTGTGACTGACTGCTAGATTGAATATACAGTCTGTGACTGTCTGCTAGAGTGAATATACAGTCTGTGACTGACTGCTAGAGTGAATATACAGTCTGTGACTGACTGCATGCTAGAGTGAATATACAGTCTGTGACTGACTAATAGAGTGAATATACAGTCTGTGACTGACTACATGCTAGAGTGAATATACAGTCTGTGACTGCATGCTAGAGTGAATATACAGTCTGTGACTGACTGCATGCTAGAGTGAATATACAGTCTGTGACTGACTGTCTGCTAGAGTGAATATACAGTCTGTGACTGACTGCTAGATTGAATATACAGTCTGTGACTGTCTGCTAGAGTGAATATACAGTCTGTGACTGACTGCTAGAGTGAATATACAGTCTGTGACTGACTGCATGCTAGAGTGAATATACAGTCTGTGACTGACTAATAGAGTGAATATACAGTCTGTGACTGACTACATGCGAGAGTGAATATACAGTCTGTGACTGACTGCATGCTAGAGTGAATATACAGTCTGTGACTGCATGCTAGAGTGAATATACAGTCTGTGACTGACTGCATGCTAGAGTGAATATACAGTCTGTGACTGACTGCTAGAGTGAATATACAGTCTTTGACTGACTACATGCTAGAGTGAATATACAGTCTGTGACTGACTACATGCTAGAGTGAATATACAGTCTGTGACTGACTGCTAGAGTGAATATACAGTCTGTGACTGACTACATGCTAGAGTGAATATACAGTCTGTGACTGACTAATAGAGTGAATATACAGTCTGTGACTGACTGCATGCTAGAGTGAATATACAGTCTGTGACTGACTACATGGTAGAGTGAATATACAGTCTGTGACTGACTGCTAGAGTGAATATACAGTCTGTGACTGACTGCATGCTAGAGTGAATATACAGTCTGTGACTGACTGCTAGAGTGAATATACAGTCTGTGACTACATGCTAGAGTGAATATACAGTCTGTGACTGCATGCTAAAGTGAATATACAGTCTGTGACTGCATACCAGAGGGAATATACAATGAGTAGTGGTTCAGTGTTAGTGTGTGAGTGTACAATGAGATAGAGTACATGTTGTGTGTACCTGGCTGGCTTGGGCATTGACATCTCCCTGTCTCAGTAGCTGTAGAGCCACCTCCATGTCGTCTGATCCATCAGCAGCTGTCAGAGAGGCCAGCATCACCGCTGTGTAGCCTGCTTTGTTCTGGGTGTCCACCTCACACAGACCTACAGACACACAGACACACAGACACACACACACACACACACACACACACACACACACACACACACACACACACACATAGACCATATATGGCATTGGGTCAGTGGTGTAAAGTACTTAAGTAAAACTATTATTTTAAGTACTACTTAGGTATTTTTTGGGGGTACCCATACTTTACTTTACTATTTATATTTTACTTTTACTCCACTACATTCCTAAAGAAAATAATACATACATTTTCCCTGAAAACAAAAAGTGCTCAGTACATTTTGAATGCTTAGCAGGACAGGAAAATGGCCCAATTCAAGCACTTATCAAGAGAACATCCCTGGTCATCCCTACTGGCTCTGATCAGATGCTTCATTTGTAAATTACGTCTGAGTGTTGGAGTGTGCTCCTGGCTATCCATACATTTAAAAAACGAGAAGATTGTGCAATCTGGTTTGCTTAATATAAAGAATGTGAAATGATTTATACTTTTACTTTTGATAT
This sequence comes from Oncorhynchus nerka, assembly GCF_034236695.1. Taxonomy (NCBI): domain Eukaryota; kingdom Metazoa; phylum Chordata; class Actinopteri; order Salmoniformes; family Salmonidae; genus Oncorhynchus; species Oncorhynchus nerka. Next base: position 84,082,174 of record NC_088419.1, on the reverse strand, counting down.
TTAAGTATAATTTAGCAATTACATTCACTTTTGATACTTACGTAATATTTAACTGGGAGACTTTCACTTTTACTTGAGTCATTTTCTATTAAGACATCTTCACTTTTACTGAAGTGTGACAATTGAGTACTTTTTGCACCTCTGCATTCGATCAGAGACAAATCTGGCATTGACACACTCCAAGTCTTGTTCACTATTGGTTTCAGAACAAACGTGAGAAAGCCATAAATATCGTTTCAGTAAAAAAGGGTTGAGGCAGGGAGTAGGGACTGATAAAAAGGGGGTGTGAGATAGTGGAGAGTGAGAGGGTTGTAGAAAGGTGTAGAAACATATCATACCAGTGTGTTGTAGAAAGGTGTAGAAACATATCATACCAGTGTGTTGTAGAAAGGTGTACAAACATATCATACCAGTGTGTTGTAGAAAGGTGTAGAAACATATCATACCAGTGTGTTGTAGAAAGGTGGATGAATATCCCATACCAGTGTGTTGTAGAAACATATCATACCAGTGTGTTGTAGAAAGGTGGATGAATATCCCATACCAGTGTCCAGCAGCAGTTTGACCACAGGGAAGTTGGAGTGGGACACGCTGTAGTGGAGCGCTGTGTTGCCGTTACCATCAGCCAGGTTTACGATGTAACGCAGGAGGGTTGGCGTGGCGATGCCCACCTCTCTCAGGTAGAGGGTGACAGTGTCGGCCATTGAGTCCTTCTGACTGGACACACGGAACCACTCCTGGTACAACACGGTCAGGATGTGTCTCTGAAGACAGGGAGAGAGCACACACACTATTAGAGATGACAAACATTGAGACACATGGAACCACTCCTGGTACAACACCATCACAAGACTCTATAAAAAGGGGGAAACAAGGGTAAAGTTAGGTTGAGAGTTGAAGCTAGGGTTAGGTTGAGGGTTGAGAGTTGAAGCTAGGGATAGGTTGAGGGTTGAGGTTTGAAACTAGGGTTAGGTTGAGGGTTGAAGGTAGGGTTAGGTTGAGGGTTGAGGTTTGAAGCTAGGGTTAGGTTGAGGGTTGAAGCTAGGGTTAGGTTGAGGGTTGAAGCTATGGTTAGGTTGAGGGTTGAGGGTTGAAGCTAGGGTTAGGTTGAGGGTTGAAGCTAGGGTTAGGTTGAAGGTAGGGTTAGGTTGAGGGTTGAGGGTTGAAGCTAGGGTTCGGTTGAGGGTTGAAGGTAGGGTTAGGTTGAGGGTTGAGGTTTGAAGCTAGGGTTAGGTTAAAGGGTTGAAGGTAGGGTTAGGTTGAGGATTGAAGCTAGGGTTCGGTTGAGGGTTGAAGGTAGGGTTAGGTTGAGGGTTGAAGATAGGGTTAGGTTGAGAGTTGAAGCTAGGGTTAGGTTGAGGGTTGAAGCTAGGGTTAGGTTGAGGGTTGAAGATAGGGTTAGGTTGAGGGTTGAAGTTAGGTTTAGGTTGAGGGTTGAGGGTTGAAGATAGGGTTAGGTTGAGAGTTGAAGCTAGGGTTAGGTTGAGGGTTGAAGCTAGGGTTAGGTTGAGGGTTGAAGGTAGGGTTAGGTTGAGGGTTGAAGCTAGGGTTAGGTTGAGGGTTTGAAGCTAGGGTTAGGTTGAGGGTTGAAGCTAGGGTTAGGTTGAGGGTTGAAGGTAGGGTTAGGTTGAGGGTTGAGGGTTGAAGCTAGGGTTAGGTTTAGGGTTGAAGCTAGGGTTCATAGTGGAGCTGGGAGACAGATGGAGGGACGTAGTGGAGCTGGGATACAGATGGAGTGACATAGTGGAGCTGGGAGACAGATGGAGGGACATAGTGGAGTTGGGAGACAGATGGACGGACATAGTGGAGCTGGGAGACAGATGGAGGGTTCATAGTGGAGCTGGGAGACAGATGAAGGGACATAGTGGAGCTGGGAGACAGATGGAGGGTTCATAGTGGAGCTGGGAGACAGATGGAGGGTTCATAGTGGAGCTGGGAGACCGATGGAGGGTTCATAGTGGAGCTGGGAGACAGATGGAGGGACATAGTGGAGCTGGGAGACAGATGGAGGGTTCATAGTGGAGCTGGGAGACAGATGGAGGGTTCATAGTGGAGTTGGGAGACAGATGGAGGGTTCATAGTGGAGCTGGGAGACAGGTGGAGGGACATAGTGGAGCTGGGAGACAGATGGAGGGTTCATAGTGGAGCTGGGAGACAGATGGAGGGACATAGTGGAGTTGGGAAACAGATGGAGGGACATAGTGGAGCTGGGAGACAGATGGAGGGACATAGTGGAGCTGGGAGACAGATGGAGGGACATAGTGGAGTTGGGAGACAGATGGAGGGAAATAGTGGAGCTGGGAGACAGATGGAGGGACATAGTGGAGTTGGGAGACAGATGGAGGGACATAGTGGAGTTGGGAGACAGATGGAGGTACATAGTGGAGCTGGGAGACAGATGGAGGGACATAGTGGAGCTGGGAGACAGATGGAGGGGACATAGTGGAGCTGGGAGACAGATGTAGGGTTCATAGTGGAGCTGAGAGACAGATGGAGGGACATAGTGGAGCTGGGAGACAGATGTAGGGTTCATAGTGGAGCTGAGAGACAGATGGAGGGACATAGTGGAGCTGGGAGACAGATGGAGGGACATAGTGGAGCTGGGAGACAGATGTAGGGTTCATAGTGGAGCTGAGAGACAGATGGAGGGCTCATAGTGGAGCTGGGAGACAGATGGAGGGACGTAGTGGAGCTGGGATACAGATGGAGTGACATAGTGGAGCTGGGAGACAGATGGAGGGACATAGTGGAGTTGGGAGACAGATGGATGGACATAGTGGAGCTGGGAGACAGATGGAGGGTTCATAGTGGAGCTGGGAGACAGATGAAGGGACATAGTGGAGCTGGGAGACAGATGGAGGGTTCATAGTGGAGCTGGGAGACAGATGGAGGGTTCATAGTGGAGCTGGGAGACCGATGGAGGGTTCATAGTGGAGCTGGGAGACAGATGGAGGGACATAGTGGAGCTGGGAGACAGATGGAGGGTTCATAGTGGAGTTGGGAGACAGATGGAGGGTTCATAGTGGAGCTGGGAGACAGGTGGAGGGACATAGTGGAGCTGGGAGACAGATGGAGGGTTCATAGTGGAGCTGGGAGACAGATGGAGGGACATAGTGGAGTTGGGAAACAGATGGAGGGACATAGTGGAGCTGGGAGACAGATGGAGGGACATAGTGGAGCTGGGAGACAGATGGAGGGACATAGTGGAGCTGGGAGACAGATGGAGGGTTCATAGTGGAGCTGGGAGACAGATGGAGGGGTGTAGTGGAGCTGGGAGACAGATGGAGGGTTCATAGTGGAGCTGAGAGACAGATGGAGGGTTCATAGTGGAGCTGGGAGACAGATGGAGGGTTAATAGTGGAGCTGGAAGACAGATGGAGGGTTCATAGTGGAGCTGGGAGACAGATGGAGGGACATAGTGGAGCTGGGAGACAGATGGAGGGTTCATAGTGGAGCTGGGAGACAGGTGGAGGGACATAGTGGAGCTGGGAGACAGATGGAGGGTTCATAGTGGAGCTGGGAGACAGATGGAGGGCTCATAGTGGAGCTGGGAGACAGATGGAGGGTTCATAGTGGAGCTGGGAGACAGATGGAGGGTTCATAGTGGAGCTGGGAGACAGATGGAGGGCTCATAGTGGAGCTGGGAGACAGATGGAGGGTTCATAGTGGAGCTGGGAGACAGATGGAGGGCTCATAGTGGAGCTGGGAGACAGATGGAGGGTTCATATTGGAGCTGGGAGACAGATGGAGGGTTCATAGTGGAGCTGGGAGACAGATGGAGGGACATAGTGGAGCTGGGAGACAGATGTAGGGTTCATAGTGGAGCTGGGAGACAGATGGAGGGACATAGTGGAGTTGGGAGACAGATGGAGGGACATAGTGGAGCTGGGAGACAGATGGAGGGACATAGTGGAGCTGGGAGACAGATGGAGGGACATAGTGGAGTTGGGAGACAGATGGAGGGACATAGTGGAGCTGGGAGACAGATGGAGGGACATAGTGGAGCTGGGAGACAGATGGAGGGTTCATAGTGGAGCTGGGAGACAGATGGAGGGGTGTAGTGGAGCTGGGAGACAGATGGAGGGTTCATAGTGGAGCTGAGAGACAGATGGAGGGTTCATAGTGGAGCTGGGAGACAGATGGAGGGTTAATAGTGGAGCTGGAAGACAGATGGAGGGTTCATAGTGGAGCTGGGAGACAGATGGAGGGACATAGTGGAGCTGGGAGACAGATGGAGGGACATAGTGGAGCTGGGAGACAGATGGAGGGTTCATAGTGGAGCTGGGAGACAGGTGGAGGGACATAGTGGAGCTGGGAGACAGATGGAGGGTTCATAGTGGAGCTGGGAGACAGATGGAGGGCTCATAGTGGAGCTGGGAGACAGATGTAGGGTTCATAGTGGAGCTGAGAGACAGATGGAGGGACATAGTGGAGCTGGGAGACAGATGGAGGGACATAGTGGAGCTGGGAGACAGATGGAGGGACATAGTGGAGCTGGGAGACAGATGGAGGGACATAGTGGAGTTGGGAGACAGATGGAGGGACATAGTGGAGCTGGGAGACAGATGGAGGGACATAGTGGAGTTGGGAGACAGATGGAGGGTTCATAGTGGAGCTGGGAGACAGATGGAGGGACATAGTGGAGCTGGGAGACAGATGGAGGGTTCATAGTAGAGCTGGGAGACAGATGTAGGGACATAGTGGACCTGGGAGACAGATGGAGGGCTCATAATGGACCTGGGAGACAGATGGAGGGTTCATAGTGGAGCTGGAAGACAGATGGAGGGTTCATATTGGAGCTGGGAGACACATGGACGGACATAGTGGAGCTGGGAGACAGATGGAGGGACATAGTGGAGCTGGGAGACAGATGGAGGGACATAGTGGAGCTGGGAGACAGATGGAGGGTTCATAGTGGAGCTGGGAGACAGATGGAGGGACATAGTGGAGCTGGAAGACAGATGGAGGGTTTATAGTGTGAAGACTGGTGGGGTCGGAGTCCCGCACAGGCCGGGGATCACATTATGTGACAAGGATGGCAACCAACCTCATGCAATACTGTTTCGACTTTAGAGGGGAAATGTTCTTACCATTTCTTTATCAGGGGTTGCCACCTCTGCCATACGATCCTTAATGTAGTGACACGCCTCCATGAAGTCCTTATCTATCGTCTCCCTTTGTGAACATAATATTACATTCAGCCACTTGTCATAACATAATATTTAGCTACCTTACATAACATTTAGTCACCTTTCATAACATAGCATAACATTTAGTCACCTTTCATAGCATAACATAACATTTAGTCACCTTTCATAACATAATATTTAGCCACCTTACATAACATTTAGTCACCTTTCATAGCATAACGTAACATTTAGTCACCTTTCAGAACATAATATTTAGTCACCTTACATAACATTTAGTCACCTTTCATAGCATAACGTAACATTTAGTCACCTTTCAGAACATAATATTTAGCCACCTTTCATAACATAACATTTAGTCACCTTTCATAACATAATATTTAGCCACCTTACATAACATTTAGTCACCTTTAATAACATAATATTTAGTCACCTTTCATAATATAGCATAACATTTAGACACTTTTCATAACATAACATTTAGTCGCTTTTCATAGCATAATATTTAGTCACCTTTCATTACGTAACATAACATTTAGACACGTTTCATAACATAATATACTATTTAGTCACCTTTCATAACATAACATTTAGTCACCTTTCATAACATAACATAATATTTAGTCACCTTTCCTAACAATTCATAAGACAGACATATTTTAGTAGTGCTGCAATGGTCGAGTTAATTATAATAAATGGTAGTCGGGAAATGAAGTGTTTCAAAAGATGTCAGGCCTTGTGATAGTCATACAGTAGATCAGCATTAGAAGCAAACCCCCCGAGGGCCTGTTCTGAGACGTCAACATATCCCACACATCCTCCCTGTCACTGAATCATGCCTCACTCTGTGTGTGTGTGTGTGTGTGTGTGTGTGTGTGTGTGTGTGTGTGTGTGTGTGTGTGTGTGTGTGTGTGTGTGTGTGTGTGTGTGTGTGTGCACGCAGCGGAAGGGGTCAGCTCTTGGGGCCAGACCATTATAGGGCCGGGCCCCAGCAGAAGACTGCTTTTGTATTAATGTTTCACTCAGCACCTCTCATTCTGCTCTCATTTGCCCTGAAGACTCTAGACCGAAGGCTCTACACTGAAGGCTCCAGGCAGGATGCAGCTGGCCCTCACCTGAACAAAGACCTGGATTGTGTGTCTGACATCAGAGACTAGAGTAGACACATTGGGGATGAAGGATGGACTTAGGCTGCCATAAGGAGACCTCTGTGGGATGAGAGGGGTCTGAATAGAGGGGCCATTTATACTTGTTCGGCTAACTGTATATTTTCTTTGCAGATGGTTTATTCACAGTTAATGTCATTTCAGAAGACCTCCACTGAGATGGACATTTTCTGCAAAAGATAAGAACCTTGATAAAGAAGTCCTGTCTCACCCTGCTTCTGGCTGCTCCTCCAGGAGTGCCTGGCTGGACTCTGGGTCTTGAGGGTCTCCCTGGCCCTCTGTCTCCCCAGCCTGAGGGCCTGCTCCCTGGGCCATCTCTCCTGTGGCAGTGTCCTCTCCCTGGCCCTGGGATTCTCCAGCTTCCTCCTCCTGCTCCTCCTCCTTCCCCTGATCCTCCTGCATCTCCTCAGGCTCAGAGCTGTCCACCTCCTCGGCCTCCTCCTTCTCCTCCCCGCTCGACTCCTCCTCACTGGAGGTGGTCTCATACCTGGTCATTAACAACAACACAAACAAACAGCATCAATGAGACGACTGAAGTTCCAAGAGACTTACCAAGTACCAAGATATGACAAGAAAAGGACCCATGTGTTCTGGCTATTTACTCACAGGGCTGGACATTTACCTTACATTGATGTGTAACATCTTGGAATCTGTGAGCAGTGAGAACATGGCCTTGAGAAGTATATTGAGGGACATTCATCTTTAGGATGTTATGAATAGATGGTTCATGGAACTTCTATAGGGCCCTTGATCAGAAAGGCTAAGGTCAGGCAGAGAATACTATTCCTTCATGGATGTTTGTGAACCGATCTTTCAGGAGCCACAGACTTCCCAGAATTCCTAAGGGAGAGGGGCGAATAGAGGCAGTGTAAGGAGAGTTCATGTGATCAGAGTCTGAAGGAGGGAAGTCTGTGCTGTGTTCTCAAGGCTGTGTGTATGTTTGTGTGTGTGTTTTCTCAAGGCTATGTTGTGATTAGGAACAGGGAGGGCATGGAGGAAACATCTGAGCAGAGGCATGATAAACAGCACCCACATCCTGGTTTAGCTCAGGGGTTAGGGGTAACCATAACCTGACACAGTAAACCCTTTAGAAATCTAAAAGGTGAGAATATTCCATTCAGAAACAGTTGACGAAATCGATACAGTTGAAGTCGGAAGTTTACGTACACCTTAGCCAAAAACATTTAAACTCAGTTTTCACAATTCCTGACATTTAATCCTACTAAAGATTCCCTGTCTTAGGTCAGTTAGGATCATCACTTTATTTTAACAATGTGAAATGTCAGAATAATAGTAGAAAGAATGATTTATTTCAGCTTTTATTTCTTTCATCACATTCCCAGTGGGTCAGAAGTTTACATACACTCAATTAGTATTTGGTAGCATTGCCTTTAAATTGTTTAACTTGGGTCAAACATTTCAGGTAGCCTTCCACAAGCTTCCCACAATAAGTTGGGTGAATGTTGGTCCATTCCACATGACAGAGCTGATGTAACTGAGTCAGGTTTGTAGACCTCCTTGCTCGCACACGCTTTTTCAGTTCTGCCCACACATTTTCTATAGGATTGAGTTCAGGGCTTTGTGATGGCCACTCCAATACCTTGACTTTGTTGTCCTTAAGCCATTTTGCCACAACTTTGGAAGTATGCTTGGGGTCATTGTCCATTTGGAAGACCCATTTGCGACCAAGCTTTAAGATGTTGCTTCAATATATCCACATAATTTTTCCTCATGATGCCATCTATTTTCTGAAGTGCACCAGTCCCTCCTGCAGCAAAGCACCACCACAACATGATGCTGCCACCCCCGTACTGTCACGCCTTGGTCATAGTGTTTTGTGTTTTCGTTATATATTTTGTCAAGGAAAGAGGCACTGAGATCGAAGGTAGGCCTTGAAATACATCCACAGGTACACCTCCAATTGACTCAAATGATGTCAATTAGCCTCTAAAGCCGTAACATCATTTTCTGTAATTTTCCAAGCTGTTTAAAGGCACAGTCAACTTAGTGTATGTAAACTTCTGACCCACTGGAATTGTGATACAGTGAAGTGTAAGTGAAATAATCTGTCTGTAAACAATTGTTGTAAAATTGACTTGTGTCATACACAAAGTAGATGTCCTAACCGACTTGCCAAAACTATAGTTTGTTAACAAGAAATTTGTGGAGTGGTTGAAAAACGAGTATAAATGACTCCAACTTAAGTGTATGCAAACTTCAGACTTCAACTGTAGATTACCTGGAAATTTTCATTTTAATCATGTATATTGCTTATGCTTGTTTGTTGTGTCTTGATGTGTCTCCCTTGTAGCTGTGGTCTGAATGAACCTCATCAGGTAAATTAAAGAAAACTAAATGTTTTATATAAAGCTGAGTTCTCCTCTGAGGTAAAAGTAGAGCCAGCCCGACTGAGTCTGTTCTAGTTCTGATGAGGGGGGCCAGCAGTGTGTTAGCTAGGCTATTGTAATGATGTGTGTGCTGGTAGGAGGGCCAGACAGCAGCTAGGATATGCTAGCTACAACCGTGCTGTAGCATGAATACAAGACCAGCCTGTTCTAATCATAGCCAGGAGAGAGGCCTTTTTTTCCCAGTATCACCTCTGTCATCTAACTCACATCTCATCAACATCAGACAGGCAAAGCACAGCCTAATCATAGGGCATCAGTCATACACTCGCACACAAAGTTAAACGCATGCGCACGCATACACACACACAACACACACACATAAACAGGAAGGGAGAGTCACAGTGAGGGCAGTGTGTCTATGGGAGAGACAGGGTGAAAGATGGAGAGAAAGATAGAGCGAGAGAGACATATAGAGAGCGACAGACAGACAGACAGAGAGAGAGAGAAAGAGAGAGAGAGAGAGAGAGAGACAGACAGACAGACAGATAGACAGACAGACACAGAGAGAGAGACAGACAGACAGACCATGGAGAGAGCGAGAGAGGGAGCTCATTGGCTCTTCTGCAAAACAATGGAATTATAGAGTTAGATAAATGTAGGCCTCCCGAGTGGCGCAGCGGTCTAGGACACTGCATCACAGAGCCAGAGGAGTCACTACAGACCCAGGTTCTATTCCAGGCTGTATTACAGCGGTCTAAGGCACTACATCACAGAGCTAGAGGAGTCACTACAGACCCAGGTTCCATTCCAGGCTGTATCACAGCGGTCTAGGACACTGCATCACAGAGCTAGAGGAGTCACTACAGACCCAGGTTCCATTCCAGGCTGTATCACAGCGGTCTAGGACACTGCATCGCAGTCTTGAGGTGTCACTACAGACCAACGTTTGATCCAAGGCTGTGTCACAACCGGCCATGACCTGGAGTCCCATAGAGCGGCGCACAATTGGCCCAGCGTTGTTCGGGTTAGGGGAGGGTCTGACCGGGGGGGGGGGCTTTACTTGGCTCATCGCGCTCTTGTGGCGGGCCGGGCGCCTGCAGGCTGACTCCGGTTGTCAGTTGAACAGTGTTTCCTCCGACACATTGGTGCAGCTGGCTTCCAGGTTAAGCAGGCAGGTGTTAAGAAGCGCGGTTTGGCGGGTCATGTTTTGGAGGACGCGTGACTCGACCTTCGCCTCTCCCGAGCCCGTTGGGGAGTTGCAGCGATGAGACAAGATTGTAATTGGATTGAAACTGGATATCAGGACATTGGGGAGAAAAAGGGTTCAAATAGAACAAATGTAAAACAGCTTTACAGTATACAGGATACCAGGGTGCTAGGGCTTACAGTATACAGGATACAGGATACCAGGGTGGTAGGGCTTACAGGATATCAAATCAAATCAAATTTATTTATATAGCCCTTTGTACATCAGCTGATATCTCAAAGTGCTGTACAGAAACCCAGCCTAAAACCCCAAACAGCAAACAATGCAGGTGTAAAAGCACGGATACAGGATACCAGGGTGGTAGGGCTTACAGTATACAGGATACAGGATACCAGGGTGGTAGGGCTTACAGGATACAGGATACCAGGGTGGTAGGGCTTACAGTATACAGTATACAGGATACCAGGGTGGTAGCGCTTACAGTATACAGGATACCAGGGTGCTAGGGCTTACAGTATACAGGATACCAGGGTGCTAGGGCTTACAGTATACAGGATACCAGGGTGCTAGGGCTTACAGTATACAGGATACCAGGGTGCTAGGGCTTACAGGATACAGGATACCAGGGTGCTAGGGCTTACAGTATACAGGATACCAGGGTGGTAGGGCTTACAGTATACAGGATACCAGGGTGGTAGGGCGTACAGTATACAGGATACCAGGGTGGTAGGGCTTACTGGATACAGGATACCAGGGTGGTAGGGCTTACAGTATACAGGATACCAGGGTGGTAGGGCTTACAGTATACAGGATACCAGGGTGGTAGGAGTTACAGGATACCAGGGTGGTAGGGCTTACAGTATACAGGATACCAGGGTGGTAGGGCTTACAGTATACAGGATACCAGGGTGCTAGGGCTTACAGTATACAGGATACCAGGGTGCTAGGGCTTACAGTATACAGGATACCAGGGTGCTAGGGCTTACAGGATACAGGATACCAGGGTGCTAGGGCTTACAGTATACAGGATACCAGGGTGGTAGGGCTAACAGGATACAGGATACCAGGGTGGTAGGGCTTACAGTATACAGGATACCAGGGTGGTAGGGCTTACAGTATACAGGATACCAGGGTGCTAGGGCTTACAGTATACAGGATACCAGGGTGCTAGGGCTTACAGTATACAGGATACCAGGGTGCTAGGGCTTACAGGATACAGGATACCAGGGTGCTAGGGCTTACAGTATACAGGATACCAGGGTGGTATGGCTTACAGTATACAGGATACCAGGATGGTAGGGCTTACAGTATACAGGATACCAGGGTGGTAGGGCTTACAGGATACAGGATACCAGGGTGGTAGGGCTTACAGTATACAGGATACCAGGGTGCTAGGGCTTACAGTATACAGGATACCAGGGTGCTAGGGCTTAAGGTATACAGGATACCAGGGTGCTAGGGCTTACAGTATACAGGATACCAGGGTGCTAGGGCTTACAGTATACAGGATACCAGGGTGGTAGGGCTTACAGTATACAGGATACCAGGGTGGTAGGGCTTACAGTATACAGGATACCAGGGTGCTAGGGCTTACAGTATACAGGATACCAGGGTGCTAGGGCGTACAGTATACAGGATACCAGGATGGTAGGGCTTACAGTATACAGGATACCAGGGTGGTAGGACTTACAGTATACAGGATACCAGGGTGCTAGGGCTTACAGTATACAGGATACCAGGGTGCTAGGGCGTACAGTATACAGGATACCAGGGTGGTAGGGCTTACAGGATATCAAATCAAATCAAATTTATTTATATAGCCCTTTGTACATCAGCTGATATCTCAAAGTGCTGTACAGAAACCCAGCCTAAAACCCCAAACAGCAAACAATGCAGGTGTAAAAGCACGGATACAGGATACCAGGGTGGTAGGGCTTACAGTATACAGGATACAGGATACCAGGGTGGTAGGGCTTACAGGATACAGGATACCAGGGTGGTAGGGCTTACAGTATACAGTATACAGGATACCAGGGTGGTAGCGCTTACAGTATACAGGATACCAGGGTGCTAGGGCTTACAGTATACAGGATACCAGGGTGCTAGGGCTTACAGTATACAGGATACCAGGGTGCTAGGGCTTACAGTATACAGGATACCAGGGTGCTAGGGCTTACAGGATACAGGATACCAGGGTGCTAGGGCTTACAGTATACAGGATACCAGGGTGGTAGGGCTTACAGTATACAGGATACCAGGGTGGTAGGGTGTACAGTATACAGGATACCAGGGTGGTAGGGCTTACTGGATACAGGATACCAGGGTGGTAGGGCTTACTGGATACAGGATACCAGGGTGGTAGGGCTTACAGTATACAGGATACCAGGGTGGTAGGAGTTACAGGATACAGGATACCAGGGTGGTAGGGCTTACAGTATACAGGATACCAGGGTGGTAGGGCTTACAGTATACAGATACCAGGATACCAGGGTGGTAGGCTAGTATACAGGATACCTTAGGGCTTACAGTATACAGGATACCAGGGTGCTAGGGCTTACAGATACCAGGGTGCTAGGGCTTACAGTATACAGGATACCAGGGTGCTAGGGCTTACAGGATACAGGATACCAGGGTGCTAGGGCTTACAGTATACAGGATACCAGGGTGGTAGGGCTTACAGTATACAGGATACCAGGGGTAGGGCTTACAGTATACAGGATACCAGGGTGCTAGGGCTTACAGTATACAGGATACCAGGGTGGTAGGGCTTACAGGATACAGGATACCAGGGTGGTAGGGCTTACAGTATACAGGATACCAGTATACAGGTGTGGTAGGGCTTACAGGATACAGGATACCAGGGTGGTAGGGCTTACAGTATACAGGATACCAGGGTGCTAGGGCTTACAGTATACAGGATACCAGGGTGCTAGGGCTTACAGTATACAGGATACCAGGGTGCTAGGGCTTACAGTATACAGGATACCAGGGTGCTAGGGCTTACAGTATACAGGATACCAGGTGGCTTAGGGCTTACAGTATACAGGATACCAGGGTGTAGGGCTAACAGGATACAGGATACCAGGGTGGTAGGCTTACAGTATACAGGATACCAGGGTGGTAGGGCTTACAGTATACAGGATACCAGGGTGCTAGGGCTTACAGTATACAGGATACCAGGGTGTAGGGCTTACAGTATACAGGATACCAGGGTGGTAGGGCTTACAGTATACAGGATAGGGTGCTAGGGCTTACAGTATACAGGATACCAGGGTGCTAGGGCTTACAGTATACAGGATACCAGGGTGCTAGGGCTTACAGTATACAGGATACCAGGGTGCTAGGGCTTACAGTATACAGGATACCAAAGTGGGTACAGTATACAGTAAAACCCCAGGTGCTAGGGCTTACAGTATACAGGATACCAGGATGGATACCAGGGTGGTAGGGCTTACAGTATACAGGATACCAGGGTGGTAGGGCTTACAGTATACAGGATACCAGGGTGGTAGGGCTTACAGTATACAGGATACCAGGGTGCTAGGGCTTACAGTATACAGGATACCAGGGTGGTAAGTATACAGGATACCAGTATACAGGATACCAGGGGTAGGGCTTACAGTATACAGGATACCAGGCTTACAGTATACAGGATACCAGGGGTAGGGCTTACAGTATACAGGATACCAGGGTGTATACAGGATACCAGGGTGCTAGGGCTTACAGTATACAGGATACCAGGGTGCTAGGGGGTATACAGGATACCAGTATACAGTATACAGGATACCAGGGTGGTAGGGCTTACAGTATACAGGATACCAGGGTGCTAGGGCTTACAGTATACAGGATACCAGGGTGCTAGGGCTTACAGTATACAGGATACCAGGGTGGTAGGGCTTACAGGTATACAGGATACCAGGGTATCTCAAAGTGCTGTACAGAAACCCAGCCTAGGGCTTACAGTATAAGGATACCCCAGGGTGCTAGGGCTTACAGTATACAGGATACCAGGGTGGTAGGGCTTACAGTACAGGATACAGGATACCAGGGTGGTAGGGCTTACAGTATACAGGATACCAGGGTGGTAGGGCTTACAGTATACAGGATACCAGGGTGGTAGGGCTTACAGTATACAGGATACCAGGGTGCTAGGGCTTACAGTATACAGGATACCAGGGTGCTAGGGCTTACAGTATACAGGATACCAGGGTGCTAGGGCTTACAGTATACAGGATACCAGGGTGCTAGGGCTTACAGTATACAGGATACCAGGGTGCTAGGGCTTACAGTATACAGGATACCAGGGTGGTAGGGCTTACAGTATACAGGATACCAGGGTGGTAGGGCTTACAGTATACAGGATACCAGGGTGCTAGGGCTTACAGTATACAGGATACCAGGGTGCTAGGGCTTACAGTATACAGGATACCAGGGTGCTAGGGCTTACAGTATACAGGATATACAGGATACAGGATACCAGGGTGCTAGGGCTTACAGTATACAGGATACCAGGATACCAGGGTGCTAGGGCTTACAGTATACAGGATACCAGGGTGCTAGGGCTTACAGTATACAGGATACCAGGGTGCTAGGGCTTACAGTATACAGGATACCAGGGTGCTAGGGCTTACAGTATACAGGTACAGTATACAGGATACCAGGGTGGTAGGGCTTACAGTATACAGGATACCAGGGTGCTAGGGCTTACAGTATACAGTATACAGGATACCAGGGTGGTAGGGCTTACAGTATACAGGATACCAGGGTGGTAGGGCTTACAGTATACAGGATAGGGCTTACAGTATACAGGATACCAGGGTGCTAGGGCTTACAGTATACAGGATACCAGGGTGCTAGGGCTTACAGTATACAGGATACCAGGGTGCTAGGGCTTACAGTATACAGGATACCAGGGTGGTAGGGCTTACACAGGATACCAGGGTGCTAGGGCTTACAGTATACAGGATACCAGGGTGCTAGGGCTTACAGTATACAGGATACCAGGGTGCTAGGGCTCAGTATACAGGATACCAGGAGGGCTTACAGTATACAGGATACCAGGGTGGTAGGGCTTACAGTATACAGGATACCAGGGTGGTAGGGCTTACAGTATACAGGATACCAGGGTGCTAGGGCTTACAGTATACAGGATACCAGGGTGCTAGGGCTTACAGTATACAGGATACCAGGGTGGTAGGGCTTACAGTATACAGGATACCAGGGTGGTAGGGCCAGGGTGCTAGGGCTTACAGTATACAGGATACCAGGGTGCTAGGATACAGGATACCAGGGTGCTTACAGTATACAGGATACCAGGGTGGTAGGCTTACAGTATACAGGATACCAGGGTGCTAGGGCTTACAGTATACAGGATACCAGGGTGCTAGGGCTTACAGTATACAGGATACCAGGGTGCTAGGGCTTACAGTATACAGGATACCAGGGTGCTAGGGCTTACAGTATACAGGATACCAGGGTGCTAGGGCTTACAGTATACAGGATACCAGGGTGGTAGGGCTTACAGTATACAGGATACCAGGGTGGTAGGGCTTACAGTATACAGGATACCAGGGTGGTAGGGCTTACAGTATACAGGATACCAGGGTGGTAGGGCTTACAGTATACAGGATACCAGGGTGCTAGGGCTTACAGTATACAGGATACCAGGGTGCTAGGGCTTAGGATACCAGTATACAGGATACCAGGGTGCTAGGGCTTACAGTATACAGGATACCAGGGTGCTAGGGCTTACAGTATACAGGATACCAGGGTGCTAGGGCTTACAGTATACAGGATACCAGGGTGCTAGGGCTTACAGTATACAGGATACCAGGGTGGTAGGGCTTACAGTATACAGGATACCAGGGTGCTAGGGCTTACAGGATACCAGGGTGCTAGGGCTTACAGTATACAGGATACCAGGGTGCTAGGGCTTACAGTATACAGGATACCAGGGTGGTAGGATACCAGGGTGGTAGGGCTTACAGTATACAGGATACCAGGGTGGTAGGGCTTACAGTATACAGTATACAGGATACCAGGGATGGTAGGGCTTACAGTATACAGGATACCAGGGTGGTAGGGCTTACAGTATACAGGATACCAGGGTGGTAGGGCTTACAGGTACAGTATACAGGATACCAGGGTGATACAGGATACCAGGGTGCTAGGGCTTACAGTATACAGGATACCAGGGTGCTAGGGCTTACAGTATACAGGATACCAGGGTGCTAGGGCTTACAGTATACAGGATACCAGGGTGGTAGGGCTTACAGTATATACCAGGATACCAGGGTGGTAGGGCTTACAGTATACAGGATACCAGGGTGCTAGGGCTTACAGTATACAGGATACCAGGGTGGTAGGGCTTACAGTATACAGTAGGGCTTACAGTATACAGGATACCAGGGTGGTAGGGCTTACAGTATACAGGATACCAGGGTGCTAGGGCTTACAGTATACAGGATACCAGGGTGGTAGGGCTTACAGTATACAGGATACCAGGGTGGTAGGGCTTACAGTATACAGGATACCAGGGTGCTTACAGTATACTAGGGCTTACAGTATACAGGATACCAGGGTGCTAGGGCTTACAGTATACAGGATACCAGGGTGCTAGGGCCAGGGTGCTAGGGGGCTTACAGTATACAGGATACCAGGGTGCTAGGGCTTACAGTATACAGGATACCAGGGTGCTAGGGCTTACAGTATACAGGATACCAGGGTGGTAGGGCTTACAGTATACAGGATACCAGGGTGGTAGGGCTTACAGTATACAGGATACCAGGGTGCTAGGGCTTAGTATACAGGATACCAGGGTGCTTACAGTATACAGGATACCAGGGTGGTAGGGCTTACAGTATACAGGATACCAGGGTGGTAGGGCTTGTATACAGGATAGGGCTAGGGCTTACAGTATACAGGATACCAGGGTGCTAGGGCTTACAGTATACAGGATACCAGGGTGCTAGGGCTTACAGTATACAGGATACCAGGGTGGTAGGGCTTACAGCAGGATTACAGTAGGTAAAAGCTTACAGTATACAGGATACCAGGGTGGTAGGGCTTACAGTATACAGGATACCAGGATAGGGCTTACAGGGATACCAGGGTGCTAGGGCTTACAGTATACAGGATACCAGGGTGGTAGGGCTTACAGTATACAGGATACCAGGGTGCTAGGGCTTACAGTATACAGGATACCAGGGTGCTAGGGCTTACAGTATACAGGATACCAGGGGTGCTACAGTATACCAGGGTGGTAGGGCTTACAGTATACAGGGGTGCTAGGACTTACAGTATACAGGATACCAGGGTGCTAGGGTACAGCAGGATACCAGGTGCTAGGGCTTACAGTATACAGGATACCAGCTAGGTGTATACAGGATACCAGGGTGCTTACAGTATACAGGATACCAGGGTGGTAGGGCTACAGGATACCACAGTATACAGGATACCAGGGTGCTAGGGCTTACAGTATACAGGATACCAGGGTGCTAGGGCTTACAGTATACAGGATACCAGGGTGCTAGGGCTTACAGTATACAGGATACCAGGGTGCTAGGGCTTACAGTATACAGGATACCAGGGGGTGCTAGGTACAGTATACAGGATACCAGGGTGCTAGGGCTTACAGTATACAGGATACCAGGGTGCTAGGGCTTACAGTATACAGGATACCAGGGTGCTAGGGCTTACAGTATACAGGATACCAGGGTGGTAGGGCTTACAGTATACAGGATACCAGGGTGCTAGGGCTTACAGTATACAGGATACCAGGGTGCTAGGGCTTACAGTATACAGGATACCAGGGTGCTAGGGCTTACAGTATACAGGATACCAGGGTGCTAGGGCTTACAGTATACAGGATACCAGGGTGCTAGGGCTTACAGTATACAGGATACCAGGGTGCTAGGGCTTACAGTATACAGGATACCAGGGTGCTAGGGCTTACAGTATACAGGATACCAGGGTGCTAGGGCTTACAGTATACAGGATACCAGGGTGCTAGGGCTTACAGTATACAGGATACCAGGGTGGTAGGGCTTACAGTATACAGGTACCATACAGGATACCAGGGTGCTAGGGCTTACAGTATACAGGATACCAGGGTGCTAGGGCTTACAGTATACAGGATACCAGGGTGCTAGGGCTTACAGTATACAGGATACCAGGGTGCTAGGGCTTACAGTATACAGGATACCAGGGTGGATAGGGCTTACAGTATACAGGATACCAGGGTGCTAGGGCTTACAGTATACAGGATACCAGGGTGCTAGGGCTTACAGTATACAGGATACCAGGGTGCTAGGGCTTACAGTATACAGGATACCAGGGTGCTAGGGCTTACAGTATACAGGATACCAGGGTGGTAGGGCTTACAGTATACAGGATACAGGATACCAGGGTGGTAGGGCTTACAGTATACAGGATACCAGGGTGCTAGGGCTTACAGGATACCAGGATACAGTATACAGGATACCAGGGTGGTAGGGCTTACAGGGATACCAGGGTGGTAGGGCTTACAGTATACAGGATACCAGGGTGGTAGGGCTTACAGTATACAGGATACCAGGGCTTACAGGGATGGTAGGGCTTACAGTATACAGGATACCAGGGTGCTAGGGCTTACAGTATACAGGATACCAGGGTGCTAGGGCTTACAGTATACAGGATACCAGGGTGCTAGGGCTTACAGTATACAGGATACCAGGGTGCTAGGGCTTACAGTATACAGGATATACAGGATACCAGGGTGCTAGGGCTTACAGTATACAGGATACCAGGGTGGTAGGGCTTACAGTATACAGGATACCAGGGTGCTAGGGCTTACAGTATACAGGATACCAGGGTGGTAGGGCTTACAGTATACAGGATACCAGGGTGGTAGGGCTTACAGTATACAGGATACCAGGGTGCTAGGGCGTACAGTATACAGGATACCAGGGTGGTAGGGCTTACAGTATACAGGATACCAGGGTGGTAGGGCTTACAGTATACAGGATACCAGGGTGCTAGGGCTTACAGTATACAGGATACCAGGGTGCTAGGGCTTACAGTATACAGGATACCAGGGTGCTAGGGCTTACAGTATACAGGATACCAGGGTGCTAGGGCTTACAGTATACAGGATACCAGGGTGCTAGGGCTTACAGTATACAGGATACCAGGGTGCTAGGGCTTACAGTATACAGGATACCAGGGTGCTAGGGCTTACAGTATACAGGATACCAGGGTGCTAGGGCTTACAGTATACAGGATACCAGGGTGCTAGGGTATACAGGATACCAGGGTGGTAGGGCTTACAGTATACAGGAGGATAGGGCTTACAGGGTACCAGGGTGCTAGGGCTTACAGTATACAGGATACCAGGGTGCTAGGGCTTACAGTATACAGGATACCAGGGTGCTAGGGCTTACAGTATACAGGATACCAGGGTGCTAGGGCTTACAGTATACAGGATACCAGGGTGCTAGGGCTTACAGTATACAGGATACCAGGGGTAGGGCTTACAGTATACAGGATACCAGGGTTAGGGCTTACAGTATACAGGATACCAGGGTGCTAGGGCTTACAGTATACAGGATACCAGGGTGCTAGGGGGTATACAGGATACAGTATACAGGATACCAGGGTGCTAGGGCTTACAGTATACAGGATACCAGGGTGGTAGGGCTTACAGTATACAGGATACCAGGGTGCAGGATACCAGGGTGGTAGGGCTTACAGTATACAGGATACCAGGGTGCTAGGGCTTACAGTATACAGGATACCAGGGTGGTAGGGCTTACAGTATACAGGATACCAGGGTGCTAGGGCTTACAGTATACAGGATACCAGGGTGCTAGGGCTTACAGTATACAGGATACCAGGGTGCTAGGGCTTACAGTATACAGGATACCAGGGTGGTAGGGCTTACAGTATACAGGATACCAGGCTAGGGCTTACAGTATACAGGATACCAGGGTGCTAGGGCTTACAGTATACAGGATACCAGGGTGCTAGGGCTTACAGTATACAGGATACCAGGGTGCTAGGGCTTACAGTATACAGGATACCAGGGTGCTAGGGCTTACAGTATACAGGATACCAGGGTGCTAGGGCTTACAGTATACAGGATACCAGGGTGCTAGGGCTTACAGTATACAGGATACCAGGGTGGTAGGGCTTACAGTATGCTAGGGCTTACAGTATACAGGATACCAGGGTGCTAGGGATACCTTACAGTATACAGGATACCAGGGTGCTAGGGCTTACAGTATACAGGATACCAGGGTGCTAGGGCTTACAGTATACAGGATACCAGGGTGTAGGGCTTACAGTATACAGGATACCAGGGTGGTAGGGCTTACAGTATACAGGATACCAGGGTGCTAGGGCTTACAGTATACAGGATACCAGGGTGCTAGGGCTTACAGGATACAGTATACAGGATACCAGGGTGCTAGGGCTTACAGGTATACAGGATACCAGGGTGCTAGGGCTTACAGTATACAGGATACCAGGGTGTAGGGCTTACAGTATACAGGATACCAGGGTGCTAGGGCTTACAGTATACAGGATACCAGGGTGCTAGGGCTTACAGTATACAGGATACCAGGGTGCTAGGGCTTACAGTATACAGGATACCAGGGTGCTAGGGCTTACAGTATACAGGATACCAGGGTGCTTACAGTATACAGGATACCACAGTATACAGGATACCAGGGTGGTAGGGCTTACAGTATACAGGATACCAGGGTGCTAGGGCTTACAGTATACAGGATACCAGGGTGGTAGGGCTTACAGTATACAGGATACCAGTGCTAGGGCAGGATACCAGGGTGGTAGGGCTTACAGTATACAGGATACCAGGGTGCTAGGGCTTACAGTATACAGGATACCAGGGTGGTAGGGCTTACAGTATACAGGATACCAGGGTGCTAGGGCTTACAGTATACAGGATACCAGGGTGGTAGGGCTTACAGTATACAGGATACCAGGGTGCTAGGGCTTACAGTATACAGGATACCAGGGTGCTAGGGCTTACAGTATACAGGATACCAGGGTGCTAGGGCTTACAGTATACAGGATACCAGGGTGGTAGGGCTTACAGTATACAGGATACCAGGGTGCTAGGGCTTACAGTATACAGGATACCAGGGTGGTAGGGCTTACAGTATACAGGATACCAGGGTGGTAGGGCTTACAGTATACAGGATACCAGGGTGGTAGGGCTTACAGTATACAGGCAGTATACAGGATACCAGGGTGGTAGGGCTTACAGTATACAGGATACCAGGGTGGTAGGGCTTACAGTATACAGGATACCAGGGTGGTAGGGCTTTACAGGATACCAGGGTGATACACCAGGGTGGGCTTACAGTATACAGGATACCAGGGTGGTAGGATACCAGGGTGGTAGGGCTTACAGTATACAGGATACCAGGGTGGATACCAGGGTGCTAGGGCTTACAGTATACAGGATACCAGGGTGGTAGGGCTTACAGTATACAGGGTATACAGGATACCTAGGGCTTACAGTATACAGGATACCAGGGTGCTAGGCTTACAGTATACAGGATACCAGGGTGCTAGGGCTTACAGTATACAGGATACCAGGGTGCTAGGGCTTACAGTATACAGGATACCAGGGTGGTAGGGCTTACAGTATACAGGATACCAGGGTGCTACCAGGGGCTAGGGCTTACAGTATACAGGATACCAGGGTGCTAGGGCTTACAGTATACAGGATACCAGGGTGCTAGGGCTTACAGTATACAGGATACCAGGGTGGTAGGGCTTACAGTATACAGGATACCAGGGTGCTAGGGCTTACAGTATACAGGATACCAGGGTGCTAGGGCTTACAGTATACAGGATACCAGGGTGCTAGGGCTTACAGTATACAGGATACCAGGGTGCTAGGGCTTACAGTATACAGGATACCAGGGTGGTAGGGCTTACAGTATACAGGATACCAGGGTGCTAGGGCTTACAGTATACAGGATACCAGGGTGGGTGCAGGATACCAGGGCTTACAGTATACAGGATACCAGGGTGCTAGGGCTTACAGTATACAGGATACCAGGGTGGTAGGGCTTACAGTATACAGGATACCAGGGTGCTAGGGCTTACAGTATACAGGATACCAGGGTGCTAGGGCTTACAGTATACAGGATACCAGGGTGCTAGGGCTTACAGTATACAGGATACCAGGGTGGTAGGGCTTACAGTATACAGGATACCAGGGTGCTAGGCTTACAGTATACAGGATACCAGGGTGCTAGGGCTTACAGTATACAGGATACCAGGGTGGATACCAGGGTGGTAGGGCTTACAGTATACAGGATACCAGGGTGGTAGGGCTTACAGTATACAGGATACCAGGGTGCTAGGGCTTACAGTATACAGGATACCAGGGTGCTAGGGGTGCTAGGGCTTACAGTATACAGGATACCAGGGTGGTAGGGCTTAGTATACAGGATACCAGGGTGCTAGGGCTTACAGTATACAGGATACCAGGCTTACAGTATACAGGATACCAGGGTGGTAGGGCTTACAGTATACAGGATACCAGGGTGCTAGGCTTACAGTATACAGTATACAGGATACCAGGGTGCTAGGGCTTACAGTATACAGGATACCAGGGTGCTAGGGCTTACAGTATACAGGATACCAGGGTGCTAGGGCTTACAGTATACAGGATACCAGGGTGCTAGGGCTTACAGTATACAGGATACCAGGGTGCTAGGGCTTACAGTATACAGGATACCAGGGTGGTAGGGCTTACAGTATACAGGATACCAGGGTGGTAGGGCTTACAGTATACAGGATACCAGGGTGCTAGGGCTTACAGTATACAGGATACCAGGGTGCTAGGGCTTACAGTATACAGGATACCAGGGTGCTAGGGCTTACAGTATACAGGATACCATACAGGTGCTAGGGCTTACAGTATACAGGATACCAGGGTGGTAGGGCTTACAGTATACAGTATACAGGATACCAGGGTGCTAGGGCTTACAGTATACAGGATACCAGGGTGTAGGGCTTACAGTATACAGGATACCAGGGTGCTAGGGCTTACAGTATATACAGGGTGGATACAGTATACAGGATACCAGGGTGGTAGGGCTTACAGTATACAGGATACCAGGGTGGTAGGGCTTACAGTATACAGGATACCAGGGTACAGGCTTACAGTATACAGGATACCAGGGTGGTAGGGCTTACAGTATACAGGATACCAGGGTGCTAGGGCTTACAGTATACAGGATACCAGGGTGCTAGGGCTTACAGTATACAGGATACCAGGGTGGTAGGGCTTACAGTATACAGGATAGGGCTTACAGTATACAGGATACCAGGGTGCTAGGGCTTACAGTATACAGGATAGGGGGCTTACAGTATACAGGATTACAGTATACAGGATACCAGGGTGGTAGGGCTTACAGTATACAGGATACCAGGGTGCTAGGGCTTACAGTATACAGGATACCAGGGTGCTAGGGCTTACAGTATACAGGATACCCAGGGTGTATAGGGCTTACAGTATACAGGATACCAGGGTGCTAGGGCTTACAGTATACAGGATACCAGGGTGCTAGGGCTTACAGTATACAGGATACCAGGGGTGGTAGGGCTTACAGTATACAGGATACCAGGGTGGTAGGGCTTACAGTATACAGGATACCAGGGTGGTAGGGCTTACAGGTGTATACAGGATACCAGGGTGCTAGGGCTTACAGTATACAGGATACCAGGGTGGTAGGGCTTACAGTATACAGGATACCAGGGTGGTAGGGCTTACAGTATACAGGATACCAGGATACCAGGGTGCTAGGGCTTACAGTATACAGGATACCAGGGTGCTAGGGCTTACAGTATACAGGATACCAGGGTGCTAGGGCTTACAGTATACAGGATACCAGGGTGCTAGGCTTACAGTATACAGGATACCAGGGTGGTAGGGCTTACAGTATACAGGATACCAGGGTGTAGGGCTTACAGTATACAGGATACCAGGGTGGTAGGGCTTACAGTATACAGGATACCAGGGTGCTAGGGCTTACAGTATACAGGATACCAGGGTGGTAGGTGGTAGCTTACAGTATACAGGCTACCACTTACAGTATACAGGATACCAGGGTGCTAGGGCTTACAGTATACAGGATACCAGGGTGGTAGGGCTTACAGTATACAGGATACCAGGGTGCTAGGGCTTACAGTATACAGGATACCAGGGTGGTAGGGCTTACAGTATACAGGATACCAGGGTGCTAGGGCAGTATACAGGATACCAGTAGGGCTTACAGTATACAGGATACCAGGGTGGTAGGGCTTACAGTATACAGGATACCAGGGTGCTAGGGCTTACAGTATACAGGATACCAGGGTGCTAGGGCTTACAGTATACAGGATACCAGGGTGCTAGGGCTTACATTATACAGGATACCAGGGTGCTATACCAGGGGTGCTAGGGCTTACAGTATACAGGATACCAGGGTGCTAGGGCTTACAGTATACAGGATACCAGGGTGCTAGGGCTTACAGTATACAGGATACCAGGGTGCTAGGGCTTACAGTACAGGATACCACAGGGCTTACAGATACCAGGGTGTAGGGCTTACAGTATACAGGATACCAGGGTGCTAGGGCTTACAGTATACAGGATACCAGGGTGCTAGGGCTTACAGTATACAGGATACCAGGGTGCTAGGGCTTACAGTATACAGGATACCAGGGTGCTAGGGCTTACAGTATACAGGATACCAGGGTGGTAGGGCTTACAGTATACAGTATACAGGATACCAGGGTGGTAGGGCTTACAGTATACAGGATACCAGGGTGCTAGGGCTTACAGTATACAGGATACCAGGGTGGTAGGGCTTACAGTATACAGGATACCAGGGTGCTAGGGCGTACAGTATACAGGATACCAGGGTGGTTGGGCTTACAGTATACAGGATACCAGGGTGGTAGGGCTTACAGTATACAGGATACCAGGGTGCTAGGGCTTACAGTATACAGGATACCAGGGTGGTAGGGCTTACAGTACAGGATACAGGATACCAGGGTGCTAGGGCTTACAGTATACAGGATACCAGGGTGGTAGGGCTTACAGTATACAGGATACCAGGGTGGTAGGGGCTTACAGTATACAGGATACCAGGGTGCTAGGGCTTACAGTATACAGGATACCAGGGTGCTAGGGCTTACAGTATACAGGATACCAGGGTGGTAGGGCTTACAGGTATACAGGATACCAGGGGTGGTAGGGCTTACAGTATACAGGATACCAGGGTGCTAGGGCTTACAGTATACAGGATACCAGGGTGCTAGGGCTTACAGTATACAGGATACCAGGGTGCTAGGGCTTACAGTATACAGGATACCAGGGTGCTAGGGCTTACAGTATACAGGATACCAGGGTGCTAGGGCTTACAGTATACAGGATACCAGGGTGCTAGGGCTTACAGTATACAGGATACCAGGGTGGTAGGGCTTACAGTATACAGGATACCAGGGTACCAGGGTGCTAGGGCTTACAGTATACAGGATACCAGGGTGCTAGGGCTTACAGTATACAGGATACCAGGGTGGCTTACAGTATACAGGATACCAGGGTGGTAGGGCTTACAGTATACAGGATACCAGGGTGCTAGGGCTTACAGTATACAGGATACCAGGGTGCTAGGGCTTACAGTATACAGGATACCAGGATACCAGGGTGGTAGGGCTATACAGGATACCAGGGTACAGGATACCAGGGTGCTAGGGCTTACAGTATACAGGATACCAGGGTGCTAGGGCTTACAGTATACAGGATACCAGGGTGCTAGGGCTTACAGTATACAGGATACCAGGGTGGTAGGGCTTACAGTATACAGGATACCAGGGTGCTAGGGCTTACAGTATACAGGATACCAGGGTGCTAGGGCTTACAGTATACAGGATACCAGGGGTAGGGCTTACAGTATACAGGATACCAGGGTGGTACAGTATACAGGATACCAGGGTGGTAGGGCTTACAGTATACAGGATACCAGGGTGCTAGGGCTTACAGTATACAGGATACCAGGGTGCTAGGGCTTACAGTATACAGGATACCAGGGTGGTAGGGCTTACAGTATACAGGATACCAGGGTGCTACAGGGCTTACAGGATACCAGGGTGCTAGGGCTTACAGTATACAGGATACCAGGGTGCTAGGGCTTACAGTATACAGGATACCAGGGTGGTAGGGCTTACAGTATACAGGATACCAGGGTACAGTATACAGGGCTTACAGTATACAGGATACCAGGGTGCTAGGGCTTACAGGACAGTATACCAGGGTGCTAGGGCTTACAGTATACAGGATACCAGGGTGCTAGGGCTTACAGTATACAGGATACCAGGGTGCTAGGGCTTACAGTATACAGGATACCAGGGTGCTAGGGCTTACAGTATACAGGATACCAGGGTGCTAGGGCTTACAGTATACAGGATACCAGGGTGCTAGGGCTTACAGTATACAGGATACCAGGGTGCTTACAGTATAGGGCTTACAGTATACAGGATACCAGGGTGCTAGGGCTTACAGTATACAGGATACCAGGGTGCTAGGGCTTACAGTATACAGGATACCAGGGTGCTAGGGCTTACAGTATACAGGATACCAGGGTGATACCAGGATGCTAGGGCTTACAGTATACCAGGGTGCTAGGGCTTACAGTATACAGGATACCAGGGTGCTAGGGCTTACAGTAGTATACAGGATACCAGGATACCAGGGTGCTAGGGCTTACAGTATACAGGATACCAGGGTGCTAGGGCTTACAGTATACAGGATACCAGGGTGCTAGGGCTTACAGTATACAGGATACCAGGGTGCTAGGGCTTACAGTATACAGGATACCAGGGTGCTAGGGCTTACAGTATACAGGATACCAGGGTGGTAGGGCTTACAGTATACAGGATACCAGGGTGCTAGGGCTTACAGTATACAGGATACCAGGGTGGTAGGGCTTACAGTATACAGGATACCAGGGTGGTAGGGCTTACAGTATACAGGATACCAGGGTGCTAGGGCTTACAGTATACAGGATACCAGGGTGCTAGGGCTTACAGTATACAGGATACCAGGGTGGTAGGGCTTACAGTATACAGGATACCAGGGTGCTAGGGCTTACAGTATACAGGATACCAGCTAGGGCTTACAGTATGATACCAGGGTGCTAGGGCTTACAGTATACAGGATACCAGGGTGCTAGGCTTACAGTATACAGGATACCAGGGGTAGGGCTTACAGTATACAGGATACCATAGGGCCAGTATACAGGATACCAGGGTGCTAGGGCTTACAGTATACAGGATACCAGGGTGCTTACAGTATACAGGATACCAGGGTGCTAGGGCTTACAGTATACAGGATACCAGGGTGCTAGGGCTTACAGTATACAGGATACCAGGGTGGTGCTAGGGGCTATACAGGATACCAGGGTGCTAGGGCTTACAGTATACAGGATACCAGGGTGCTAGGGCTTACAGTATACAGGATACCAGGGTGCTAGGGCTTACAGTATACAGGATACCAGGGTACAGGATACCAGGGGCTTACAGTATACAGGATACCAGGGTGCTAGGGCTTACAGTATACAGGATACCAGGGTGCTAGGGCTTACAGTATACAGGATACCAGGGTGGTAGGGCTTACAGTATACAGGATACCAGGGTGCTAGGGCTTACAGTATACAGGATACCAGGGTGCTAGGCTTACAGTATACAGGATACCAGGGTGGTAGGGCTTACAGTATACAGGATACCAGGGTGCTAGGGCTTACAGTATACAGGATACCAGGGTGGTAGGGCTTACAGTATACAGGATACCAGGGTGCTAGGGCTTACAGTATACAGGATACCAGGGTGCTAGGGCTTACAGTATACAGGATATACCAGGGGTGAGTATACAGGATACCAGGGTCTAGGGCTTACAGTATACAGGATACCAGGGTGGTAGGGCTTACAGTATACAGGATACCAGGGTGGTAGGGCTTACATTATACAGTACAGTATACAGGATACCAGGGTGGTAGGGCTTACAGTATACAGGATACCAGGGTGCTAGGGCTTACATCAGGATACAGACCATACAGGATACCAGGGTGGTAGGGCTTACAGTATACAGGATACCACCCTGGCTTACATACAGGATACCACCCTTTACAGGATTAACCAGACCATCCCAAAACTGGTAGGGCTTACAGTATACATGGATACCAGTGGTAGGCACTTACAGTATACAGGATACCAACAATGGGTAACCAGACCTAGGTGCAGATATTACAGTACCCCTTGAAATTGAAAATAACACTGCATACAGGATACCAGGGTGCTAGGGCTTACAGTATACAGGATTACCAGGGGCATGGGCTATATTAACAGACCATACAGGATACCAGGGTCTCCTGGCATGGGCTATATTAACAGTATACAGGATACCAGGGTGGTAGGGCTTACAGTATACAGGATACCAGGGTGCTAGGGCTTACAGACCATACAGGATACCACCAGACCATCTCCTGGCATGGGCTTACAGTAACCAGGATCCAGGGTGCTAGGGCTTACAGTAATACCATACAGTATACAGATACCTGGCATAGGGCTTACAGTATACCAGGATACCAGGGTGCTAGGGCTTACAGTATACAGGATACCAGGGTGCTATATACAGTATACAGGATACCAGGGTGTAGGGCTTACAGTATACAGGATACCAGGGTGGCATGGGCTACATTAACAGACCATACAGGATACCAGGACCATCTCCTATGGAGCTACAGTATACAGACCATACCAGGGGTGTAGGGCTCCTACATGGAGCTATAGGAACCAGGGTGGTAGGGCTATATTAACCAGACCATCTCCTGGCATGGTACAGTATACAGGACCCTGGCATGGTAGGGCTATATTAACCAGACCATCCCCTGGCATGGGCTTACAGAGTATACAGGGTGCTATCCCCTGGCATACCAGGGTGGTATGGCTTATATTAACAGGATCTCCTGGCAGGGTATATTAGGGCTGGCATACAGACCATACTGGATACCAGGGTATTAGGGCATTCCTGGCAGTATACAGGATACCAGACCATCCCCTGGCATACAGTATGGCACAGGATAACCAGACCATCCCCTGGCATTACAGTAACAGGATACCATCTCCTGGGGTGGTAGGGCCTGGCACAGTGCTATATTACCAGACCATGGAGCTATATTAACACAGACCATCCCCTGGCAGGGCAGACCATCTCCTGGCATTACAGTATACAGACCATCCCTAGGGCTTACACTATATTAACCAGGCATGCTATAGGGCATCTCCTGGCAGCTATATTAACCAGACCATCTCCTGGCATGGTGCTATATTAACCAGACCATCCCCTGGTGATTAACCAGACCATCCCCTGGGGCTTATAGTAACAGGACCATCCCCTGGCATGGTGCTAGGGCTTACAGTATATATTACACAGACCATCCCCTGGCATAGGGCTTACATTAACAGACCACCAGGGGCTGGGCTTATATTAACAGACCATACCTGGCATGGTGCTATATTAACACAGACCATCCCTGGCATGGTGCTATATTACAGACCATACTGGCAGGGTGCTATATTAGGACCATCCCCTGGCAGCTATATTAACAGACCATACCAGGGTGCAGACCATTACAGAGCTATATACAGGACCATCCCTGGCATAGGGCTTACAGTATACAGACCATCCAGGGTGCATTAGGGCTGGCACAGTGCTATATTAACAGACCATACCAGGGTGCATAGGGCTATATTAACAGACCATCCCATGGAGCTATATTGCAGACCATCCTGGCATGGTGCTATATTAATACAGACCATCCCCTGGCATGGGCTTATAGTATACAGACCATCCCCAGGGTGCTATATACAGTAACAGACCATCTCCTGGCATGGTGCTTACAGTATACAGGATAACCAGGGTGCTATGGCTTACAGTATACAGGATACCAGGGTGGTAGGGCTTACAGACCATATCCTGGATACCATGGTGCTATATTAAGTATACAGACCATACCAGGGTGCTATACAGTATACAGACCATGCTGGCACAGTATAACAGATACCATGGTGCCTTACACAGTATACAGGCAGGCTATAGGGCTTACAATACAGACCATCCCCTGGCATGGTGCTACAGTAACAGACCATACCAGGCATGGTGCTAGGGCTTAACCAGACCATCCCAGGGCATGGGCTATATTAACCAGACCATCCCCTGGCATGGTGCTATAGGGCAGACCATCTCCTGGCATACCAGGGTTAACCAGACCATCTCCTGGCACGGTGCTATATTAACCAGACCATCTCCTGGCATGGAGCTATATTAACCAGACCATCCCCTGGCATGGTGCAATATTAACACAGACCATCCCCTGGCATGGAGCTATATTAACACAGACCATCCCCTGGCATGGCACAGTGCTATATTAACACAGACCATCCCCTGGCATGGAGCTATATTAACACAGACCATCCCCTGGCATGGCACAGTGCTATATTAACACAGACCATCCCCTGGGCACAGTGCTATATTAACACAGACCATCCCCTGGCATGGCACAGTGCTATATTAACACAGACCATCCCCTGGTGCTATATTAACAGTGCTTAACACAGACCATCCCCTGGCAGTGCTATATTAACACAGACCATCCCCTGGGCACAGTGCTATATTAACACAGACCATCCCCTGGGCACAGTGCTATATTAACACAGACCATCCCCTGGCATGGCACAGTGCTATATTAACACAGACCATCCCCTGGGCACAGTGCTATATTAACACAGACCATCCCCTGGGCACAGTGCTATATTAACACAGACCATCCCCTGGCATGGCACAGTGCTATATTAACACAGACCATCCCCTGGCATGGCACAGTGCTATATTAACACAGACCATCCCCTGGGCACAGTGCTATATTAACACAGACCATCCCCTGGCATGGCACAGTGCTATATTAACACAGACCATCCCCTGGCATGGCACAGTGCTATATTAACACAGACCATCCCCTGGGCACAGTGCTATATTAACACAGACCATTCCCTGACATGGCACAGTGCTATATTAACACAGACCATCCCCTGGCATGGCACAGTGCTATATTAACACAGACCATCCCCTGGGCACAGTGCTATATTAACACAGACCATTCCCTGACATGGCACAGTGCTATAAGAGCACACTACCCCTATGTCAAGAGAGAAGGTATTGGCCCAGGGTGTAAACTCAGAATACTAGACTAGAAAATGCAACAACCTCTGTCAACATGTACAAGTCTGGAACAGTAATGGTGCAGGGCAAACTCATGCAGTTTTACGGGATCAAGAGAGAGAGAGAGAGAGAGAGAGAGAGAGAGAGAGAGAGAGAGAGAGAGAGAGAGAGAGAGAGAGAGAGAGATAGAGAGAGAGAGCAGAGCAGGAAAAGCCTCCTCCCCCATCCTGAGTGAGTCTGATCACACCTTATACTCAAACTGTCCTGCATACGAGCAGCCCCAAGAGGAGAGTCAGCCCCCCAGCCCTGAGCAGACCCAGGTCCACAACTGCTCTGCTCCTCCATTGTTGAGAGAGAGAAATTCACCAAGCTGAAGAGAGAGATGGTGGAGATCAGATAGCTAGTCCACACACTCCAGACAGAACGGACCCACAAAACAGAGCAGAACAGCAACACCCCCCCAACAAGACCCGGAGGGCAGAAGGTGGAGCTGGACGGCTGTCTGAGAGAGCTCGCTGCTCTGCGGACTGAGGTGAGAGAACTTAAAGAGGAGAGAGAGGAACACATGTCACAGGTAACAGTAGTGAAGGAGAAGAGAGGGGAACACATCACAGCTAACAGCAGTGAAGGAGGAGGGAGAGGAACACATCACAGCTAACAGCAGTGAAGGAGGAGGGAGAGGGACACATCACAGCTAACAGCAGTGAAGGAGGAGGGAGAGGTACACATCACAGCTAACAGCAGTGAAGGAGGAGGGAGAGGAACACATCACAGCTAACAGCAGTGAAGGTTAAGAGAGGGGAACACATCACAGCTAACAGCAGTGAAGGAGGAGGGAGAGGAACACATCACAGCTAACAGCAGTGAAGGAGGAGGGAGAGGAACACATCACAGCTAACAGCAGTGAAGGAGGAGGGAGAGGACACATCACAGCTAACAGCAGTGAAGGAGGAGGGAGAGGAACACATCACAGCTAACAGCAGTGAAGGAGGAGGGAGAGGTACACATCACAGCTAACAGCAGTGGAGGATAAGAGAGGGGAACACATCACAGCTAACAGCAGTGAAGGAGGAGGGAGAGGAACACATCACAGCTAACAGCAGTGAAGGAGGAGGGAGAGGAACACATCACAGCTAACAGCAGTGAAGGAGGAGGGAGAGGAACACATCACAGCTAACAGCAGTGAAGGAGGAGGGAGAGGAACACATCACAGCTAACAGCAGTGAAGGAGAAGAGAGGGGAACACATCACAGCTAACAGCAGTGAAGGAGGAGGGAGAGGAACACATCACAGCTAACAGCAGTGAAGGAGGAGGGAGAGGAGCACATGCAACAGCTAACAGCAGTGAAGGAGGAGAGAGAGGAACACATGTCACAGCTAACAGCAGTGAAGGACGAGGGAGGGGAACACATGGAACAGCTAACAGCAGTGAAGGAGGAGAGAGAGGAACACATGGCAGAGCTAACAGCAGTGAAGGAGGAGGGAGAGGAACACATCACAGCTAACAGCAGTGAAGGAGGAGGGAGAGGAACACATAACAGCTAACAGCAGTGAAGGAGGAGGGAGAGGAACACATCACAGCTAACAGCAGTGAAGGAGAAGAGAGGGGAACACATCACAGCTAACAGCAGTGAAGGAAGAAGGAGAGGAACACATCACAACTAACAGCAGTGAAGGAGGAGGGAGAGGAACACATGTCACAGCTAACAGCAGTGAAGGAGGAGGGAGAGGAACACATGTCACAGCTAACAGCAGTGAAGGAGGAGGGAGAGAAACACATCAGAGCTAACAGCATTGAAGGAGGAGGGAGAGGAACACATCACAGCTAACATTAGTGAAGGAGGAGGGAGAGGAACACATCACAGCTAACAGCAGTGAAGGAGAAGAGAGGGGAACACATCACAGCTAACAGCAGTGAAGGAGGAGGGAGAGGACACATCACAGCTAACAGCAGTGAAGGAGGAGGGAGAGGAACACATCACAGCTAACAGCAGTGAAGGAAGAGGAACACATCACAGCTAACAGCAGTGAAGGAAGAGGAACACATCACAGCTAACAGCAGTGAAGGAGGAGGGAGAGGAACACATCACAGCTAACAGTAGTGAAGGAGGAGGGAGAGGAACACATCACAGCTAACAGCAGTGAAGGAAGAGGAACACATCACAGCTAACAGCAGTGAAGGAGGAGGGAGAGGAACACATCACAGCTAACAGTAGTGAAGGAGGAGGGAGAGGAACACATGGAACAGCTAACAGCAGTGAAGGAGGAGGGAGAGGAACACATGGATCAGCTAACACCAGTGAAGGAGGAGGGAGAGGAACCCATCAACCCAACAGACCCTACCCCCTCCTAACAGTCCCCCTGTCAGCTCCCCCGATAGCCCTCCTGACAACCCCCACACATCCACGAGGACATACTAAAGCCAGAGATTGTGCTCCTCATTGACTCAAATGGCAAACAACAACACAAAGAGTTATCTATCCAAAACAGAGATTTATGGATAAACCACTTATGGATAAACCACTATGATAAAAAACAAAGAACAAACAGCAAAAACACATACATGACAAATTACAAATCTTAGAATCAGCTATTAAAGACTACCAGAACCCACTTTATTATCCAATTACATTGAATGAATTACAGGATAAAATACAAACCCTCCAACCCAAAAATGCCTGTGGTGTTGATGGTATCCTAAATGAAATGATAAAATATACAGATTCCAAATGGCTATACTTAAACTCTTTAACATCATCCTCAGCTCTGGCATCAATATTGGGGCATCTTCCCCAATGGGATATGTATCAACAGAAACCTTGGGAAAATCCTCAATATCATTAACAGCATATTCGTACATTTCCTCAATGAAAACAATGTGCTGAGTAAATGTCTAATTAGATACTATAGTATAGCACTGTATTGTACAAGCCATATGCATTATGTTAAATATGGGTCTGATTAAATCAAGTAGATAATTAACATACACAGTGTAGTAGTTTGCTGTATGAGGACACACAAAGAGATCCAAATATAGAGGAGTTAAGAGAAGCATTGTTACCCTCCGTTGACTCCTACAAACTTGAGGTTCTTCTTGGCTCCTCCTCTGTTCCCCTGTTTGTCAGCAGCACCGTTCTTCTTCATGATGGATTTCAGACCTGAGGGAGGGGGGGAGAGAGAGAGAGAGAGAGAGAGAGAGAGAGAGAGAGAGAGAGAGAGAAAGAAAGAAAGAAAGAAAGAAAGAAAGAAAGAAAGAAAGAAAGAAAGAAAGAAAGAAAGAAAGAGAGAAAGAAAGAAAGAAAGAAAGAGAAAGAGGAAAGAGATGTATTTATTTATTTACTGGCCCAACAGTTACATCACCAAAAGCACAAACACAAATTCACTTCAACAGACCTAGAAATCCAGAAACGAGTCCTGCTCCTCTTCCACTGTACATAGAACCCCCCTGACACCCTACAAAATCCCCAAGACGGTTCACCAGCACCCCATATACAGTACATGCTCCAGTGTCAGCACAGCTCTGGGGTCCGTACACCCCACTCCCTGCAGTGTCAGCCGAGCCCGCACCTGCCCCAACAGCACAGCTCTGGGGTCCGTACACCCCACTCCCTGCAGTGTCAGCCGAGCCCGCACCTGCCCCAACAGCACAGCTCTGGGGTCCGTACACCCCACTCCCTCCAGTGTCAGCCGAGCCCGCACCTGCCCCAACAGCACAGCTCTGGGGTCCGTACACCCCACTCCCTGCAGTGTCAGCCGAGCCCGCACCTGCCCCAACAGCACAGCTCTGGGGTCCGTACACCCCACTCCCTCCAGTGTCAGCCGAGCCCGCACCTGCCCCAACAGCACAGCTCTGGGGTCCGTACACCCCACTCCCTGCAGTGTCAGCCGAGCCCGCACCTGCCCCAACAGCACAGCTCTGGGGTCCGTACACCCCACTCCCTCCAGTGTCAGCCGAGCCCGCACCTGCCCCAACAGCACAGCTCTGGGGTCCGTACACCCCACTCCCTGCATCTAATGTTTTCTGGTCTTCCACTTTGCCATTTTTGCCTGCCCCAACAGGTAATTTACTAGGCAGTCTCTTTGCCTGTTGGCTACGTTATACCTAGGCCTTCCAATGTATAGGTCCATAGTCAGCCCCATCTCTAGGCCTGTACACCACCCAGAACAGAAAACAACCCTACCAGCCTGGAACAAGACGAAAACAGATGCTGCACTGTCCCCCCCAAAGAACAGACACCCACTCCCTGCTGATATATAAAGGTGCGACATCTACCTGTTCGTAGCGCCCTGTGAATAATCCTCCACGCGTATCCAGTGTTGGTCACAACAAATACATCCACCAGTAACCTCTACAGCAACAACCACCGCTATTTAGACAACTTAGGCCCAACCTTGTCCACCAAACCCCTATCAGTTTATGTCCTGAAACTCTGAGATCCCCAAGAACAGCCCTAAGAAATGCATCCCTACTCTGTTCCACTGTAGTCCCCCAGGAAGACTAGCATATCCTGCTCTGTTCCACTGTAGTCCCCCAGGAAGGAAGACTAGCAGATCCTGCTCTGTTCCACTGTA
Organism: Oncorhynchus nerka; assembly: GCF_034236695.1. Lineage (NCBI taxonomy): Eukaryota > Metazoa > Chordata > Actinopteri > Salmoniformes > Salmonidae > Oncorhynchus > Oncorhynchus nerka. The sequence goes on along the minus strand of NC_088419.1, from coordinate 84,046,454 downwards.
GTCCCCCAGGAAGACTAGCAGATCCTGCTCTGTTCCACTGTAGTCCCCAGGAAGACTAGCAGATCCTGCTCTGTTCCACTGTAGTCCCCCAGGAAGACTAGCAGATCCTGCTCTGTTCCACTGTAGTCCCCCAGGAAGGAAGACTAGCAGATCCTGCTCTGTTCCACTGTAGTCCCCCAGGAAGACTAGCAGATCCTGCTCTGTTCCACTGTAGTCCCCCAGGAAGACTAGCAGATCCTGCTCTGTTCCACTGTAGTCCCCCAGGAAGACTAGCAGATCCTGCTCTGTTCCACTGTAGTCCCCCAGGAAGGAAGACTAGCAGATCCTGCTCTGTTCCACTGTAGTCCCCCAGGAAGGAAGACTAGCAGATCCTGCTCTGTTCCCCTGTAGTCCCCCAGGAAGGAAGACTAGCAGATCCTGCTCTGTTCCCCTGTAGTCCCCCAGGAAGGAAGACTAGCAGATCCTGCTCTGTTCCACTGTAGTCCCCCAGGAAGACTAGCAGATCCTGCTCTGTTCCCCTGTAGTCCCCCAGGAAGGAAGACTAGCAGATCCTGCTCTGTTCCACTGTAGTCCCCCAGGAGGACTAGCAGATCCTGCTCTGTTCCACTGTAGTCCCCCAGGAAGGAAGACTAGCAGATCCTGCTCCGTTCCACTGTAGTCCCCCAGGAAGGAAGACTAGCAGATCCTGCTCTGTTCCACTGTAGTCCCCCAGGAAGACTAGCAGATCCTGCTCTGTTCCACTGTAGTCCCCCAGGAAGACTAGCAGATCCTGCTCTGTTCCACTGTAGTCCCCCAGGAGGACTAGCAGATCCTGCTCTGTTCCACTGTAGTCCCCCAGGAAGACTTGCAGATCCTGCTCTGTTCCACTGTAGTCCCCCAGGAAGACTAGCAGATCCTGCTCTGTTCCCCTGTAGTCCCCCAGGAAGACTAGCAGATCCTGCTCTGTTCCACTGTAGTCCCCCAGGAGGACTAGCAGATCCTGCTCTGTTCCACTGTAGTCCCCCAGGAAGGAAGACTAGCAGATCCTGCTCTGTTCCACTGTAGTCCCCCAAGAAGACTAGCAGATCCTGCTCTGTTCCACTGTAGTCCCCCAAGAAGGAAGACTAGCAGATCCTGCTCTGTTCCACTGTAGTCCCCCAGGAGGACTAGCAGATCCTGCTCTGTTCCACTGTAGTCCCCCAGGAAGACTTGCAGATCCTGCTCTGACCCACTGTAGTCCCCCAGGAAGACTAGCAGATCCTGCTCTGTTCCCCTGTAGTCCCCCAGGAAGGAAGACTAGCAGATCCTGCTCTGTTCCCCTGTAGTCCCCCAGGAAGACTAGCAGACTGAGATGGCCGCCTCGCTTCGCGTTCCTAGGAAACTATGCAGTTTTTGTTTTTTTACGTGTTATTTCTTACATTAGTACCCCAGGTCATCTTAGGTTTCATTACATACAGTCGAGAAGAACTACTGAATATAAGATCAGCGCCAACTCACCATCAGTACGACCAAGAATATGTTTTCCGCGACGCGGATCCGGTGTTCTGCCTTACAAACAGGACAACGGAATGGATCGCATGCAGCGACCCAAGGAAACGACTCCGAAAAAGAGGGAAACGAGGCGGTGTTCTGGTCAGACTCCGAAAAAGGGCACATCGCGCACCACTCCCCAGCATTCTTCTTGCCAATGTCCAGTCTCTTGACAACAAGGTTGACGAAATCCGAGCAAGAGTAGCATTCCAGAGGGACATCAGAGACTGCAACGTTCTCTGCTTCACAGAAACATGGCTTACTGGGAAGACGCTATCCGAGGCGGTGCAGCCAACGGGTTTCTCCACGCATCGCGCCGACAGAAACAAACATCTTTCTGGTAAGAAGAGTGGCGGGGCGTATGCCTCATGACTAACGAGACATGGTGTGATGAAGGAAACATACAGGAACTCAAATCCTTCTGTTCACCTGATTTAGAATTCCTCACAATCAAATGTAGACCGCATTATCTTCCAAGAGAATTCTCCTCGATTATAATCACAGCCGTATATATCCCCCCCCAAGCAGACACATCGATGGCTCTGAACGAACTTTATTTAACTCTGTGCAAACTGGAAACCATTTATCCGGAGGCTGCATTCATTGTAGCTGGGGATTTTAACAAAGCTAATCTGAAAACAAGACTCCCTAAATTTTACCAGCATATCGATTGCGCAACCAGGGCTGGTAAAACCTTGGATCATTGTTACTCTAACTTCCGCGACGCATATAAGGCCCTGCCCCGCCCCCCTTTCGGAAAAGCTGACCACGACTCCATTTTGCTGATCCCTGCCTACAGGCAGAAACTAAAACAAGAGGCTCCCACGCTGAGGTCTGTCCAACGCTGGTCAGACCAAGCTGACTCCACACTCCAAGACTGCTTCCATCACGTGGACTGGGACATGTTTCGTATTGCGTCAGATGGAAATATTGACGAATACGCTGATTCGGTGTTTTCTGGTAATATGTCCGAATATAAACAATGCAGCTATTCCCTCCGCAAGGCTATTAAACAAGCTAAGCGTCAGTACAGAGACAAAGTGGAATCTCAATTCAATGGCTCAGACACAAGAGGCATGTGGCAGGGTCTACAGTCAATCACGGACTACAAGAAGAAACCCAGCCCAGTCACGGACCAGGATGTCTTGCTCCCAGGCAGACTAAATCACTTTTTTGCCCGCTTTGAGGACAATACAGTGCCACTGACACGGCCTGCAACGAAAACATGCGGTCTCTCCTTCACTGCAGCCGAGGTGAGTAAGACATTTAAACGTGTTAACCCTCGCAAGGCTGCAGGCCCAGACGGCATCCCCAGCCGCGCCCTCAGAGCATGCGCAGACCAGCTGGCCGGTGTGTTTACGGACATATTCAATCAATCCCTATACCAGTCTGCTGTTCCCACATGCTTCAAGAGGGCCACCATTGTTCCTGTTCCCAAGAAAGCTAAGGTAACTGAGCTAAACGACTACCGCCCCGTAGCACTCACTTCCGTCATCATGAAGTGCTTTGAGAGACTAGTCAAGGACCATATCACCTCCACCCTACCTGACACCCTAGACCCACTCCAATTTGCTTACCGCCCAAATAGGTCCACAGACGATGCAATCTCAACCACACTGCACACTGCCCTAACCCACCTGGACAAGAGGAATACCTATGTGAGAATGCTGTTCATCGACTACAGCTCGGCATTCAATACCATAGTACCCTCCAAGCTCGTCATCAAGCTCGAGACCCTGGGTCTCGACCCCGCCCTGTGCAACTGGGTACTGGACTTCCTGACGGGCCGCCCACAGGTGGTGAGGGTAGGCAACAACATCTCCTCCCCGCTGATCCTCAACACGGGGGCCCCACAAGGGTGCGTTCTGAGCCCTCTCCTGTACTCCCTGTTCACCCACGACTGCGTGGCCATGCACGCCTCCAACTCAATCATCAAGTTTGCGGACGACACAACAGTGGTAGGCTTGATTACCAACAACGACGAGACGGCCTACAGGGAGGAGGTGAGGGCCCTCGGAGTGTGGTGTCAGGAAAATAACCTCACACTCAACGTCAACAAAACTAAGGAGATGATTGTGGACTTCAGGAAACAGCAGAGGGAACACCCCTATCCACATCGATGGATCAGTAGTGGAGAGGGTAGCAAGTTTTAAGTTCCTCGGCATACACATCACAGACAAACTGAATTGGTCCACTCACACTGACAGCGTCGTGAAGAAGGCGCAGCAGCGCCTCTTCAACCTCAGGAGGCTGAAGAAATTCGGCTTGTCACCAAAAGCACTCACAAACTTCTACAGATGCACAATCGAGAGCATCCTGGCGGGCTGTATCACCGCCTGGTACGGCAACTGCTCCGCCCTCAACCGTAAGGCTCTCCAGAGGGTAGTGAGGTCTGCACAACGCATCACCGGGGGCAAACTACCTGCCCTCCAGGACACCTACACCACCCGATGTTACAGGAAGGCCATAAAGATCATCAAGGACATCAACCACCCAAACCACTGCCTGTTCACCCCGCTATCATCCAGAAGGCGAGGTCAGTACAGGTGCATCAAAGCTGGGACCGAGAGACTGAAAAACAGCTTCTATCTCAAGGCCATCAGACTGTTAAACAGCAATCACTAACATTGAGTGGCTGCTGCCAACACACTGTCATTGACACTGACCCAACTCCAGCCACTTTAATAATGGGAATTGATGGGAAATGATGTAAATATATCACTAGCCACTTTAAACAATGCTACCTTATATAATGTTACTTACCCTACACTATTCATCTCATATGCATATGTATATACTGTACTCTAGATCATCGACTGCATTCTTATGTCACTAGCCACTTTAACTATGCCACTTTGTTTACTTTGTCTACATACTCATCTCATATGTATATACTGTACTCGATACCATCTACTGTATGCTGCTCTGTACCATCACTCATTCATATATCCTTATGTACATATTCCTTATCCCCTTACACTGTGTATAAGACAGTAGTTTTGGAATTGTTAGTTAGATTACTTGTTGGTTATCACTGCATTGTCGGAACTAGAAGCACAAGCATTTCGCTACACTCGCATTAACATCTGCTAACCATGTGTATGTGACAAATAAAATGTGATTTTATTTGATTTGATCCTGCTCTGTTCCACTGTAGTCCCCCAGGAAGACTAGCAGATCCTGCTCTGTTCCACTGTAGTCCCCCAGGAGGACTAGCAGATCCTGCTCTGTTCCACTGTAGTCCCCCAGGAGGACTAGCAGATCCTGCTCTGTTCCCCTGTAGTCCCCCAGGAAGGAAGACAGCAGAAGTAGTCCCCCAGGAGACTAGCAGATCCTGCTCTGTTCCCCTGTAGCAGAGTCCCCAGGAGGACTAGCAGATCCTGCTCTGTTCCCCTGTAGTCCCCCAGGAAGGAAGACTAGCAGATCCTGCTCTGTTCCACTGTATCCCCAGGAGGACTAGCAGATCCTGCTCTGTTCCACTGTAGTCCCCCAGGAAGGAAGACTAGCAGATCATGCTCTGCTCTGTCCCCCAGGAAGACTAGCAGATCCTGCTCTGTTCCACCCCAGGAAGGAAGACTAGCAGATCCTGCTCTGTTCCACTGTAGTCCCCAGGAAGGAAGACTAGCAGATCCTGCTCTGTTCCACTGTAGTCCCCCAGGAAGACTAGCAGATCCTGCTCTGTTCCCCTGTAGTCCCCCAGGAGGACTAGCAGATCCTGCTCTGATCCTGCTCTGTTCCACTCCCCCAGGAAGTAGTCCCCCAGGAAGGAAGACTAGCAGATCCTGCTCTGTTCCCCTGTAGTCCCCCAGGAAGACTAGCAGATCCTGCTCTGTTCCACTGTAGTCCCCCAGCAGATCCTGCTCTGTTCCACTGTAGTCCCCCAGGAGGACTAGCAGATCCTGCTCTGTTCCACTGTAGTCCCCCAGGAGGACTAGCAGATCCTGCTCTGTTCCCCTGTAGTCCCCCAGGAAGGAAGACTAGCAGATCCTGCTCTGTTCCCCTGTAGTCCCCCAGGAGGACTAGCAGATCCTGCTCTGTTCCCCTGTAGTCCCCCAGGAGGACTAGCAGATCCTGCTCTGTTCCACTGTAGTCCCCCAGGAGGACTAGCAGATCCTGCTCTGTTCCACTGTAGTCCCCCAGGAGGACTAGCAGATCCTGCTCTGTTCCACTGTAGTCCCCCAGGAAGGAAGACTAGCAGATCCTGCTCTGTTCCACTGTAGTCCCCCAGGAAGGAAGACTAGCAGATCCTGCTCTGTTCCACTGTAGTCCCCCAAGAAGACTAGCAGATCCTGCTCTGTTCCACTGTAGTCCCCCAGGAAGGAAGACTAGCAGATCCTGCTACGTTCCACTGTAGTCCCCCAGGAAGGAAGACTAGCAGATCCTGCTCTGTTCCACTGTAGTCCCCCAGGAAGACTAGCAGATCCTGCTCTGTTCCACTGTAGTCCCCCAGGAAGACTAGCAGATCCTGCTCTGTTCCACTGTAGTCCCCCAGGAAGACTTGCAGATCCTGCTCTGACCCACTGTAGTCCCCCAGGAAGACTAGCAGATCCTGCTCTGTTCCACTGTAGTCCCCCAGGAAGACTAGCAGATCCTGCTCTGTTCCACTGTAGTCCCCCAGGAGTTCTAGCAGATCCTGCTCTGTTCCATTGTAGTCCCCCAGGAGGACTAGCAGATCCTGCTCTGTTCCACTGTAGTCCCCCAGGAGGACTAGCAGATCCTGCTCTGTTCCCCTGTAGTCCCCCAGGAAGGAAGACTAGCAGATCCTGCTCTGTTCCACTGTAGTCCCCCAGGAAGACTAGCAGATCCTGCTCTGTTCCACTGTAGTCCCCCAGGAAGGAAGACTAGCAGATCCTGCTCTGTTCCACTGTAGTCCCCCAGGAAGGAAGACTAGCAGATCCTGCTCTGTTCCACTGTAGTCCCCCAGGAAGACTAGCAGATCCTGCTCTGTTCCACTGTAGTCCCCCAGGAAGACTAGCAGATCCTGCTCTGTTCCCCTGTAGTCCCCCCCATCCTGCTCTGTTCCACTGTAGTCCCCAGGAAGACTAGCAGATCCTGCTCTGTTCCACTGTAGTCCCCCAGGAAGACTAGCAGTCCTGCCCACTGTAGTCCCCCAGGAAGACTAGCAGATCCTGCTCTGTTCCCCTGTAGTCCCCCAGGAAGACTAGCAGATCCTGCTCTGTTCCCCTGTAGTCCCCCAGGAGGACTAGCAGATCCTGCTCTGTTCCACTGTAGTCCCCCAGGAAGACTAGCAGATCCTGCTCTGTTCCACTGTAGTCCCCCAGGAAGACTAGCAGATCCTGCTCTGTTCCACTGTAGTCCCCCAGGAAGACTAGCAGATCCTGCTCTGTTCCACTGTAGTCCCCCAGGAGGACTAGCAGATCCTGCTCTGTTCCACTGTAGTCCCCCAGGAAGACTAGCAGATCCTGCTCTGTTCCACTGTAGTCCCCCAGGAAGACTAGCAGATCCTGCTCTGTTCCCCTGTAGTCCCCCAGGAAGGAAGACTAGCAGATCCTGCTCTGTTCCCCTGTAGTCCCCCAGGAAGACTAGCAGATCCTGCTCTGTTCCACTGTAGTCCCCCAGGAAGACTAGCAGATCCTGCTCTGTTCCACTGTAGTCCCCCAGGAGGACTAGCAGATCCTGCTCTGTTCCACTGTAGTCCCCCAGGAGGACTAGCAGATCCTGCTCTGTTCCCCTGTAGTCCCCCAGGAAGGAAGAAGATCCTGCTCTGTTCCCCTAGACTAGCAGATCCTGCTCTGTTCCACTGTTCCAGATCCTGCTCTGTTCCACTGTAGTCCCCCAGGAAGAAGACTAGCAGATCCTGCTCTGTTCCACTGTAGTCCCCCAGGAAGGAAGACTAGCAGATCCTGCTCTGTTCCACTGTAGTCCCCCAGAAGGAAGACTAGCAGAACTGTAGTCCCCCAAGAAGACTAGCAGATCCTGCTCTGTTCCACTGTAGTCCCCCAGGAAGGAAGACTAGCAGATCCTGCTCTGTTCCACTGTAGTCCCCCAGGAAGGAAGACTAGCAGATCCTGCTCTGTTCCACTGTAGTCCCCCAGGAAGACTAGCAGATCCTGCTCTGTTCCACTGTAGTCCCCCAGGAAGACTAGCAGATCCTGCTCTGTTCCACTGTAGTCCCCCAGGAAGGACTGTAGTCCCCCAGGAAGACTAGCAGATCCTGCTCTGTTCCACTGTAGTCCCCCAGGAAGACTAGCAGATCCTGCTGTTCCACTGTAGTCCCCCAGGAGTTCTAGCAGATCCTGCTCTGTTCCATTGTAGTCCCCCTAGCAGATCCTGCTCTGTTCCACTGTAGTCCCCAGGAGGACTAGCAGATCCTGCTCTGTTCCCCTGTAGTCCCCCAGGAAGGAAGACTAGCAGATCCTGCTCTGTTCCACTGTAGTCCCCCAGGAAGACTAGCAGATCCTGCTCTGTTCCACTGTAGTCCCCCAGGAAGGAAGACTAGCAGATCCTGCTCTGTTCCACTGTAGTCCCCCAGGAAGGAAGACTAGCAGATCCTGCTCTGTTCCACTGTAGTCCCCCAGGAAGACTAGCAGATCCTGCTCTGTTCCACTGTAGTCCCCCAGGAAGACTAGCAGATCCTGCTCTGTTCCCCTGTAGTCCCCCAGGAGGACTAGCAGATCCTGCTCTGTTCCACTGTAGTCCCCCAGGAAGACTAGCAGATCCTGCTCTGTTCCACTGTAGTCCCCCAGGAAGACTAGCAGATCCTGCTCTGTTCCACTGTAGTCCCCCAGGAAGACTAGCAGATCCTGCTCTGTTCCACTGTAGTCCCCCAGGAAGGAAGACTAGCAGATCCTGCTCTGACCCATCTCCCCATAATCTGATCCTCACTCTTCTTCCAGTTCACCTTAGCTGATACCCTGCTAACCTCTTCTACATCTCCATCCCCTTTAACAAACACTGTTACATCATCAGCATACAGTAAGCTGACAATAAAACCGACTCTCCACCTACTGCCCCTAGAACTGACAACCCCTGCAGCCTCATCGCTCAGCCTACACAGGTTCTATGTGTAAACAGTAGAGACGATCCGAGAGTGGACACCTCTGCCAAATCCCTCTTCTAACTGGGACTGGTCGGTTCAGGACAATAACTTGACCCATGATCTGCCAAACACTTCAAGCACAGTGAAATGTCCTTCTTGTAAGCTCCAAAGCAAACGTTGGAGTAATATCAACGTCGCACAACATTTTTACAAGGTAGAATAAAAACATGAGAAATAAAAATAAGAAGAAGACGAGAAAGTTAAAACCTATTTATAGGGTCAGTTCCAATACCATATTTACAATATGCAGGGATTCTGGCGTGATAAAGGAAAATATGTACAGTGTATTCAGAAAGGTATTCAGACCCCTTGACTCTTTCCACATTTTGTTACATTACAGTCTTATTCTAAAATTGACTAAATAAAACATTTTCTTTCTCAATCTAGACACAATACCCCATAATGACGTAATGAAGTGAAAACAGGTTTTTATACATTTTAACAAATGTATAAAAATACTATAATAGAAATACCTTATTTATAAGATTTATACGATTTCAGACCCTTTGTTATGAGACTTGAAATTGAACTCAGGTGCATCGTGTTTCCATTGATCATCCTTGAGATGTTTCTACAACTTGATTGGAGTCCACCTGTGGTAAATTCAACTGATTGGGCATGATTTGGAAAGGCACACACCTGTCTATATAAGGTCCCTGTAATGACTCTAGTGGGTTGAAGGAGACCAAGGTGCAGCGTGGTAGGCCCGCCACAGGAGTCGCTGGTGCGCGATGAGACAAGGATATCCCTACCGGCCAAACCCTCCCTAACCCGGACAACGCTATGCCAATTGTGCGTCGCCCCACGGACCTCCCGGTCACGGCCGGTTACGACAGAGCCTGGGCGCGAACCCAGAGTCTCTGGTGGCACAGCTCCACCCGGGAGGCCTATATATCCTAGTCTTGCTGCACTAATCCTCCCCTCCACTACCTTCACCAATGTATAGCTCCTCCCTCGCTGATTTATGTCCCTCACCACATCTACTAGTCCATGCTATTTCAACATATTGGTTAAGACCACCACCGACTGTGGATGAGCTTCCACCCAGTTCCTATTTAGTATGTAATCTGTTGTACAGTTCCAGTGAACTCATCCTGCGATGCTACATCTACACTGATGGGAATATCTGACAGCGAATCAATCTCTTCCTCCATCCTCATCGGGCAGCTCCACGGAATCCGGAGCCCCCCGGCTACCCCCAACCACCTCTCCAACATCCCCCTGTGTGTCTGTAATTACACTGGGCATATCCCCCTGTGTGTCTGTAATTACACTGGGCAAATCACCCCGCGTGTCTGTAATTACACTGGGCATATCCCCTTGTGTGTCTGTAATTACACTGGGCATATCCCCCTGCATGTCTGCAATTACACTGGGCACATCACCCTGCGTGTCTGTAATTACACTGGGCATATCACCCTGCGTGTCTGTAATTACACTGGGCACATCACCCTGTGTGTCTGTAATTACACTGGGCATATCACCCTGCATGTCTGTAATTACACTGGGCATATCACCCTGTGTGTCTGTAATTGCACTGGGCATATCACCCTGCATGTCTGTAATTACACTGGGCATATCACCCTGCGTGTCAGTAATTACACTGGGCATATCACCCTGCGTGTCAGTAATTACACTGGGCATATGCCCCTGTGTGTCAATAATTACACTGGGCATATCACCCTGCATGTCTGTAATTACACTGGGCATATCACCCTGCGTGTCAGTAATTACACTGGGCATATCACCCTGCGTGTCAGTAATTACACTGGGCATATCATTCTCCATTGTCTGTGAGACAGGCATATCAGCCTCGGAGTCAATGTTGTCACCGCCCGCAGTAACCACTATCAGGCCCGGCCCTGCGCTCCTCATCACGGCAACCTGGGCCACATCAACATTAACCTCATCAACAGTTTGTATGGGGTTGAGTCTGGACCAGGGGTGGAGGCTGGTGCTGCCCCGATCCCCCAGCCCCCTCTCAGATCTGGAGACAGACGAGGATCCATCAGTGCCCTGCTCGCCCGCTCCCTCTGTGTGCATGCCTGCCGTTTATGTCCAATCTCCACACAATCAAAACACCTCAGACTATTGTCACATAAACCATGTAGGCTTTCCCTCATACCTCACCTGATACCAAATGCCTAAAGTTTTTGTCAGTCTAAAAACATGAAAACCTGCCTTCTACATTCAACTAATAACTCTCTCATTGGGCTGGCGAATGTAACGTGCGAGCTCTCGTATCAGGTCGCCATCGGGAATGAACACACATTGGATAAAGTAACCCTCACAGCTGAGGAGAAAAGCAGCGTGATTTGCAAAAAGACATAATTAAGAGTAACACCTGTCTGAACCAGCCGGTTGACAAGACGCTCCTCTTTCAGTAACACCTGTCTGAACCAGCCGGTTGACAAGACGCTCCTCTTTCAGTAACACCTGTCTGAACCAGCCGGTTGACAAGACGCTCCTCTTTCAGTAACACCTGTCTGAACCAGCCGGTTGACAAGACGCTCCTCTTTCAGTAACACCTGTCTGAACCAGCCGGTTGACAAGACGCCCCTCTTTCAGTAACACCTGTCTGAACCAGCCGGTTGACAAGACGCTCCTCTTTCAGTAACACCTGTCTGAACCAGCCAGTTGACAAGACGCCCCTCTTTCAGTAACACCTGTCTGAACCAGCCAGTTGACAAGACGCTCCTCTTTCAGTAACACCTGTCTGAACCAGCCAGTTGACAAGACGCCCCTCTTTCAGTAACACCTGTCTGAACCAGCCAGTTGACAAGACGCTCCTCTTTCAGTAACACCTGTCTGAACCAGCCGGTTGACAAGACGCTCCACTTTCAGTAACACCTGTCTGAACCAGCCGGTTGACAAGACGCTCCTCTTTCAGTAACACCTGTCTGAACCAGCCGGTTGACAAGACGCCCCTCTTTCAGTAACACCTGTCTGAACCAGCCAGTTGACAAGACGCTCCTCTTTCAGTAACACCTGTCTGAACCAGCCGGTTGACAAGACGCTCCTCTTTCAGTAACACCTGTCTGAACCAGCCGGTTGACAAGACGCCCCTCTTTCAGTAACACCTGTCTGAACCAGCCGGTTGACAAGACGCCCCTCTTTCAGTAACACCTGTCTGAACCAGCCGGTTGACAAGACGCCCCTCTTTCAGTAACACCTGTCTGAACCAGCCGGTTGACAAGACGCCCCTCTTTCAGTAACACCTGTCTGAACCAGCCGGTTGACAAGACGCCCCTCTTTCAGTAACACCTGTCTGAACCAGCCGGTTGACAAGACGCTCCTCTTTCAGTAACACCTGTCTGAACCAGCCGGTTGACAAGATGCCCCTCTTTCAGTAACACCTGTCTGAACCAGCCGGTTGACAAGACGCTCCTCTTTCAGTAACACCTGTCTGAACCAGCCAGTTGACAAGACGCTCCTCTTTCAGTAACACCTGTCTGAACCAGTCAGTTGACAAGACGCTCCTCTTTCAGAAACACCTGTCTGAACCAGCCGGTTGACAAGACGCTCCTCTTTCAGAAACACAGCCCCTGCTTTAGTCATTTGCGAAGAATTTGAAAGATTTTCATTTCCAACCTGTTCTCCCACAGCAAACAAAACATCCTCCACCTTCACATTCAGCTCATGGATACACCTGAAACCGTGGCAGAGAGACAAGGACGGCTTTTCCACGTGAGACGCCATCCCCACTCACACCAAACAGGTGTTACTAACTCACCCAACAATGTAGCCAATGTTACCACTAAAATAAATCACATAGAGCTTTCCTGCAGTCAATGACCAAAAGTGACCTCTTTGGCCTCGTGGGTGGACTGTTATTCATATTTTACAGTGACCACCGTTGCCGTGTGGATGGGGGCATCATCATCCTATGGGGGCATAGCCATGGTAGCCAAAATAATGGCCTGCCCAGTATTTTTATACATGACCCTAAGCATGATGGGATGTTAATTGCCTAATTAACTCAGAAACCACAACTGTGTGGAAGCACCTGTTTTCAATATACTTTGTATCCCTCATTTATTTAAATGTTTCCATTATTTTGGCAGTTATCTGTAGATGTTCGTACAATAACAGACAGGCTGTTTAAAATGGCAGCAGCAGTCAAAATGTTTACCACACGTTGGTTTTTCACTCCTCTAATTTCCTCACAGTCACTCTAGCTGAGAGCAATGTGGGCCAACAAACTACATGTGTGTGTGTATGCGTGTGTATGTGTGTATGTGTGTGTGCGCGGCATGTGTTCAGGTTGATGATTATGTGTGTTTGAAGTAGAACATGGGGGGGCCTGGAAGACAATGCTGAGCCTCTGGATACAATTACAACACAACTGAGCTCATTAAATTGTGTGGAAACCCTCAACCCTTTCTCTCTGCAAGCTAGCTGGCACATACAGTACACGCAGACACACACACACACACACACACACACACACACACACACCCTGGCGTATAGCACAGAGCTAGCTAAGGCTCCCCAGGGCCTTAGTCTGTACTTCTACAAGACTTAATGAGATCAATGTGAGAAAGTTACACAGCAAGGACAGAGAATAAGACAGTGTAATGAATGAATAAACCCCGTTTACAGCCTAGTCAGCCAGTTAAAGACACAGTTATTTACATGGGATTCCCAGTCCTTTAAATGAGTTCTCTATACTGTATTACAGGGACATTGAGATACACAGAGCGTACAAAAGGAGGACACGTTCTCTTTCCGTGACTACGATTGACCAGGTAAATCCAGGTGAAAGCTATGATCCCTTATTGATGTCACTTGTTAAATCCACTTCAGTCAGTGTAGATGAAGGGGAGGAGACCCATTAAAGAAGGATTTTAAACCTGGACTGTGTAGCTATGTGTGTCATTCAGAGGGTGAACGGGCAAGACAAAATATTTTAGTGCCTTTGAAAGGGGTATGGTAGTAGGTGCCAGGTGTACCGGTTTGTGTCAAGAACTGCAACGCTGCTGGGTTTTTCAACCTCAACAGTTTCCTGTGTGTATCAAGAATGGTAACACCACACAAAAGACATCTAGCCAACTTGACCCAACTGTGGGAAATATTAGTCAACATGGGCCAGCATCCCTGTGGAACGATTTGACACTTTGTAGAGTCCATGACTTTACTAATTGAGGCTGCAACTCCATGTTAGAAAGGTGTTCCTAATGTTTAGTAGACTCAGTACAGATGGGCTGAGGGAGGGGATGTTGTGTTGGTTAGATAGTTGTGGCTCTGCCTCTGCATGTGGTAGTAATAGGATTCTGTATCCAATATTCTTTGGGCCAGATCGGTGCGTTTTGTAAGCAATGTACAGTAATTCAAGTCAGACATTTTCTCAAATGTCAGTGACGCTCCTCAGAACAATGGTGGAATACACAGAGCAGAGGTTCACCATCAAAGGGCACACTGTTGTGTATTCTCCCTACTGTGTTATGTGTCTCCATGTGAGTTATGTGTGGTAGGGGACTCTATCTTCAATTCTATCTTCTGGGCCAAAACACAACAAGAAGGAAAAGAGAGGGGGAAGAAACTAACTGCATATCTCATCTGTTCTTGGATGACGTCCAACACTTTCATCTGTCCGTGCTCCACTACATGTGTTCCACCTCTAGCCATCGCAATCAATAGCCATCACAGACACGTGGAGGCCCCTGGCCTATCAGAGTCAATGAACAGAGACAGACTACGAGCTCTCTGTGCCAAGACAGGAGACAGCTCAGTATCATGGAGATAAAGCTATTGGACCTGGGCCAGAGTGATCTCATGGTAAATAACGCCTGAACAAGTTTTAGTGACTGTCAACATGTGATGAGAATATTACGAACAGAATAGAATCAGCTTGATATTAATTATTTAAATAGCGTGCAATTTTCTGTGACTGGGAAGTCGAACATATTTAATCAACCAAAGCATATTTCTAGAATATCAGGATATCACAATAATATTATGACTTTGTAGTTTCTACATCTACTTAGAAACATCCTGGCACGTCTTCTACAGTAGCTACTAAGACGTATAGGACTCCTGACACCTATCCTACCTTGCTGTTTGTTGGCAGCAGCCTTCTGTCCAGGGGAGTAGAATGCAGACAGGGCACTGAGGGAGCTGACCAGCTGGCTCTGGATGGAGCTCATCTTAGACGGCCCTGACTTCCCTGCTGATTTGCCCGTTGAAGGCTTCCCCTGCCCGGCTGCAAGCTTCTGGGTGCTGGGGCTGGAGGTCTCCTGCTTGTCCGGCTTCTCTTGGCTGCTACCCAGCTGGGCCCACTGCTCGTTAATCAGCCCTGTGAGGCGTGTTACTACCTGGCCTAATGCTGGGTTGGAGCCCCGACGAGGGTCCTGGGTCTGAGGCTGGGCCTGGGGCTGCACAGACTCCTTCTGACCTGGTTGAGGCTGGGTCTGGCTGGAAGAGGGGGTGGGTGCTGCTACTGGGCTCTCTGGGACTATGGGAGTTTCTTTCACCACACTAACAGTGTGGACCAGGGGACAGAGACAGGGGAAAGAGACTTCTGTGACCACACTCTCTTCTGTGACCACACTCTCTTCTGTGACTGCATTGTCTTCTGTGACCACACTCTCTTCTGGGACCACACTCTCTTCTGTGACCGCATTGTCTTCTGGGACTACACTCTCTTCTGTGACCACACTCTCCTCTGTGACCGCATTGTCTTCTGTGACCACACTCTCTTCTGTGACCACACTCTCAATGACCATACCCTCTGTGGTCATACTCTGTTTAAGCACACTTTCAGTCATTGTAATTTGTTCAACTGCATTCTCTACTACCACTTCTTGTCTCTTTGTTACCATTCTTTCTGTGTTAACATTTTCTGTGACCACATTCTCTGTTACCATACTTGCTGTGTCCACACATTCTATAATCACAAAACCTTCTTCAGTTACTGCACTCTCAGTGATATCCCCATTTTTGACAGCACTTTCTGCGACCTCAATTTCTGCTCCAGAAGTTTCTGTGACCGCACTTTCTATGGCTGCACTTACTATAGCTGCACTTTCTATCTCTATAGCTCTATGTGGGGTATTGCTAGTCTCACCTCTGTCTCTCTCTGTCTCTGTTTGCTGGTCTGCACTCTGTGCTGCCTCTGTCTCTGTCACCTGGTCCACTGTACTCACTCTCTCTGTCTCTGTCCCCTGGTCCATGCTATTAGCCCTGTGTCTTGCTGGTCTCACTGGACGTACAGGTGCTGTCTGTGTCTCTGTCAGCTGGTTCATAGTATCCACTGTCTCTTTCCCATGGTCTACACTGACTCCTGCCTGTATTTGTGTCTCTCTACATTGGTCCACACTGTTAGCCCTGTGTCTTGCTGGTCTCACTGGACGTACAGGTGCTGTGTCTGTCATCTGGTCCACACTGACTACTGTCTGTGTCTCTGTCCCCTGGTCTAATCTGTCTCCAGGCGGTGTCTCTGCCACCTGGTTTACAGTGTCCACTTTCTCTGTCTCTGTCACCTGGTTTACAGTGTTCACTCTCTCTGTCTCTGCCACCTGGTTTACAGTGTCCACTCTCTCTGTCTCTGTCACCTGGTTTACAGTGTTCACTCTCTCTGTCTCTGCCACCTGGTTTACAGTGTCCACTTTCTCTGTCTCTGCCACCTGGTTTACAGTGTCCACTTTCTCTGTCTCTGTCACCTGGTTTACAGTGTCCACTCTCTCTGTCTCTGTCACCTGGTTCACAGTGTTCACTCTCTCTGTCTCTGTCCCCTGGTCCACACTGTTGCCCCTTGGTCTGACTGGGCATGCAATAATCATCTCTGTCTCGGCCACCTGGTTCACCGCTTCCACTCTCTCCGTCTCTGTCCCCTGGTCCACACTGTTGCCCCTTGGTCTGACTGGGCATGCAATAATCATCTCTGTCTCGGCCACCTGGTTCACCGCTTCCACTCTCTCCGTCTCTGTCCCCTGGTCCACACTGTTGCCCCTTGGTCTGACTGGGCATGCAATAATCATCTCTGTCTCGGCCACCTGGTTCACCGCTTCCACTCTCTCTCCGTCTCTGTCCCCTGGTCCACACTGTTGCCCCTTGGTCTGACTGGGCATGCAATAATCATCTCTGTCTCGGCCACCTGGTTCACCGCTTCCACTCTCTCTGTCTCTGTCCCCTGGTCCACACTGTTGCCCCTTGGTCTGACTGGGCATGCAATAATCATCTCTGTCTCGGCCACCTGGTTCACCGCTTCCACTCTCTCTGTCTCTGTCCCCTGGTCCACACTGTTGCCCCTTGGTCTGACTGGGCATGCAATAATCATCTCTGTCTCGGCCACCTGGTTCACCGCTTCCACTCTCTCTGTATCAGTCTCCTGCTCCACCACATCAGCCCTCTCTGACTCTGTCCCCTGGTTTATAATGACCACTCTCTCGGTCTCTGCCTGCTGGTCCACACTGGTCCTCCTACTTGTATGTCTCTCCCCACACACCTCCTCCTTTCCCTCTCTCCCTCCCTCGCTTAGCTGAAGTATCCTCTCCTGCTTCATCCTGTTGTCCTCTACCTGTTGTCTGAGGAGACTGTTGGTTTCCTCCAGCTCTTCACTGGCCTGACTTAACTTAGCCTCTAGTGTTACTAGCTTAGCCTGGAGCTGTTCGATGCTGAGGAGATCCCCCTCACCACTGACTCCCTCTATGACTTGCACAATCACTCCTCTCTCTGAAGGTTCTGGTGCTTTCTGTACTGTAACGTCCTCTGATAGCTCTGCTGTTTTCTCTAATGGATTCACTAATGCCTCTCTTTGTCGGTCTGGTCCCTCTGATGCCTGTGCTGCTAAAAGCCTATCTGCTTCTGCTTCTTGTGCAGTACTTCTTAAGGATTCCTGTTGTGTTTCTGTCTCTGACGCAGTGCTTTCCACTCTCCCGGTATCAACTACTGCTCCAGACCCTGGCGGCTGAGGATCAATGATCTGAGCTGGAGAGGGCGAGGCACGTTGTGGGGGGGGTGGAGCCTGGGGCTTGGTTTGGGCCTGCAGCCTGAGGATCAGATGCTCTCTCTCCTCCCTCAGTGAGCAGATCTGGGACTTGAGCTCTGGGATGGTCCTCACCATATCCTCCAGCTCTCTGACCCTCTTCAGGGCCGCGGTGATCTGCTGGTGCAGCCCCGACCTGTCCTGGGGCACAGCGCGGAATACGTTCTCAGATGAGCCGTTCTCTGTTCTCTCGTCCCCGGACTCAGAAGCCTTCCTGTGAGGGATGGTAATGGGCATGCTGGAAGTCCGGAGGAGGTTGGGCCTCCCCAGGGGCTTCTCGACTGACACACCAGCCCCTGCCTCCTCCCTGGGCCTGGCCGGGGATAAGCCACTCCCCTGCGCTCTGCTGCTCTGGCTCTGCCCCCCCGCCATACCACTGCCTCCATCACTGGCTCTAAAATCCAAGAACTGCTGGACCTCTGTGACTCTGCCCCGGGGCTTGGGTCCCAGAGTAGAGGTGGAAGACCAGGTGTCCTTGGGGGCCGAACGTGCCCCATGCCCAGGCAGGCTGAAGTTCCTGGGCAGGGTGCTGAACTTAGGAGGACCCCTGGCCTTGCGCTGGATGTGGACCCGCTTGATGGTGTTGCCTTTCTCGATGTCGTCCACATATTTGAGGAAGTCGAGGTCCAGGTGGAAGCCGTAGGGGGTCTCTACGGAGTAGGGCAGCTGCTTCTTCTGACCCCCACATCCACTCTCTCCTCCGGCCTTAGGGTAGCCATTGGCTGAAATATGAAGAGAGGGTTTTTTAGTATTCACACTGATTCCCATGCATTCAGGGATTTGTTGTAGAGTACTCTCCGACCATAGAAGAGAAAGCAAAACATGAAGCACATCCCAGTATCCCATTAGTTGATAATACACTACAACGTTTGTATATATTGATATGTATATGATAGGGTTGCTAGGAATAGTATATGATAGGGTTGATAGGGATAGTCTATGATAGGGTTGATATGGATAGTATATGATATGGTTGATTGGGATAGTATTTGACAGGGTTGATAGGGCAGGTCTATGATAGGATTGATTGGTATAGTCTATGACAGGGTTGATAGGGATAGTCTTTGATAGGGTTGATAGGGATAGTATATGATAGCGTTGATAGGGATAGCCTATGATAGGGTTGATAGGGATAGCCTATGATAGGGATAGTATATGATAGAGTTGATAGGGATCGTCTATGGCAGGGTTGATAGGGATAGTATATGATAGCGTTGATAGGGATAGTATATGATAGGGTTGATAGGGATAGTATATGACAGGGTTGATAGGGATAGCCTATGACAGGGTTGATAGGGATAGCCTATGACAGGGTTGATAGGGATAGCCTATGACAGGGTTGATAGGTATAGTATATGATAGCGTTGATAGGGATAGTATATGATAGGGTTGATAGGGATAGTATATGCCAGGGTTGATAGGGATAGTATATGATAGGGTTGATAGGGATAGCCTATGACAGGGTTGATAGGGATAGTATATGACAGGGTTGATAGGGATAGCCTATGACAGGGTTGATAGGGATAATATATTATATGGTTGATAGGGATAGCCTATGACATGGTTGATAGGGATAGTATATGATAGGGTTGATAGGGATAGTATATGACAGGGTTGATAGGGATAGTATATGATAGAGTTGATAGGGATCGTCTATGGCAGGGTTGATAGGGATAGTATATGACAGGGTTGATAGGGATAGTATATGACAGGGTTGATAGGTATAGTATATGATAGCGTTGATAGGGATAGTATATGATAGGGATAGACTATGACAGGGTTGATAGGGATCGTCTATGACGGGGTTGATAGGGATAGTATATGATAGCGTTGATAGGGATAGCCTATGACAGGGCTGATAGGGATAGTATATGACAGGGTTGATAGGGATAGCCTATGACAGGGCTGATAGGGATAGTATATGACAGGGTTGATAGGGATAGCCTATGACAGGGTTGATAGGGATAGTATATGATAGGGTTGATATGGATAGCCTATGACAGGGTTGATAGGGATAGTATATGATAGCGTTGATAGGGATAGCCTATGACAGGGTTGATAGGGATAGCCTATGACAGGGTTGATAGGGATAGCCTATGACAGGGTTGATAGGGATAGTATATGATAGCGTCGATAGGGATAGTATATGATAGCGTTGATATGGATAGTATATGACAGGGTTGATAGGGATAGCCTATGACAGGGTTGATAGGGATAGTATATGATAGGGTTGATAAGGATAGCCTATGACAGGGTTGATAGGGATAGTATATGATAGCGTTGATAGTGATAGCCTATGACAGGGTTGATAGGGATAGCCTATGACAGGGTTGATAGGGATACCCTATGACAGGGTTGATAGGGATAGTATATGATAGCGTTGATACGGATAGTATATTATATGGTTGATAGGGATAGTATATGACAGGGTTGATAGGGATAGTATATGATAGATGATAGGGTTGATAGGGGATAGGGATATATGACAGGGTTGATAGGGATAGTATATGACAGGGTTGATAGGGATAGTATATGATAGGGTTGATAGGGATAGTATATGACAGGGTTGATAGGGATAGTATATGATAGGGTTGATAGGGATAGTATATGATGACAGGGTTGATAGGGATAGTATATGACAGGGTTGATAGGGATAGTATATTATAGGGGTTGATAGGATAGTATATGATAGGTTGATAGGGATAGTATATGATAGAGTTGATAGGATCGTCTATGACAGGGTTGATAGGGATAGTATATGACAGGGTTGATAGGATAGTATATGATAGGTTGATAGGGATAGTATATGATAGGGTTGATAGGGATAGTATATGATAGTGTTGATAGGGATAGTATCTGATAGGGTTGATAGGGATAGTATATGATAGAGTTGATAGGGATAGCCTATGGCAGGGTTGATAGGGATAGTATATGACAGGGTTGATAGGGATAGTATATGACAGGGTTGATAGGATAGTATATGATAGCGTTGATAGGGATAGTATATGATAGGGTTGATAGGGATAGCCTATGACAGGGTTGATAGGGATAGTATATGACGGGGTTGATAGGGATAGTATATGATAGCGTTGATAGGGATAGCCTATGACAGGGCTGATAGGGATAGTATATGACAGGGTTGATAGGGATAGCCTATGACAGGGTTGATAGGGATAGTATATTATATGGTTGATATGGGAGTATATGACAGGGTTGATAGGGATAGCCTATGACAGGGTTGATAGGGATAGTATATTATATGGTTGATAGGGATAGTATATGATAGGGTTGATAGGGATAGTATATGATAGTTGATAGGATCGTCTATGACAGGGTTGATAGGGATAGTATATGATGGCGTTGATAGGGATAGTATATGATAGCGTTGATATGGATAGTATATGACAGGGTTGATAGGGATAGCCTATGACAGGGTTGATAGGGATAGTATATGATAGGTTGATAGGGATAGTATATGACAGGGTTGATAGGATAGTATATTATATGGTTGATAGGGATAGTATATGATAGGGTTGATAGGGATAGTATGACAGGGTTGATAGGGATAGTATATTATATGGTTGATAGGGATAGTATATGATAGGGTTGATAGGGATAGTATATGATAGTTGATAGGGATCGTCTATGACAGGGTTGATAGGGATAGTATATGATGGGTTGATAGGGATAGTATATGATAGGGTTGATATGGATAGTATATGACAGGGTTGATAGGGATAGTATATGACAGGTTGATAGGGATAGTATATGATAGATAGTATGATAGAGGATAGCCTATGACAGGGTTGATAGGGATAGTATATGACAGGGTTGATAGGGATAGTATATGACAGGGTTGATAGGATAGTATATGATAGCGTTGATAGGGATAGTATATGATAGGGTTGATAGGGATAGTATATGACAGGGTTGATAGTATATGACAGGGTTAAGATAGGACATAGTGATATGATAGGGATAGCCTATGACAGGGTTGATAGGGATAGTATATGACAGGGTTGATAGGGATAGCCTATGACAGGGTTGATAGGGATAGTATATTATATAGGGATAGTATATGATAGGGTTGATAGGGATAGTATATGATATGATAGGGTTGACAGGGATAGGGAGTATATGATAGGGTTGATAGGGATAGTATATGACAGGGTTGATATGGGATAGTATATGATAGGGTTGATAGGGATACGTTATATGATAGCCTATGTTGATAGGGATAGTATATGATAGGTTGATAGGGATAGTATATGATAGAGTTGATAGGGATAGCCTATGGCAGGGTTGATAGGGGATAGTATATGATAGGGTTGATAGGGATAGTATATGACAGGGTTGGGATAGTATATGATAGGATAGGATAGTATATGATAGTTGATTGGATAGTATAGTATATGATAGCGTTGATATGGATAGTATATGACAGGGTTGATAGGGATAGCCTATGACAGGGTTGATAGGGATAGTATATGACAGGGGTTGATAGGGATAGCCTATGACAGGGTTGATAGGGATAGTATATGATAGCGTTGGATAGTATATGATAGGGATAGTATTGATAGGATAGGGATAGTATATGATAGGGTTGATAGGGATAGTATATGACAGGTTGATAGGGATAGTATATGATAGGGTTGATAGGGATAGCCTATGACAGGGTTGATAGGGATAGTATATGACAGGGTTGATAGGGATAGCCTATGACAGGGTTGATAGGGATAGTATATTATATGGTTGATAGGATAGTATATGATAGGGTTGATAGGGATAGTATATGACAGGGTTGATAGGGATAGTATATGACAGGGTTGATAGGGATAGTATATGATAGGGTTGATAGGGATAGTATATGATAGCGTTGATAGGGATAGTATATGATAGGGTTGATAGATAGTATATGATAGAGTTGATAGAATGATAGGGTTGATAGGGATAGTATATGACAGGGTTGATAGGGATAGTATATGACAGGGTTGATAGGTATAGTATATGATATGTATATGATAGGGTTGATAGGGATAGCCTATGACAGGGTTGATAGGGATAGCCTATGACAGGGTTGATAGGGATAGTATATGATAGCGTTGATAGGGATAGCCTATGACAGGGCTGATAGGGATAGTATATGACAGGGTTGATAGGGATAGTATATGATAGGGATAGTATTGATAGGGATAGGATATGACAGGGCTGATAGGGATAGTATATGACAGGGTTGATAGGGATAGCCTATGACAGGGTTGATAGGGATAGTATATTATATGGTTGATAGGGATAGTATATGATAGGGTTGATAGGGATAGTATATGATAGGGTTGATGTCTATGACAGGGTTGATAGGGATAGTATATGATAGGTTGATAGGGATAGTATATGACATATGGTTGATAGGGGATAGATAGCCTATGACAGGGTTGATAGGATAGTATATGATAGGGTTGATAAGGATAGCCTATGACAGGGTTGATAGGGATAGTATATGATAGGTTGATAGGGATAGCCTATGACAGGGTTGATAGGATAGATAGGTTGATAGGGATAGTATATGACAGGGTTGATAGGGATAATATATTATATGGTTGATAGGATAGTATATGACAGGGTTGATAGGGATAGTATATGATAGGTTGATAGGGATAGTATATGACAGGGTTGATAGGGATAGTATATGATAGAGTTGATAGGAATCGTCTATGGCAGGGTTGATAGGGATAGTATATGACAGGGTTGATAGGGATAGTATATGACAGGGTTGATAGGTATAGTATATGATAGCGTTGATAGGGATAGTATATGATAGCGTTGATATGGATAGTATATGACAGGGTTGATAGGGATAGCCTATGACAGGGTTGATAGGGATAGTATATGATAGGGTTGATAGGGATAGCCTATGACAGGGTTGATAGGGATAGTATATGATAGTTGATAGGGATAGCCTATGACAGGTTGATAGGGATAGCCTATGACAGGGTTGATAGGGATAGTATATGACAGGGTTGATAGGGATAGCCTATGACAGGGTTGATAGGGATAGTATATTATATGGTTGATAGGGATAGTATATGATAGAGTTGATAGGGATCGTCTATGACAGGGTTGATAGGGATAGTATATGACAGGATTGATAGGGATAGTATATGATAGGGTTGATAGGGGTAGTATATGATAGGGTTGATAGGGATAGTATATGATAGTGTTGATAGGGATAGTATATGATAGGGTTGATAGGGATAGTATATGATAGAGTTGATAGGGATCGTCTATGGCAGGGTTGATAGGGATAGTATATGACAGGGTTGATAGGGATAGTATATGACAGGGTTGATAGGTATAGTATATGATAGCGTTGATAGGGATAGTATATGATAGGGTTGATAGGGATAGCCTATGACAGGGTTGATAGGGATCGTCTATGACGGGGTTGATAGGGATAGTATATGATAGCGTTGATAGGGATAGCCTATGACAGGGCTGATAGGGATAGTATATGACAGGGTTGATAGGGATAGTATATGATAGTGTTGATAGGGATAGTCTATGACAGGGCTGATAGGGATAGGATATGACAGGGTTGATAGGGATAGCCTATGACAGGGTTGATAGGGATAGTATATTATATGGTTGATAGGGATAGTATATGATAGGGTTGGTAGGGATAGTATATGATAGGGTTGATAGGGATCGTCTATGACAGGGTTGATAGGGATAGTATATGATAGCGTTGATAGGGATAGTATATGATAGCGTTGATATGGATAGTATATGACAGGGTTGATAGGGATAGCCTATGACAGGGTTGATAGGGATAGTATATGATAGGGTTGATAGGATAGCCTATGACAGGGTTGATAGGGATAGTATATGATAGGGTTGATAGGGATAGCCTATGACAGGGTTGATAGGGATAGCCTATGACAGGGTTGATAGGGATAGTATATGACAGGGTTGATAGGGATAATATATTATATGGTTGATAGGGATAGTATATGATAGGGTTGACAGGGATAGTATATGATAGGGTTGATAGGGATAGTATATGACAGGGTTGATAGGGATAGTATATGATAGAGTTGATAGGAATAGTCTATGGCAGGGTTGATAGGGATAGTATATGACAGGGTTGATAGGGATAGTATATGACAGGGTTGATAGGGATAGTATATGATAGCGTTGATAGGGATAGTATATGATAGGGTTGATATGGATAGTATATGACAGGGTTGATAGGGATAGCCTATGACAGGGTTGATAGGGATAGTATATGATAGGGTTGATAAGGATAGCCTATGACAGGGTTGATAGGGATAGTATATGATAGCGTTGATAGGGATAGCCTATGACAGGGTTGATAGGGATAGCCTATGACAGGGTTGATAGGGATAGTATATGACAGGGTTGATAGGGATAGCCTATGACAGGGCTGATAGGGATAGTATATGACAGGGTTGATAGGGATAGCCTATGACAGGGTTGATAGGGATAGCCTATGACAGGGTTGATAGGGATAGTATATTATATGGTTGATAGGGATAGTATATGATAGGGTTGATAGGGATAGTATATGATAGTTGATAGGGATCGTCTATGACAGGGTTGATAGGGATAGTATATGATGGCGTTGATAGGGATAGTATATGATAGCGTTGATATGGATAGTATATGACAGGGTTGATAGGGATAGCCTATGACAGGGTTGATAGGGATAGTATATGATAGCGTTGATAGGGATAGCCTATGACAGGGTTGATAGGGATAGTATATTATATGGTTGATATGGATAGTATATGATAGGGTTGATAGGGATAGCCTATGACAGGGTTGATAGGGATAGTATATTATATGGTTGATAGGGATAGTATATGATAGGGTTGATAGGGATAGTATATGATAGTTGATAGGGATCGTCTATGACAGGGTTGATAGGGATAGTATATGATGGCGTTGATAGGGATAGTATATGATAGCGTTGATATGGATAGTATATGACAGGGTTGATAGGGATAGCCTATGACAGGGTTGATAGGGATAGTATATGACAGGGTTGATAGGGATAGTATATGACAGGGTTGATAGGTATAGTATATGATAGCGTTGATAGGGATAGCCTATGACAGGGCTGATAGGGATAGTATATGACAGGGTTGATAGGGATAGTATATTATATGGTTGATAGGGATAGTATATGATAGGGTTGATAGGGATAGTATATGATAGAGTTGATAGGGATCGTCTATGACAGGGTTGATAGGGATAGTATATGACAGGGTTGATAGGGATAGTATATGATAGGGTTGATAGGGATAGTATATGATAGGGTTGATAGGGATAGTATATGATAGTGTTGATAGGGATAGTATCTGATAGGTTTGATAGGGATAGTATATGATAGAGTTGATAGGGATCGTCTATGGCAGGGTTGATAGGGATAGTATATGACAGGGTTGATAGGGATAGTATATGACAGGGTTGATAGGTATAGTATATGATAGCGTTGATAGGGATAGTATATGATAGGGTTGATAGGGATAGCCTATGACAGGGTTGATAGGGATCGTCTATGACGGGGTTGATAGGGATAGTATATGATAGCGTTGATAGGGATAGCCTATGACAGGGCTGATAGGGATAGTATATGACAGGGTTGATAGGGATAGCCTATGACAGGGCTGATAGGGATAGTATATGACAGGGTTGATAGGGATAGCCTATGACAGGGTTGATAGGGATAGCCTATGACAGGGTTGATAGGGATAGTATATTATATGGTTGATAGGGATAGTATATGATAGGGTTGATAGGGATAGTATATGATAGTTGATAGGATAAGTCTATGACAGGGTTGATAGGGATAGTATATGATGGCGTTGATAGGGATAGTATATGATAGCGTTGATATGGATAGTATATGACAGGGTTGATAGGGATAGCCTATGACAGGGTTGATAGGGATAGTATATGATAGCGTTGATAGGGATAGCCTATGACAGGGTTGATAGGGATAGTATATTATATGGTTGATAGGGATAGTATATGATAGGGTTGATAGGGATAGCCTATGACAGGGTTGATAGGGATAGTATATTATATGGTTGATAGGGATAGTATATGATAGGGTTGATAGGGATAGTATATGATAGTTGATAGGGATCGTCTATGACAGGGTTGATAGGGATAGTATATGATGGCGTTGATAGGGATAGTATATGATAGCGTTGATATGGATAGTATATGACAGGGTTGATAGGGATAGCCTATGACAGGGTTGATAGGGATAGTATATGATAGCGTTGATAGGGATAGCCTATGACAGGGTTGATAGGGATATCCTATGACAGGGTTGATAGGGATAGCCTATGACAGGGTTGATAGGGATAGTATATGATAGCGTTGATAGGGATAGTATATGATAGGGTTGATAGGGATAGTATATGATAGCGTTGATAGGGATAGTATATGATAGGGTTGATAGGGATAGTATATGACAGGGTTGATAGGGATAGTATATGATAGGGTTGATAGGGATAGCCTATGACAGGGTTGATAGGGATAGTATATGACAGGGTTGATAGGGATAGCCTATGACAGGGTTGATAGGGATAATATATTATATGGTTGATAGGGATAGTATATGATAGGGTTGACAGGGATAGTATATGATAGGGTTGATAGGGATAGTATATGACAGGGTTGATAGGGATAGTATATGATAGGGTTGATAGGGATACTATATGATAGCGTTGATAGGGATAGTATATGATAGGGTTGATATGGATAGTATATGATAGAGTTGATAGGAATCGTCTATGGCAGGGTTGATAGGGATAGTATATGACAGGGTTGATAGGGATAGTATATGACAGGGTTGATAGGTATAGTATATGATAGCGTTGATAGGGATAGTATATGATAGGGTTGATAGGGATAGCCTATGACAGGGTTGATAGGGATCGTCTATGACGGGGTTGATAGGGATAGTATATGATAGCGTTGATAGGGATAGCCTATGACAGGGCTGATAGGGATAGTATATGACAGGGTTGATAGGGATAGTATATGATAGTGTTGATAGGGATAGTCTATGACAGGGCTGATAGGGATAGGATATGACAGGGTTGATAGGGATAGCCTATGACAGGGTTGATAGGGATAGTATATTATATGGTTGATAGGGATAGTATATGATAGGGTTGATAGGGATAGTATATGATAGGGTTGATAGGGATCGTCTATGACAGGGTTGATAGGGATAGTATATGATAGCGTTGATAGGGATAGTATATGATAGCGTTGATATGGATAGTATATGACAGGGTTGATAGGGATAGCCTATGACAGGGTTGATAGGGATAGTATATGATAGGGTTGATAAGGATAGCCTATGACAGGGTTGATAGGGATAGTATATGATAGCGTTGATAGGGATAGCCTATGACAGGGTTGATAGGGATAGCCTATGACAGGGTTGATAGGGATAGTATATGACAGGGTTGATAGGGATAATATATTATATGGTTGATAGGGATAGTATATGATAGGGTTGACAGGGATAGTATATGATAGGGTTGATAGGGATAGTATATGACAGGGTTGATAGGGATAGTATATGATAGAGTTGATAGGAATAGTATATGACAGGGTTGATAGGATAGTATATGACAGGGTTGATAGGATAGTATATGACAGGGTTGATAGGGATAGTATATGATAGCGTTGATAGGGATAGTATATGATAGCGTTGATATGGATAGTATATGACAGGGTTGATAGGGATAGCCTATGACAGGGTTGATAGGGATAGTATATGATAGGGTTGATAAGGATAGCCTATGACAGGGTTGATAGGGATAGTATATGATAGCGTTGATAGGGATAGCCTATGACAGGGTTGATAGGGATAGCCTATGACAGGGTTGATAGGGATAGTATATGACAGGGTTGATAGGGATAGCCTATGACAGGGTTGATAGGATAGTATATTATATGGTTGATAGGGATAGTATATGATAGAGTTGATAGGGATCGTCTATGACAGGGTTGATAGGGATAGTATATGACAGGATTGATAGGGATAGTATATGATAGGGTTGATAGGGGTAGTATATGATAGGGTTGATAGGGATAGTATATGATAGTGTTGATAGGGATAGTATATGATAGGGTTGATAGGGATAGTATATGATAGAGTTGATAGGGATCGTCTATGGCAGGGTTGATAGGGATAGTATATGACAGGGTTGATAGGGATAGTATATGACAGGGTTGATAGGTATAGTATATGATAGCGTTGATAGGGATAGTATATGATAGGGTTGATAGGGATAGCCTATGACAGGGTTGATAGGGATCGTCTATGACGGGGTTGATAGGGATAGTATATGATAGCGTTGATAGGGATAGCCTATGACAGGGCTGATAGGGATAGTATATGACAGGGTTGATAGGGATAGTATATGATAGTGTTGATAGGGATAGTCTATGACAGGGCTGATAGGGATAGTATATGACAGGGTTGATAGGGATAGCCTATGACAGGGTTGATAGGGATAGTATATTATATGGTTGATAGGGATAGTATATGATAGGGTTGATAGGGATAGTATATGATAGTTGATAGGGATCGTCTATGACAGGGTTGATAGGGATAGTATATGATAGCGTTGATAGGGATAGTATATGATAGCGTTGATATGGATAGTATATGACAGGGTTGATAGGGATAGCCTATGACAGGGTTGATAGGGATAGTATATGATAGGGTTGATAAGGATAGCCTATGACAGGGTTGATAGGGATAGTATATGATAGCGTTGATAGGGATAGCCTATGACAGGGTTGATAGGGATAGCCTATGACAGGGTTGATAGGGATAGTATATGACAGGGTTGATAGGGATAATATATTATATGGTTGATAGGGATAGTATATGATAGGGTTGACAGGGATAGTATATGATAGGGTTGATAGGGATAGTATATGACAGGGTTGATAGGGATAGTATATGATAGAGTTGATAGGAATCGTCTATGGCAGGGTTGATAGGGATAGTATATGACAGGGTTGATAGGGATAGTATATGACAGGGTTGATAGGTATAGTATATGATAGCGTTGATAGGGATAGTATATGATAGCGTTGATATGGATAGTATATGACAGGGTTGATAGGGATAGCCTATGACAGGGTTGATAGGGATAGTATATGATAGGGTTGATAAGGATAGCCTATGACAGGGTTGATAGGGATAGTATATGATAGCGTTGATAGGGATAGCCTATGACAGGGTTGATAGGGATAGCCTATGACAGGGTTGATAGGGATAGTATATGACAGGGTTGATAGGGATAGCCTATGACAGGGTTGATAGGATAGTATATGATAGGTTGATAGGGATAGTATATGACAGAGTTGATAGGGATAGTCTATGACAGGGTTGATAGGGATAGTATATGACAGGATTGATAGGGATAGTATATGATAGGGTTGATAGGGTAGTATATGATAGGGTTGATAGGGATAGTATATGATAGTGTTGATAGGGATAGTATATGATAGGGTTGATAGGGATAGTATATGATAGAGTTGATAGGGATAGTCTATGACAGGGTTGATAGGGATAGTATATGACAGGGTTGATAGGGATAGTATATGACAGGGTTGATAGGGATAGTATATGATAGCGTTGATAGGGATAGTATATGATAGGGTTGATAGGATAGCCTATGACGGGGTTGATAGGGATAGTATATGATAGCGTTGATAGGGATAGTATATGACAGGGTTGATAGGGATAGTATATGACAGGGTTGATAGGATAGCCTATATGACAGGGCTGATAGGGATAGTATATGACAGGGTTGATAGGGATAGCCTATGACAGGGTTGATAGGGATAGTATATGACAGGGTTGATAGGATAGTATACAGGGTTGATAGGGATAGTATATGATAGCGTTGATAGGGATAGCCTATGACAGGGTTGATAGGGATAGCCTATGACAGGGTTGATAGGGATAGTATATGACAGGTTGATAGGGATAGTATATGATAGCGTTGATATGGATAGTATATGACAGGGTTGATAGGGATATATATGACAGGGTTGATAGGGATAGTATATGATAGGGTTGATAGGATAGCCTATGACAGGGTTGATAGGGATAGTATATGATAGGTTAGGGTTGATAGGGATAGCCTATGACAGGGTTGATAGGGATAGTATATGATAGGTTGATAGGGATAGTATATGATAGGTTGATAGGGATAGTATATGACAGGGTTGATAGGGATAGTATATGACAGGGTTGATAGGGATAGTATATGATAGGGTTGATAGGGATAGTATATGATAGGGTTGATAGGGATAGTATATGATAGTGTTGATAGGGATAGTATATGATAGGGTTGATAGGGATAGTATATGATAGAGTTGATAGGGATCGTCTATGGCAGGGTTGATAGGGATAGTATATGACAGGGTTGATAGGGATAGTATATGACAGGGTTGATAGGTATAGTATATGATAGCGTTGATAGGGATAGTATATGATAGGGTTGATAGGGATAGCCTATGACAGGGTTGATAGGGATCGTCTATGACGGGGTTGATAGGGATAGTATATGATAGCGTTGATAGGGATAGCCTATGACAGGGCTGATAGGGATAGTATATGACAGGGTTGATAGGGATAGCCTATGACAGGGCTGATAGGGATAGTATATGACAGGGTTGATAGGGATAGCCTATGACAGGGTTGATAGGGATAGTATATGATATGGTTGATAGGGATAGTATATGATAGGGTTGATAGGGATAGTATATGATAGTTGATAGGGAATATCTATGACAGGGTTGATAGATAGTATATGATAGTATATATGATAGCGTTGATAGGGATAGTATATGACAGGGTTGATAGGGATAGCCTATGACATATAGGGATACAGGGTTGATAGGGATAGTATATGACAGGGTTGATAGGGATAGCCTATGACAGGGTTGATAGGGATAGTATATAACACAGGGTTGATAGGGATAGTATATGTTGATAGGGATAGATATATGACAGGGTTGATAGGGATAGCCTATGACAGGGTTGATAGGGATAGTATATGACAGGGTTGATAGGGATAGCCTATGACAGGGTTGATAGGGATAGTATATGATAGGGTTGATAGGATAGTATATGATAGGGTTGATAGGGATAGATATGATAGGGTTGATAGGGATAGTATATGACAGGGTTGATAGGGATAGATAGGGTTGATAGGACTATATGATAGTTGATAGGGATAGTATATGATAGGGTTGATAGGGATAGCCTATGACAGGGTTGATATGACGGGGCCTAGGGATAGATAGGGTTGATAGGGATAGTATATAGTATATGACAGGTTGATAGGGATAGCCTATGACAGGGTTGATAGGGATAGTATATTATAGGTTGATAGGGGGAGTATATGATATAGATATATGATAGGGTTGATAGGGATAGTATATGACAGGGTTGATAGGGATAGTATATGATAGGGTTGATAGGGATAGTATATGATAGGGTTGATAGGGATAGTATATGATAGTTGATAGGGATCGTCTATGACAGGGTTGATAGGGATAGTATATGAGGGTTGATAGGGATAGTATATGATAGTTGATAGGATAGTATATGACAGGGTTGATAGGGATAGCCTATGACAGGGTTGATAGGGATAGTATATGATAGGGATAGACAGGGTTGATAGGGATAGCCTATGACAGGGTTGATAGGGATGACAGGGTTGATAGGGATAGCCTATATGATAGGGATAGTATATGATAGGTTGATAGGGATAGTATATGACAGGGGTTGATAGGGATAGTATATAGGGTTGATAGGGATAGTATATGATAGGGTTGATAGGATAGCCTATGACAGGGTTGATAGGGATAGTATATGACAGGGTTGATAGGGATAGCCTATGACAGGGTTGATAGGATAATATATTATATGGTTGATATGATAGTATATGGTTGATAGGGATAGATAGGTTGATAGGTATATGACAGGGATAGTATATGATAGGGTTGATAGGGATACTATATGATAGCCTATGATAGGGTTGATAGGATAGTATATGATAGAGTTGATAGGGATAGCCTATGACAGGGTTGATAGGGATAGTATATGACAGGGTTGATAGGGATAGTATATGACAGGTTGATAGGATAGTATATGATAGGTTGATAGGGATAGTATATGATAGGGTTGATAGGGATAGCCTATGACAGGGTTGATAGGGATAGTATATGATAGGGTTGATAGGGATAGTATATGATAGCGTTGATAGGGATAGTATATGATAGGATAGTATGACAGGGTTGATAGGGATAGTATATGATATAGAGGTATATGATAGGTTGATAGGATAACCCTATGACAGGGTTGATAGGATAGTATATGATAGGGTTGATAGGGATAGTATATGATAGCGTTGATATGGATAGTATATGACAGGGTTGATAGGGATAGCCTATGACAGGGTTGATAGGGTATATGATATGATGATAGCCTATGACAGGTTGATAGGGATAGTATATGATAGGGTTGATAGGGATAGGACAGGGTTGATAGGGATAGCCTATGACAGGGTTGATAGGGATAGTATATGACAGGGTTGATAGGGATAGCCTATGACAGGGTTGATAGGGATAGTATATTATATGATAGGATAGTATTGATAGGTTGATAGATAGTCTATGATAGGGTTGATAGGATAGTATATGACAGGGTTGATAGGGATAGTATATGATAGGGTTATATAGTATATGATAGGGTTGATAGGGATAGCCTATGACAG
Source organism: Oncorhynchus nerka (assembly GCF_034236695.1). Classification (NCBI taxonomy): domain Eukaryota; kingdom Metazoa; phylum Chordata; class Actinopteri; order Salmoniformes; family Salmonidae; genus Oncorhynchus; species Oncorhynchus nerka. Next base: position 84,013,045 of record NC_088419.1, on the reverse strand, counting down.
GGTTGATAGGGATAGTATATGATAGAGTTGATAGGGATAGCCTATGACAGGGTTGATAGGGATAGTATATGACAGGGTTGATAGGGATAGTATATGATAGGGTTGATAGGGATAGTATATGATAGGTTGATAGGGATAGTATATGATAGTTGATAGGGATAGTATATGATAGGGTTGATAGGGATAGTATATGATAGAGTTGATAGCCTATGGCAGGGTTGATAGGATAGTATATGACAGGGTTGATAGGGATAGTATATGACAGGGTTGATAGGATAGTATATGATAGCGTTGATAATAAAGGATAGTATATGATAGGTTGATAGGGATATATGACAGGGTTGATAGGGATTGTCTATGACGGGGTTGATAGGATAGTATATGATAGGTTGATAGGATGTCTATGACAGGTTGATAGGATAGTATATGATAGGTTGATAGGGATAGTATATGATAGCGTTGATATGGATAGTATATGACAGGGTTGATAGGATAGTATATGATAGGGTTGATAGGGATAGCCTATGACAGGGTTGATAGGGATATCTATATGATAGGTTGATAGGATAGCCTATGACAGGGTTGATAGGATAGCCTATGACAGGGTTGATAGGGATAGTATATGACAGGGTGATAGATAGATATGACAGGTTGATAGGGATAGTATATTATATGGTTGATAGGATAGTATATGATAGAGTTGATAGGGTATGACAGGGTTGATAGGGATAGTATATATTGATAGGGATAGTATATGATAGGGGATAGTATATGATAGGGTTGATAGGGATAGTATGATAGTGTTGATAGGATAGTTGATAGGATAGGGATCGTCTATGACAGGGTTGATAGGGATAGTATATGACAGGGTTGATAGGGATAGTATATGACAGGGTTGATAGGATATTATATGATAGGTTATAGGGATAGCGTTGATAGGGATAGTATATGATAGGGTTGATAGGGATAGTATATGATAGGAGTTGATAGGGATGCCTATATGGCAGGGTTGATAGGGATAGTATATGACAGGGTTGATAGGGATAATATATGACAGGTTGATAATATATGATAGCGTTGATAGGAATAGTATATGATAGGGTTGATAGGGATAGCCTATAGAAGGGTTGATAGAAAATCTATGACAAGTTGATAGGGATAGTATATGATAAGCGTTGATAGAATATATATGACAGGGTTGATAGGGATAGTATATGACAGGGTTGATAGGGATAGCCTATGACAGGGCTGATAGGATAGTATATGGGGGTTGATAGATAGCCTATGACAGGGTTGATAGGGATAGTATATTACAGGTTGATAGGATAGTATATGATAGGGTTGATAGGGATAGTATATGATAGTTGATAGGGATACCTATGACAGGGTTGATAGGGATAGTATATGATATGATAGGGATAGTATATGGTTGCTATGGATAGTATATGACAGGTTGATAGGGATAGGTTGATGATAGGGTTGATAGGGATAGTATATGACAGGGTTGATAGGGATAGCCTATGACAGGGTTGATAGGGATAACCCTATAACAGGGTTGATAGGATAATATATGATAGGGTTGATAGATATATAGATATATAAGGATAGTATATGACAGGGTTGATAGGGATAGCCTATGACAGGTTGATAGGGATAGTATATGACAGGGTTGATAGGGATTGATAGGTTGATAGATAATATATTATATGGTTGATAGGATAGTATATGATAGGGTTGATAAAGATATATATGATAGGGTTGATAGGATAGTATATGACAGGTTGATAGGGATAGTATATGATAGGTTGATAGGGATACTATATGATAGTTGATAGGATAGTATATGATAGGTTGATAAGGGATGATAGGTTGATAGATATACCCTATAATATAGTATATGATAGTTGATAGGGATAATATATACAGGGGGATAGTATATGACAGGTTGATAGGGATAACCTATGACAGGGTTGATAGGATAGTATATGACAGGGTTGATAATAGGGATAGCCTATGACAGGATTGATAGGATAGTATATGATAGGGTTGATAGGATATATGACAGGGTTGATAGGGATAGTATATGATAGGCGTTGATAGGGATAGCCTATGACAGGGTTGATAGCCTATGACAGGTTGATAGGGATAGCCTATGACAGGGTTGATAGGGATAGTATATGACAGGGTTGATAGGGATAGTATAGGTTGATAGGGATAGTATTGATAGGGATAGGGATATATATGATAGGTTGATAGGGGACAGGGTTGATAGGATAGTATATGATAGGTTGATAAGGATAGTATATGATAGCGTTGATAGATAGTATATGACAGGGTTGATAGGGATAGTATATGACAGGGTTGATGATAATATATGATAAGGTTAATAAGGATAGCCTATGACAGGGTTGATAAGGATATCCTATAAACAAGGTTGATAGATAGATATATAGTATATGATAGCATAGCGGGTTGATAGGGATAGTATATGATAGGGATAGTATTGACAGGTTGATAGGGATAGTATATGATAGGGTTGATAGGATAGCCTATGATAGGGTATATGACAGGGTTGATAGGGATAGCCTATGACAGGGTTGATAGGGATAGTTGATATGATAGTATATGATAGGGTTGATAGGGATAGTATATGATAGGGTTGATAGGATAGTATATGACAGGGTTGATAGGATAGTATATGATAGGGTTGATAGGGATAGTATATGATAGCGTTGATAGGGATAGTATATGATAGGTTGATTGATATATGATAGAGTTGATAGGGATAGTCTATGGCAGGGTTATAGGATAGTATATGACACAGGGTTGATAGATAGCCTATGACAGGGTTGATAGGATAGTATATGATAGCGTTGATAGGATAGTATATGATAGGGTTGATAGGGATAGCCTATGACAGGGTTGATAGGGATAGCCTATGACAGGGTTGATAGGGATAGTATATGATAGGTTGATAGGGATAGCCTATGACAGGGTTGATAGGGATAGTATATGACAGGGTTGATAGGGATAGCCTATGACAGGGCTGATAGGGATAGACAGGGTTGATAGCCTATGACAGGGTTGATAGGGATAGTATATTATATGGTTGATAGGGATAGTATATGATAGGTTGATAGGATAGTATATGATATGATAGGGTTGACAGGGATAGGGATAGTATATGATAGGGTTGATAGTATATGGGATAGTATATGACAGGTTATAGGGACAGACAGGTTGATAGGGATAGTATATGATAGGGTGATAGGATGACAGGGTTGATAGGATACCCTATGACAGGGTTGATAGGGATAGCCTTGACAGGGTTGATAGGGATAGTATATGATAGGGTTGATAGATAGTATATGATAGGGTTGATAGGGATAGTATATGATAGGGTATGATAGGGATAGCCTATGACAGGTTGATAGGGATAGTATATGACAGGGTTGATAGGATAGCCTATGACAGGGTTGATAGGGATAGTATATGATAGGGTTGATAGGATAGTATATGATAGGGTTGATAGGGATAGTATATGATAGGGTTGATAGGGATAGTATATGACAGGGTTGATAGGGATAGTATATGATATGGTTGATAGGGATACTATATGGTGATAGGATAGTATATGATAGGGTTGATAGGATAGCCTATGACAGGGTTGATAGGATTGTATACAGGGTTGATAGGATAGTATATGATAGGTTGATAGGGATAGCCTATGACAGGGCTGATAGGGATAGTATATGACAGGGTTGATAGGGATAGCCTATGACAGGGCTGATAGGGATAGTATATGACAGGGTTGATAGGGATAGCCTATGACAGGGTTGATAGGATAGTATATGATAGGGTTGATAGGGGATAGCCTATGACAGGGTTGATAGATAGTATATGATAGTATAGGGATAGTATATGACAGGGTTGATAGGGATAGCCTATGACAGGGTTGATAGGATACCCTATGACAGGTTGATAGGATAGTATATTATATGGTTGATAGGGATAGTATATGATAGGTTGATAGGGATAGTATATGATAGTTGATAGGATCTATTGACAGGGTTGATAGGATAGTATATGATGGCGTTGATAGGATAGTATATGATAGCGTTGATATGGATAGTATATGACAGGGTTGATAGGGATAGCCTATGACAGGGTTGATAGGATAGTATATGATAGCGTTGATAGGGATAGCCTATGACAGGGTTGATAGGGATATCCTATGACAGGGTTGATAGGGATAGCCTATGACAGGGTTGATAGGGATAGTATATGATAGCGTTGATAGGGATAGTATATGATAGGTTGATAGGGATAGTATATGACAGGGTTGATAGGGATAGTATATGATAGGGTTGATAGGGATAGCCTATGACAGGGTTGATAGGGATAGTATATGACAGGGTTGATAGGATAGCCTATGACAGGGTTGATAGGATAATATATTATATGGTTGATAGGATAGTATATGATAGGGTTGATAGGGATAGTATATGATAGGGTTGATAGGGATAGTATATGACAGGGTTGATAGGGATAGTATATGATAGGGTTGATAGGGATACTATATGATAGGTTGATAGGGATAGTATATGATAGGGTTGATATGGATAGTATATGATAGAGTTGATAGGAATAGTCTATGGCAGGGTTGATAGGGATAGTATATGACAGGGTTGATAGGGATAGTATATGACAGGGTTGATAGGTATAGTATATGATAGCGTTGATAGGGATAGTATATGATAGGGTTGATAGGGATAGCCTATGACAGGGTTGATAGATCGTCTATGACGGGGTTGATAGGATAGTATATGATAGCGTTGATAGGGATAGCATATGACAGGGCTGATAGGATAGTATATGACAGGGATAGGATAGCCTATGACAGGGCTGATAGGATAGTATATGACAGGGTTGATAGGATAGCCTATGACAGGGTTGATAGGATAGGGTTGATAGGGATAGTATATGATAGGGTTGATAGGGATAGTATATGATAGTTGATAGGATAGTCTATGACAGGGTTGATAGGGATAGTATATGATAGGTTGATAGGGATAGTATATGATAGCGTTACTATAGATAGTATATGACAGGGTTGATAGGGATAGCCTATGACAGGTTGATAGGGATAGTATATGCGTTGATAGGATAACCCTATGACAGGGTTGATAGGATAGCCTATGACAGGGTTGATAGGATAGCCTATGACAGGGTTGATAGGGATAGTATATGATAGGGGTTGTATATGACAGGGTTGATAGGGATAGTATATGACAGGGTTGATAGGGATATATATAGCGTTATGACAGGGTTGATAGGGATAGTATATGACAGGGTTGATAGGATAGTATATGACAGGGTTGATAGGGTTGATAGGGATAGTATATGATAGGGTTGATAGGGATAGTATATGATAGGGTTGATAGGGATAGTATATGACAGGGTTGATAGGGATAGTATATGATAGGGTTGATAGGGATACTATATGATAGCGCTGATAGGGATAGTATATGATAGGGTTGATAGGGATAGCCTATGACAGGTTGATAGGATAGTCTATGAGGGTTGATAGGGATAGTATATGATAGCGTTGATAGGGATAGCCTATGACAGGGCTGATAGGATAGTATATGACAGGGTTGATAGGATAGCTATATGACAGGGCTGATAGGATAGTATATGATAGGGTTGATAGGATAGCCTATGACAGGCTGATAGGATAGTATATGATAGGTTGATAGGATAGCCTATGACAGGGTTGATAGGGATAGTATATGATAGCGTTGATAGATAGCCTATGACAGGCTGATAGGATAGCCTATGACAGGGTTGATAGGATAGCCTATGACAGGGTTGATAGGGATAGCATATGACAGGGTTGATAGGATAGTATATTATATGGTTGATAGGATAGTATATGATAGGTTGATAGGATAGTATATGATAGTTGATAGACTGCCTATGACAGGGTTGATAGGATAGTATATGAGGGTTGATAGGATAGTATATGATAGCGTTGATAGGATAGTATATGACAGGTTGATAGGGATAGCCTATGACAGGGTTGATAGGGATAGTATATGATATGTTGATAGTTGCCTATGACAGGGTTGATAGGATATCCTATGACAGGGTTGATAGGATAGCCTATGACATAGGGATAGGATAGTATATGATAGCGTTGATAGGGATAGTATATGATAGGGCTGATAGGGATAGTATATGACAGGGTTGATAGGATAGTATATGATAGGTTGATAGGGATAGCCTATGACAGGGTTGATAGGGATAGTATATGACAGGGTTGATAGGGATAGTATATGACAGGGTTGATAGGATATATATTATATGGTTGATAGGATAGTATATGATAGGGTTGATAGGGATAGTATATGATAGGGTTGATAGGGATAGTATATGACAGGGTTGATAGGGATAGTATATGATAGGTTGATAGGGATACTATATGATAGTTGATAGGGATAGTATATGATAGGGTTGATAGGATAGTATATGATAGGTTGATAGGAATCGTCTATGGCAGGGTTGATAGGGATAGTATATGACAGGGTTGATAGGGATAGTATATGACAGGGTTGATAGGTATAGTATATGATAGCGTTGATAGGGATAGTATATGATAGGGTTGATAGGGATAGCCTATGACAGGGTTGATAGGGATAGTCTATGACAGGGTTGATAGGGATAGTATATGATAGCGTTGATAGGATAGTATATGACAGGGCTGATAGGGATAGTATATGACAGGGTTGATAGGGATAGTATATGATAGTGTTGATAGGGTATGACATGATAGGGATAGTATATGACAGGGTTGATAGGTATAGTATATGATAGGGTTGATAGGATAGTATATGATAGGTTGATATGGATAGTATATGACAGGGTTGATAGGATAGTATATGACAGGTTGATAGGATAGTATATGATAGCGTTGATAGGGATAGCCTATGACAGGGCTGATAGGGATAGTATATGACAGGGTTGATAGGGATAGTATATGATAGTGTTGATAGGGATAGTCTATGACAGGGCTGATAGGATAGTATATGACAGGGTTGATAGGATAGCCTATGACAGGGTTGATAGGGATAGTATATTATATGGTTGATAGGGATAGTATATGATAGGGTTGGTAGGGATAGTATATGATAGGGTTGATAGGGATCGTCTATGACAGGGTTGATAGGGATAGTATATGATAGCGTTGATAGGGATAGTATATGATAGCGTTGATATGGATAGTATATGACAGGGTTGATAGGGATAGCCTATGACAGGGTTGATAGGGATAGTATATGATAGGGTTGATAGGATGGCCTATGACAGGGTTGATAGGGATAGTATATGACAGGGTTGATAGGGATAGCCTATGACAGGGTTGATAGGGATAGCCTATGACAGGGTTGATAGGGATAGTATATGACAGGGTTGATAGGATAGCCTATGACAGGCTGATAGGGATAGTATATTATATGGTTGATAGGGATAGTATATGATAGAGTTGATAGGGATCGTCTATGACAGGGTTGATAGGGATAGTATATGACAGGATTGATAGGGATAGTATATGATAGGGTTGATAGGGGTAGTATATGATAGGGTTGATAGGGATAGTATATGATAGTGTTGATAGGGATAGTATATGATAGGGTTGATAGGGATAGTATATGATAGAGTTGATAGGGATCGTCTATGGCAGGGTTGATAGGGATAGTATATGACAGGGTTGATAGGGATAGTATATGACAGGGTTTATAGGTATAGTATATGATAGCGTTGATAGGGATAGTATATGATAGGGTTGATAGGGATAGCCTATGACAGGGTTGATAGGGATCGTCTATGACGGGGTTGATAGGGATAGTATATGATAGCGTTGATAGGGATAGCCTATGACAGGGCTGATAGGGATAGTATATGACAGGGTTGATAGGGATAGCCTATGACAGGGCTGATAGGGATAGTATATGACAGGGTTGATAGGGATAGCCTATGACAGGGCTGATAGGGATAGTATATGACAGGGTTGATAGGGATAGCCTATGACAGGGTTGATAGGGATAGTATATTATATGGTTGATAGGGATAGTATATGATAGGGTTGATAGGGATAGTATATGATAGTTGATAGGGATCGTCTATGACAGGGTTGATAGGGATAGTATATGATAGCGTTGATAGGGATAGTATATGATAGCGTTGATATGGATAGTATATGACAGGGTTGATAGGGATAGCCTATGACAGGGTTGATAGGGATAGTATATGATAGCGTTGATAGGGATAGCCTATGACAGGGTTGATAGGGATAGCCTATGACAGGGTTGATAGGGATAGTATATTATATGGTTGATAGGGATAGTATATGATAGGGTTGATAGGGATAGTATATGATAGTTGATAGGGATCGTCTATGACAGGGTTGATAGGGATAGTATATGATAGCGTTGATAGGGATAGTATATGATAGCGTTGATATGGATAGTATATGACAGGGTTGATAGGGATAGCCTATGACAGGGTTGATAGGGATAGTATATGATAGCGTTGGGATAGCCTATGACAGGTTGATAGGGATAGCCTATGACAGGGTTGATAGGGATAGCCTATGACAGGGTTGATAGGGATAGTATATGATAGGGTTGATAGGGATAGTATATGACAGGGTTGATAGGGATAGTATATGATAGGGTTTATAGGGATAGCCTATGACAGGGTTGATAGGGATAGTATATGACAGGGTTGATAGGGATAGCCTATGACAGGGTTGATAGGGATAATATATTATATGGTTGATAGGGATAGTATATGATAGGGTTGATAGGGATAGTATATGATAGGGTTGATAGGATAGTATATGACAGGGTTGATAGGATAGTATATGATAGGGTTGATAGGGATAGCCTATGACAGGGTTGATAGGATAGTATATGACAGGGTTGATAGGATAGCCTATGACAGGGTTGATAGGATAATATATTATATGGTTGATAGGGATAGTATATGATAGGGTTGACAGGGATAGTATATGATAGGGTTGATAGGGATCGTCTATGACAGGGTTGATAGGGATAGTATATGACAGGATTGATAGGGATAGTATATGATAGGTTGATAGGGTAGTATATGATAGGGTTGATAGGGATAGTATATGATAGTGTTGATAGGGATAGTATATGATAGGGTTGATAGGGATAGTATATGATAGAGTTGATAGGGATCGTCTATGGCAGGGTTGATAGGGATAGTATATGACAGGGTTGATAGGGATAGTATATGACAGGGTTTATAGGTATAGTATATGATAGCGTTGATAGGGATAGTATATGATAGGGTTGATAGGGATAGCCTATGACAGGGTTGATAGGGATCGTCTATGACGGGGTTGATAGGGATAGTATATGATAGCGTTGATAGGGATAGCCTATGACAGGGCTGATAGGGATAGTATATGACAGGGTTGATAGGGATAGCCTATGACAGGGCTGATAGGGATAGTATATGACAGGGTTGATAGGGATAGCCTATGACAGGGCTGATAGGGATAGTATATGACAGGGTTGATAGGGATAGCCTATGACAGGGTTGATAGGGATAGTATATTATATGGTTGATAGGGATAGTATATGACAGGGTTGATAGGGATAGTATATGATAGCGTTGATAGGGATAGTATATGATAGCGTTGATATGGATAGTATATGACAGGGTTGATAGGGATAGCCTATGACAGGGTTGATAGGGATAGCCTATGACAGGGTTGATAGGGATAGTATATGATAGGGTTGATAGGGATAGTATATGACAGGGTTGATAGGGATAGTATATGATAGGGTTGATAGGATAGTTATGATAGGGTTGATAGGGATAGTATACGACAGGGTTGATAGGATAGCCTATGACAGGGTTGATAGGGATAATATATTATATGGTTGATAGGGATAGTATATGATAGGGTTGACAGGGATAGTATATGATAGGGTTGATAGGGATAGTATATGACAGGGTTGATAGGGATAGTATATGATAGGGTTGATAGGGATACTATATGATAGGGCATTGATAGGGATAGTATATGATAGGGTTGATAGGGATAGTATATGACAGGGTTGATAGGGATAGCCTATGACAGGGTTGATAGGGATAGTATATGATAGTTGATAGGGATAGCCTATGACAGGGCTGATAGGGATAGTATATGACAGGGTTGATAGGGATAGTATATGACAGGGTTGATAGGGATAGCCTATGACAGGATTGATAGGGATAGTATATGATAGGGTTGATAAGGATAGCCTATGACAGGGTTGATAGGGATAGTATATGATAGCGTTGATAGGGATAGCCTATGACAGGGTTGATAGGGATAACCTATGACAGGGTTGATAGGGATAGCCTATGACAGGGTTGATAGGGATAGTACATGATAGCGTCGATAGGGATAGTATATGATAGCGTTGATATGGATAGTATATGACAGGGTTGATAGGGATAGCCTATGACAGGGTTGATAGGGATAGTATATAATAGGGTTGATAAGGATAGCATATGACAGGGTTGATAGGGATAGTATATGATAGCGTTGATAGGGATAGCCTATGACAGGGTTGATAGGGATAGCCTATGACAGGGTTGATAGGGATAGTATATGATAGCGTTGATAGGGATAGTATATGATAGGGTTGATAGGGATAGTATATGACAGGGTTGATAGGGATAGTATATGATAGGGTTGATAGGGATACTATATGATAGCATTGATAGGGATAGTATATGATAGGGTTGATAGGGATAGTATATGATAGAGTTGATAGGAATCGTCTATGGCAGGGTTGATAGGGATAGTATATGACAGGGTTGATAGGGATAGTATATGACAGGGTTGATAGGTATAGTATATTATATGGTTGATAGGGATAGTATATGATAGGGTTGATAGGGATAGTATATGATAGAGTTGATAGGGATCGTCTATGACAGGGTTGATAGGGATAGTATATGACAGGGTTGATAGGGATAGTATATGATAGGGTTGATAGGGATAGTATATGATAGGGTTGATAGGGATAGTATATGATAGTGTTGATAGGGATAGTATATGATAGGGTTGATAGGGATAGTATATGATAGAGTTGATAGGGATCGTCTATGGCAGGGTTGATAGGGATAGTATATGACAGGGTTGATAGGGATAGTATATGACAGGGTTGATAGGTATAGTATATGATAGCGTTGATAGGGATAGTATATGATAGGGTTGATAGGGATAGCCTATGACAGGGTTGATAGGGATCGTCTATGACGGGGTTGATAGGGATAGTATATGATAGCGTTGATAGGGATAGCCTATGACAGGGCTGATAGGGATAGTATATGACAGGGTTGATAGGGATAGCCTATGACAGGGCTGATAGGGATAGTATATGACAGGGTTGATAGGGATAGCCTATGACAGGGTTGATAGGGATAGTATATTATATGGTTGATAGGGATAGTATATGATAGGGTTGATAGGGATAGTATATGATAGTTGATAGGGATCGTCTATGACAGGGTTGATAGGGATAGTATATGATAGGTTGATAGGGATAGTATATGATAGCGTTGATATGGATAGTATATGACAGGGTTGATAGGGATAGCCTATGACAGGGTTGATAGGGATAGTATATGATAGCGTTGATAGGGATAGCCTATGACAGGGTTGATAGGGATAGCCTATGACAGGGTTGATAGGGATAGCCTATGACAGGGTTGATAGGGATAGTATATGATAGCGTTGATAGGGATAGTATATGATAGGGTTGATAGGGATAGTATATGACAGGGTTGATAGGGATAGTATATGATAGGGTTGATAGGGATAGCCTATGACAGGGTTGATAGGGATAGTATATGACAGGGTTGATAGGGATAGCCTATGACAGGGTTGATAGGGATAATATATTATATGGTTGATAGGGATAGTATATGATAGGGTTGACAGGGATAGTATATGATAGGGTTGATAGGGATAGTATATGACAGGGTTGATAGGGATAGTATATGATAGGGTTGATAGGGATACTATATGATAGCGTTGATATGGATAGTATATGACAGGGTTGATAGGGATAGCCTATGACAGGGTTGATAGGGATAGTATATGATAGCGTTGATAGGGATAGCCTATGACAGGGTTGATAGGGATATCCTATGACAGGGTTGATAGGGATAGCCTATGACAGGGTTGATAGGGATAGTATATGATAGCGTTGATAGGGATAGTATATGATAGGGTTGATAGGGATAGTATATGACAGGGTTGATAGGGATAGTATATGATAGGGTTGATAGGGATAGCCTATGACAGGGTTGATAGGGATAGTATATGACAGGGTTGATAGGGATAGCCTATGACAGGGTTGATAGGGATAATATATTATATGGTTGATAGGGATAGTATATGATAGGGTTGACAGGGATAGTATATGATAGGGTTGATAGGGATAGTATATGACAGGGTTGATAGGGATAGTATATGTTAGGGTTGATAGGGATACTATATGATAGCGTTGATAGGGATAGTATATGATAGGGTTGATATGGATAGTATATGATAGAGTTGATAGGAATCGTCTATGGCAGGGTTGATAGGGATAGTATATGACAGGGTTGATAGGGATAGTATATGACAGGGTTGATAGGTATAGTATATGATAGCGTTGATAGGGATAGTATATGATAGGGTTGATAGGGATAGCCTATGACAGGGTTGATAGGGATCGTCTATGACGGGGTTGATAGGGATAGTATATGATAGCGTTGATAGGGATATCCTATGACAGGGCTGATAGGGATAGTATATGACAGGGTTGATAGGGATAGTATATGATAGTGTTGATAGGGATAGTCTATGACAGGGCTGATAGGGATAGTATATGACAGGGTTGATAGGGATAGCCTATGACAGGGTTGATAGGGATAGTATATTATATGGTTGATAGGGATAGTATATGATAGGGTTGGTAGGGATAGTATATGATAGGGTTGATAGGGATCGTCTATGACAGGGTTGATAGGGATAGTATATGATAGCGTTGATAGGGATAGTATATGATAGCGTTGATATGGATAGTATATGACAGGGTTGATAGGGATAGCCTATGACAGGGTTGATAGGGATAGTATATGATAGGGTTGATAAGGATAGCCTATGACAGGGTTGATAGGGATAGTATATGATAGCGTTGATAGGGATAGCCTATGACAGGGTTGATAGGGATAGCCTATGACAGGGTTGATAGGGATAGTATATGACAGGGTTGATAGGGATAGCCTATGACAGGGTTGATAGGGATAGTATATTATATGGTTGATAGGGATAGTATATGATAGAGTTGATAGGGATCGTCTATGACAGGGTTGATAGGGATAGTATATGACAGGATTGATAGGGATAGTATATGATAGGGTTGATAGGGGTAGTATATGATAGGGTTGATAGGGATAGTATATGATAGCGTTGATAGGGATAGCCTATGACAGGGTTGATAGGGATAGCCTATGACAGGGTTGATAGGGATAGCCTATGACAGGGTTGATAGGGATAGTATATGATAGCGTTGATAGGGATAGTATATGATAGGGTTGATAGGGATAGTATATGACAGGGTTGATAGGGATAGTATATGATAGGGTTGATAGGGATAGCCTATGACAGGGTTGATAGGGATAGTATATGACAGGGTTGATAGGGATAGCCTATGACAGGGTTGATAGGGATAGTATATTATATGGTTGATAGGGATAGTATATGATAGGGTTGATAGGGATAGTATATGATAGTTGATAGGGATCGTCTATGACAGGGTTGATAGGGATAGTATATGATAGCGTTGATAGGGATAGTATATGATAGCGTTGATATGGATAGTATATGACAGGGTTGATAGGGATAGCCTATGACAGGGTTGATAGGGATAGTATATGATAGCGTTGATAGGGATAGCCTATGACAGGGTTGATAGGGATAGCCTATGACAGGGTTGATAGGGATAGCCTATGACAGGGTTGATAGGGATAGTATATGATAGCGTTGATAGGGATAGTATATGATAGGGTTGATAGGGATAGTATATGACAGGGTTGATAGGGATAGTATATGATAGGGTTGATAGGGATAGCCTATGACAGGGTTGATAGGGATAGTATATGACAGGGTTGATAGGGATAGCCTATGACAGGGTTGATAGGGATAATATATTATATGGTTGATAGGGATAGTATATGATAGGGTTGACAGGGATAGTATATGATAGGGTTGATAGGGATAGTATATGACAGGGTTGATAGGGATAGTATATGATAGGGTTGATAGGGATACTATATGATAGCGTTGATATGGATAGTATATGACAGGGTTGATAGGGATAGCCTATGACAGGGTTGATAGGGATAGTATATGATAGCGTTGATAGGGATAGCCTATGACAGGGTTGATAGGGATATCCTATGACAGGGTTGATAGGGATAGCCTATGACAGGGTTGATAGGGATAGTATATGATAGCGTTGATAGGGATAGTATATGATAGGGTTGATAGGGATAGTATATGACAGGGTTGATAGGGATAGTATATGATAGGGTTGATAGGGATAGCCTATGACAGGGTTGATAGGGATAGTATATGACAGGGTTGATAGGGATAGCCTATGACAGGGTTGATAGGATAATATATTATATGGTTGATAGGGATAGTATATGATAGGGTTGATAGGGATAGTATATGATAGGGTTGATAGGGATAGTATATGACAGGGTTGATAGGGATAGTATATGTTAGGGTTGATAGGGATACTATATGATAGCGTTGATAGGGATAGTATATGATAGGGTTGATATGGATAGTATATGATAGAGTTGATAGGAATCGTCTATGGCAGGGTTGATAGGGATAGTATATGACAGGGTTGATAGGGATAGTATATGACAGGGTTGATAGGTATAGTATATGATAGCGTTGATAGGGATAGTATATGATAGGGTTGATAGGGATAGCCTATGACAGGGTTGATAGGGATCGTCTATGACGGGGTTGATAGGGATAGTATATGATAGCGTTGATAGGGATATCCTATGACAGGGCTGATAGGGATAGTATATGACAGGGTTGATAGGGATAGTATATGATAGTGTTGATAGGGATAGTCTATGACAGGGTTGATAGGGATAGCCTATGACAGGGTTGATAGGGATAGTATATTATATGGTTGATAGGGATAGTATATGATAGGGTTGGTAGGGATAGTATAAGATAGGGTTGATAGGGATCGTCTATGACAGGGTTGATAGGGATAGTATATGATAGCGTTGATAGGGATAGTATATGATAGCGTTGATATGGATAGTATATGACAGGGTTGATAGGGATAGCCTATGACAGGGTTGATAGGGATAGCCTATGACAGGGTTGATAGGGATAGTATATGATAGCGTTGATAGGGATAGTATATGATAGGGTTGATAGGGATAGTATATGACAGGGTTGATAGGGATAGTATATGATAGGGTTGATAGGGATAGCCTATGACAGGGTTGATAGGGATAGTATATGACAGGATTGATAGGGATAGTATATGATAGGGTTGATAGGGGTAGTATATGATAGGGTTGATAGGGATAGTATATGATAGCGTTGATAGGGATAGCCTATGACAGGGTTGATAGGGATAGCCTATGACAGGGTTGATAGGGATAGCCTATGATGATAGGGATAGTATATGATAGCGTTGATAGGGATAGTATATGATAGGGTTGATAGGGATAGTATATGACAGGGTTGATAGGGATAGTATATGATAGGGTTGATAGGATAGCCTATGACAGGGTTGATAGGGATAGTATATGACAGGGTTGATAGGGATAGCCTATGACAGGGTTGATAGGGATAATATATTATATGGTTGATAGGGATAGTATATGATAGGGTTGATAGGGATAGTATATGATAGGGTTGATAGGGATAGTATATGACAGGGTTGATAGGGATAGTATATGATAGGGTTGATAGGGATACTATATGATAGGGTTGATATGGATAGTATATGACAGGGTTGATAGGGATAGCCTATGACAGGGTTGATAGGGATAGTATATGATAGCGTTGATAGGGATAGCCTATGACAGGGTTGATAGGGATATCCTATGACAGGGTTGATAGGGATAGCCTATGACAGGGTTGATAGGGATAGTATATGATAGCGTTGATAGGGATAGTATATGACAGGGTTGATAGGGATAGTATATGATAGGGTTGATAGGGATACTATATGATAGCGTTGATAGGGATAGTATATGATAGGGTTGATATGGATAGTATATGATAGAGTTGATAGGAATCGTCTATGGCAGGGTTGATAGGGATAGTATATGACAGGGTTGATAGGGATAGTATATGACAGGGTTGATAGGATAGTATATGATAGGTTGATAGGGATAGTATATGATAGGGTTGATAGGGATAGCCTATGACAGGGTTGATAGGGATAGTCTATGACAGGGGTTGATAGGGATAGTATATGATAGCGTTGATAGGGATAGCCTATGACAGGGCTGATAGGGATAGTATATGACAGGGTTGATAGGGATAGTATATGATAGTG
Organism: Oncorhynchus nerka; assembly: GCF_034236695.1. Classification (NCBI taxonomy): domain Eukaryota; kingdom Metazoa; phylum Chordata; class Actinopteri; order Salmoniformes; family Salmonidae; genus Oncorhynchus; species Oncorhynchus nerka. Next base: position 83,996,360 of record NC_088419.1, on the reverse strand, counting down.
TTGATAGGGATAGTCTATGACAGGGCTGATAGGGATAGTATATGACAGGGTTGATAGGGATAGCCTATGACAGGGTTGATAGGGATAGTATATTATATGGTTGATAGGGATAGTATATGATAGGGTTGGTAGGGATAGTATATGATAGGGTTGATAGGGATCGTCTATGACAGGGTTGATAGGGATAGTATATGATAGCGTTGATAGGGATAGTATATGATAGCGTTGATATGGATAGTATATGACAGGGTTGATAGGGATAGCCTATGACAGGGTTGATAGGGATAGTATATGATAGGGTTGATAAGGATAGCCTATGACAGGGTTGATAGGGATAGTATATGATAGCGTTGATAGGGATAGCCTATGACAGGGTTGATAGGGATAGCCTATGACAGGGTTGATAGGGATAGTATATGACAGGGTTGATAGGGATAGCCTATGACAGGGTTGATAGGGATAGTATATTATATGGTTGATAGGGATAGTATATGATAGAGTTGATAGGGATCGTCTATGACAGGGTTGATAGGGATAGTATATGACAGGATTGATAGGGATAGTATATGATAGGGTTGATAGGGGTAGTATATGATAGGGTTGATAGGGATAGTATATGATAGTGTTGATAGGGATAGTATATGATAGGGTTGATAGGGATAGTATATGATAGAGTTGATAGGGATCGTCTATGGCAGGGTTGATAGGGATAGTATATGACAGGGTTGATAGGGATAGTATATGACAGGGTTTATAGGTATAGTATATGATAGCGTTGATAGGGATAGTATATGATAGGGTTGATAGGGATAGTATATGACAGGGTTGATAGGGATCGTCTATGACGGGGTTGATAGGATAGTATATGATAGCGTTGATAGGGATAGCCTATGACAGGGTTGATAGGGATAGTATATGACAGGGTTGATAGGGATAGCCTATGACAGGGCTGATAGGGATAGTATATGACAGGGTTGATAGGGATAGCCTATGACAGGGCTGATAGGGATAGTATATGACAGGGTTGATAGGGATAGCCTATGACAGGGTTGATAGGGATAGTATATTATATGGTTGATAGGGATAGTATATGATAGGGTTGATAGGGATAGTATATGATAGTTGATAGGATAGTCTATGACAGGGTTGATAGGGATAGTATATGATAGCGTTGATAGGGATAGTATATGATAGGGTTGATATGGATAGTATATGACAGGGTTGATAGGGATAGCCTATGACAGGGTTGATAGGATAGTATATGATAGCGTTGATAGGGATAGCCTATGACAGGGTTGATAGGGATATGACAGGTTGATAGGATAGTATATTATATGGTTGATAGGGATAGTATATGATAGGGTTGATAGGGATAGTATATGATAGTTGATAGGGATCGTCTATGACAGGGTTGATAGGGATAGTATATGATAGCGTTGATAGGGATAGTATATGATAGCGTTGATATGGATAGTATATGACAGGGTTGATAGGGATAGCCTATGACAGGGTTGATAGGGATAGTATATGATAGTGTTGATAGGGATAGCCTATGACAGGGTTGATAGGGATAGCCTATGACAGGGTTGATAGGGATAGCCTATGATAGGGTTGATAGGGATAGTATATGATAGGGTTGATAGGGATAGTATATGACAGGGTTGATAGGGATAGTATATGATAGGGTTTATAGGGATAGCCTATGACAGGGTTGATAGGGATAGTATATGACAGGGTTGATAGGGATAGCCTATGACAGGGTTGATAGGGATAATATATTATATGGTTGATAGGGATAGTATATGATAGGGTTGACAGGGATAGTATATGATAGGGTTGATAGGGATAGTATATGACAGGGTTGATAGGGATAGTATATGATAGAGTTGATAGGGATAGTCTATGACAGGGTTGATAGGGATAGTATATGACAGGGTTGATAGGGATAGTATATGACAGGGTTTATAGGTATAGTATATGATAGCGTTGATAGGGATAGTATATGATAGGGTTGATAGGGATAGCCTATGACAGGGTTGATAGGGATCGTCTATGACGGGGTTGATAGGGATAGTATATGATAGCGTTGATAGGGATAGCCTATGACAGGGCTGATAGGGATAGTATATGACAGGGTTGATAGGGATAGCCTATGACAGGGCTGATAGGGATAGTATATGACAGGGTTGATAGGGATAGCCTATGACAGGGCTGATAGGGATAGTATATTACAGGGTTGATAGGGATAGCCTATGACAGGGTTGATAGGGATAGTATATTATATGGTTGATAGGGATAGTATATGATAGCGTTGATATGGATAGTATATGACAGGGTTGATAGGGATAGCCTATGACAGGGTTGATAGGGATAGTATATGATAGCGTTGATAGGGATAGCCTATGACAGGGTTGATAGGGATAGCCTATGACAGGTTTGATAGGGATAGCCTATGACAGGGTTGATAGGGATAGTATATGATAGGGTTGATAGGGATAGTATATGACAGGGTTGATAGGGATAGTATATGATAGGGTTGATAGGGATAGCCTATGACAGGGTTGATAGGGATAGTATATGACAGGGTTGATAGGGATAGCCTATGACAGGGTTGATAGGGATAATATATTATATGGTTGATAGGGATAGTATATGATAGGGTTGACAGGGATAGTATATGATAGGGTTGATAGGGATAGTATATGACAGGGTTGATAGGGATAGTATATGATAGGGTTGATAGGGATACTATATGATAGCATTGATAGGGATAGTATATGATAGGGTTGATAGGGATAGCCTATGACAGGGTTGATAGGGATCGTCTATGACGGGGTTGATAGGGATAGTATATGATAGCGTTGATAGGGATAGCCTATGACAGGGCTGATAGGGATAGTATATGACAGGGTTGATAGGGATAGTATATGACAGGGTTGATAGGGATAGCCTATGACAGGATTGATAGGGATAGTATATGATAGGGTTGATAAGGATAGCCTATGACAGGGTTGATAGGGATAGTGCACATGAATCAACCAAAAAGGGACTACTGTGTCTACAGCACCAGAGCTGTCAGTAATTGCATTTCTTTCAGTTTTAGTATTACACTGTTGCTACTTCGCTCTTCAACCAAGGACCAACTGAAGAGAGGAGGATGACGATATTCAGCCACAATACCATTTATTATTAAAACCAGCAACTAATGCGTTTTGGCTCATTGCCTTCATCAGCTTGTTGCCTTACAGTTTTAGTATTCACAGTCCCCCCTATATAGATGCAACCAGGGACAGGATGTACACTACATTACTTTGCATAAACCCTATAAGACCCTATAGGATGTAATTATGTTTCTGTGATCAGGATGAAACACATTTACACTCATTAGTATGCAAAACTCAACTCAGCTTAGCTTTGCTGTGTCAACGTACGTTCGATTACAGGCTCAAAATGGCCAGAAACAAAGCACTTTCTTCTGAAACTCATCAGTCTATTCTTGTTCTGAGAAATGAAGGCTATTCCATGTGAGAAATTGCCAATAAACTGAAGATCTCGTACAACGCTGTGCACTACTCCCTTCACAGAACAGAGCAAACTGTCTCTAACCAGAATAGAAAGAGAAGTGGGAGGCCCCGGTGCACCACTGAGCAAGAGGACAAGTACATTTGATTGTCTAGTTTGAGTAACAGACACCTCACAAGTCCTCAACTGGCAGCTTCATTAAATAGTACCCGCAAAACACCAGTCTCAACATCAACAGTGAAGAGGTGACTCCGGGATGCTGGCTTCTAGGCAGACTACCCCTGTCCAGTGTTCTTTTATTTTTATTGGCCAGTCTAAGATATGGCATTTTCTTTGCAACTCTGCCTAGAAGGCCAACAATCCCGGAGTCGCCTCTTCACTGTTGACGTTGAGACTGCCAATTTCTCGCATGGAATAGCCTTCATTTCTCAGAACAAGAATAGACTGACAAGTTTCAAGTTTCTGGCCATTTTGAGCCTGTAATCGAACCCACACATGCTGATGCTCCAGATACTCAACTAGCTAACAGAACGTGCCATTTGAACACAGGAGTGATGGTTGCTGATAATAGACTCCTATGTAGATATTGTAGATATTCCATTAAAATCAGCCGTTTCCTGCTACAATAGTGATCAATTTGATGTTATTTTAGCTTTTCTTTATAAAACAAGGACATTTCTAAGTGACCCAAAAACCTTTCAACGGTAGTGTATGCATAATGAGACAGGCGGATAGTGTTTAGCACAGCAAGAATATTAGGAAGAGAAAACTCTTGTTCGCTACCCCTTCCTCTTACCCCTGACCCTTCAATGTTTGCAGCTCTGTAAGGTGGAAGCAATATAGTGCAAGCCAGTGGAGGCTGCTGAGGGGAGGACGGCTCACAATAATGTCTGGATTGGAGCGAATGGAATGGCATCAAACACATGGAAACCATGGAAACCATGTGCTGGATGTATTTGATGCCATTCCACTGATTCCGCTCCAGCCATTATCACGAGCCCATCCTCTCCGACCTCCTGTGCTGGAGCTTTACCACTACACTGCTTTCTTCGCCAGGACCCTCTGACATGCTATCACACAGGGGTTAGGGCAGAAGGGGATGGATTTGGGAACGACTGTGTGACTTTTAACTTACCACTTTTCCTGTCCATCGCTGTATTAGTTCAGGGTCATGGACTTCTCTGCTGTCAGAGAGTGGGCAACCTGGAATAGAGAATGGAAGTCTGTGAGCAACTGAAATAACACGGAATATCAACACTGGCCAACTGTTTGTAATACAACCTCTGTTTTGTTTTAAATAAGAGCTCTTTTTTTAGATGAGAAGAGCGTATGTGAAATGACTTGTTGCAGCTACCCGTGATAGTCTGTTTGTTGCTAATGAGAGAAACATCCTGTCCACAACCTCTCCACTGTGTCATTGTCTAAAAGAGTGAGAGAGACCCTCGGTGTCCATTAGAAATCACCACACACTGACAAGGGCTACAGTTTCATCCAACTAATTAGGAAAATGTTCCATCTGGATGCCATTTTGTGTGTTTTGTTCCAGTTGGAGCTGCCAAGAAACTGAAGCCCGCGGCTTTTTACGAGGGGCCTTGCATGAGGCAATTGGGATGGAAAAAATCTAATCAATCAAATCAACAAAAAACAAAAATCACATTCTTGGTGAACAAAAGGTGTAGACTAACAGTGAAATTCTTCCCAACAATGCAGAGAGGAAAATAGAAAATAATAACACAAGGAATAAAAACAACTCAGAGATTTGGGTCAAAACTTTCAGAGGTTTATGCTTTTAAATGTAATATCCAATATTACTAATAATACACAGTAAAGGCAAGGATGTTCCCAAAGCCTTCCCAGGCTTTAAAGATTGAATCCATTTAAAATAGCACACCCTTAGGCCTGCAGCAAAATATAAATCGCTAAACAGTTGAGCAGATAAACACACCATTCCCATGTAAATTAGTTCGGGTGAAAGAAAAAGGACGACTCAGTAGAACACGTCCTTCTCAAAGCCTGTTTTAGTGAGAAATGAAGTGTAAACTGGAACCCGGCAGACAGGAGTGAATTCCAGTGCAATAAACGACTTTATGAGTATTAAAAGAGCATGCAATTCAAATCAAACCCTTATCTAATCTACTTATCTATGCTACTTACAGTGGGGAGAACAAGTATTTGATACACTGCCGATTTTGCAGGTTTTCCTACTTACAAAGCACGTAGAGGTCTGTAATTTTTATCATCGGTACACTTCAACTGTGAGAAACGGAATCTAAAACAAAAATCCAGAAAATCACATTGTATGATTTTTAAGTAATTAATTTGCATTTTATTGCATGACATAAGTATTTGACCACCTACCAACCAGTAAGAATTCCAGCTCTCACAGACCTGTTTTCTTAAGAAGCCCTCCTGTTCTCCACTCATTACCTGTATTAACTGCACCTGTTTGAACTCGTTACCTGTATAAAAGACACCTGTCCACACACTCAATCAAACAGACTCCAACCTCTCCACAATGGCCAAGAACAGAGAGCTGTGTAAGGACATCAGGGATAAAATTATAGACCTGCACAAGGCTGGGATGGGCTACAGGACAATAGCCAAGCAGCTTGGTGAGAAGGCAACAACTGTTGGCGCAATTATTCGAAAATGGAAGAAGTTCAAGATGACGGTCTATCACCCTCGGTCTGGGGCTGCATGCAAGATCTCACCTCGTGGGGCATCAATGATCATGAGGAAGGTGAGGGATCAGCCCAGAACTACACGGCAGGACCTGGTCAATGACCTGAAGAGAGCTTGGACCACAGTCTCAAAGAAAACCATTAGTAACACACTACGCCGTCATGGATTAAAATCCTGCAGCGCACGCAAGGTCCCCCAGCTCAAGCCAGCGCATGTCCAGGCCCGTCTGAAGTTTGCCAATGACCATCTGGATGATCCAGAGGAGGAATGAGAGAAGGTCATGTGGTCTGATGAGACAAAAATTTTGCTTTTTGGTCTAAACTCCACTCGCCGTGTTTGGAGGAAGAAGAAGGATGAGTACAACCCCAAGAACACCATCCCAACCATGAAGCATGGAGGTGGAAACATCCTTCTTTGGGGATGCTTTTCTGCAAAGGGGACAGGACGACTAAACCGTATTGAGGGGAGAATGGATGGGGCCATGTATCGCGAGATCTTGGCCAACAAACTCCTTCCCTCAGTAAGAGCATTGAAGATGGGTCGTGGCTGGGTCTTCCAGCATAACAACGACCCGAAACACACAGCCAGGGCAACTAAGGAGTGGCTCCGTAAGAAGCATCTCAAGGTCCTGGAGTGGTCTAGCCAGTCTCCAGACCTGAACCCAATAGAAAATCTTTGGAGGGAGCTGAAAGTCTGTATTTCCCAGTGACAGCCCCGAAACCTGAAGTATCTGGAGAAGGTCTGTATGGAGGAGTGGGCCAAAATCCCTGCTGCAGTGTGTGCAAACCTGGTCAAGAACTTCAGGAAACGTATGATCTCTGTAATTGCAAACAAAGGTTTCTGTACCAAATATTATGTTCTGCTTTTCTGATGTATCAAATACTTATGTCATGCAATAAAATGCAAACTAATTACTTAAAAATCATACAATGTGATTTTCTGGATTTTTGTTTTAGATTCCGTCTCTCACAGTTGAAGTGTACCTATGATAAAAAAAATACAGACCTCTGCATGCTTTGTAAGTAGGAAAACCTGCAAAATCGGCAGTGTATCAAATACTTGTTCTCCCCACTGTATCTATACTACTTATCTATGCTACTTATCTATCCTACTTATCTAATCTACTTATGTTAATCTATTTATCTAATCTACTTATTTATGCTACTTATGCTATCCTATTGATCTATACTACTTATGCTATGCTACTTATGCTATCCTATTGATCTATACTACTTATGCTATGCTACTTATGCTATCCTACTTATCTATGCTACTTGTATCAATCCTTATGATTGCTTTCTCACCTTAAATGTGTTTTATCATCATAATGGAAGACTTTAGGCTCTTGAGCACTTTCCCGAGCTTTTCTTATTACCTTCCTGCAGCTTGGTACCATCACAACCCCCTTAATAATGCACAAAGAACAAAACACCTTTGAAGCCTAAGGCAAAGAACAAATTGTAAGTGACAATCTCTACTCATTCTGCTTTAATGACATTGGGGAGAACAGAGGAAGCATCTTTCTACCCGACAACAAATGTCCTGTATCTGTGAACAATACACACTGGAACGGTGGTGCTGGGGAAAGACTGTGTGCTTAGAGTAGACGTGGGCTGTTTACCATCAGAGTACAGCACAGGAATATGCTACAATACACAGGCACCGCATTGGATGGCAAGGCCATCTATCAAAATGACAGCCAATCCACACAGGAACATGATCTCGGATCAATAACAACCTCTCGCTGGACCGCCTCCATAAATAAACCCCAAACAATAAAGCAAAGCAAAGCAATGTGAGATCTAGAGCAGAACTGTCTCTGTGTTTCTACCCTGTCCAGTCATATCTCTCAGCCCTTTACCAGTCATATCTCTATCTCTCAACCCTTTACCAGTCATATCTCTATCTCTCAGCCCTTTACCAGTCATATCTCTATCTCTCAGCCCTTTACCAGTCATATCTCAACCTCTCAGCCCTTTACCAGTCATATCCCTCAGCCCTTTACCAGTCATATCTCTCAGCCCTTTACCAGTCATATCTCTATCTCTCAGCCCTTTACCAGTCATATCTCTCAGCCCTTTATCAGTCATATCTCTATCCCTCAGCCCTTTACCAGTCATATCTCTATCCCCCAGCCCTTTACCAGTCATATCTCTATCCCCCAGCCCTTTACCAGTCATATCTCTATCTCTCAGCCCTTTACCAGTCATGTCTCTATCCCTCAGCCCTTTACCAGTCATATCTCTATCTCTCAGCCCTTTACCAGTCATATCTCTATCTCTCAGCCCTTTACCAGTCATATATCTATCCCTCAGCCCTTTACCAGTCATATCTGTATCTCTCAGCCCTTTACCAGTCATATCTCTATCTCTCAGCCCTTTACCAGTCATATCTCTATCCCTCAGCCCTTTACCAGTCATATCTCTCAGCCCTTTACCAGTCATATCTCTCAGCCCTTTACCAGTCATATCTCTATCTCTCAGCCCTTTACCAGTCATATCTCTATCTCTCAGCCCTTTACCAGTCATATCTCTCAGCCCTTTACCAGTCATATCTCTATCTCTCAGCCCTTTACCAGTCATATCTCTATCTCTCAGCCGTTTACCAGTCATATCTCTATCTCTCAGCCCTTTACCAGTCATATCTCTATCCCTCAGCCCTTTACCAGTCATATCTCTATCACTCAGCCCTTTACCAGTCATATCTCTCAGCCCTTTACCAGTCATATCTCTCAGCCCTTTACCAGTCATATCTCTATCTCTCAGCCCTTTACCAGTCATATCTCTATCTCTCAGCCCTTTACCAGTCATATTTCAGCCCTTTACCAGTCATATCTCTATCTCTCAGCCCTTTACCAGTCATCTCTATCTCTCAGCCGTTTACCAGTCATATCTCTATCTCTCAGCCCTTTACCAGTCATATCTCTATCCCTCAGCCCTTTACCAGTCATATCTCTATCTCTCAGCCCTTTACCAGTCATATCTCTCTCAGCCCTTTACCAGTCATATCTCTATCTCTCAGCCCTTTACCAGTCATATCTATCCCTCAGCCCTTTACCAGTCATATTTCTATCTCTCAGCCCTTTACCAGTCATATCTCTATCTCTCAGCCCTTTACCAGTCATATCTCTATCCTCAGCCCTTTACCAGTCATATCATCTATCCATCAGCCCTTTACCAGTCATACTTTCAGTCATATCTCAATCCCTCAGCCCTTTACCAGTCAATCTCTCAGCCCTTTCAGTCATATCCATCTCTCAGCCCTTTACCAGTCATATCTCTATCTCTCAGCCCTTTACCAGTCATATCTCTATCCCTCAGCCCTTTACCAGTCATATCTCTAGTCAGCCCTTTACCAGTCATATCTATCCTCAGCCCTTTACCAGTCATATCTCTATCTCTCAGCCCTTTACCAGTCATATCTCTATCTCTCAGCCCTTTACCAGTCATATCTCTATCTCTCAGCCCTTTACCAGTCATATCTCTATCCTCAGCCCTTTACCAGTCATATCTATCTATCAGTCTCAGCCCTTTACCAGTCATATCTCTATCTCTCAGCCCTTTACCAGTCATATCTCTATCCCTCAGCCCTTTACCAGTCATATCTCTATCTCTCAGCCCTTTACCAGTCATATCTCTATCTCTCAGCCCTTTACCAGTCATATCTCTATCCTCAGCCCTTTACCAGTCATATCTCTATCCTCAGCCCTTTACCAGTCATATCTCTATCCTCAGCCCTTTACCAGTCATATCTCTATCTCTCAGCCCTTTACCAGTCATATCTCTATCTCTCAGCCCTTTACCAGTCATATCTCTATCTCTCAGCCCTTTACCAGTCATATCTCTATCTCTCAGTCATATCTCCTTTACCAGTCATATCTCTATCCTCAGCCCTTTACCAGTCATATCTCTATCCTCAGCCCTTTACCAGTCATATCTCAGCCCTTTATCTATCCCCAGTCATCTCTATTCAGCCCAGTCATATCTCTATCTCTCAGCCCTTTACCAGTCATATCTCTATCTCTCAGCCCTTTACCAGTCATATCTCAGCCCTTTACCAGTCATATCTCTCAGCCCTTTACCCATATTTACCCAGTCATATATCTCTATCTCTCAGCCCTTTACCAGTCATATCTCTATATCCTCAGCCCTTTACCAGTCATATCTCTATCCTCTTTACCAGTCATATCCTATCCCTCAGCCCTTTACCAGTCATATCTCTATCCCTCAGCCCTTTACCAGTCATATCTCTATCCCTCAGCCCTTTACCAGTCATATCTCTATCTCTCAGCCCTTTACCAGTCATATCTCTATCCCTCAGCCCTTTACCAGTCATATCTCTATCTCTCAGCCCTTTACCAGTCATATCTCTATCCCTCAGCCCTTTACCAGTCATATCTCTATCTCTCAGCCCTTTACCAGTCATATCTCTATCTCTCAGCCCTTTACCAGTCATATCTCTATCTCTCAGCCCTTTACCAGTCATATCTCTATCCCTCAGCCCTTTACCAGTCATATCTCAGCCCTTTACCAGTCTATCTCTCAGCCCTTTACCAGTCATATCTCTATCCCTCAGCCCTTTACCAGTCATATCTCTATCTCTCAGCCCTTTACAGTCAGTCATCTATCTTTCTCATATCAGTCATATCTCTCAGCCCTTTACCAGTCATATCTCTATCTCTCAGCCCTTTACCAGTCATATCAGCTTTACCAGTCTATCCCTCAGCCCTTTACCAGTCATATCTCTATCCCCAGCCTTTACCAGTCATATTCAATCCCCCACCAGTCATATCTCTATCTCTCAGCCCTTTACCAGTCATATCTCTATCTCTCAGCCCTTTACCAGTCATATCTCTATCCCTCAGCCCTTTACCAGTCATATCTCTATCCCCAGCCCTTTACCAGTCATATCTCTATCTCTCAGCCCTTTACCAGTCATATCTCTATCTCTCAGCCCTTTACCAGTCATATCTCTATCCCTCAGCCCTTTACCAGTCATATCTCTATCTCTCAGCCCTTTACCAGTCATATCTCTATCTCTCAGCCCTTTACCAGTCATATCTCTATCCTCAGCCCTTTACCAGTCATATCTCTATCCCTCAGCCCTTTACCAGTCATATCTCTATCCCTCAGCCCTTTACCAGTCATATCCCTCAGCACTTTACCAGTCATATCTCTCAGCCCTTTACCAGTCATATCTCAATCCCCCAGCCCTTTTCCAGTCATATCTCCTATCTCTCAGCCCTTTACCAGTCATATCTCTATCCCTCAGCCCTTTACCAGTCATATCTCTATCTCAGCCCTTTACCAGTCATATCTCTATCTCTCAGCCCTTTACCAGTCATATCTATCCCTCAGCCCTTTACCAGTCATATCTCTATCCCTCAGCCCTTTACCAGTCATATCTCTATCCTCAGCCCTTTACCAGTCATATCTCTATCTCTCAGCCCTTTACCAGTCATATCTCTATCCCCAGCCCTTTACCAGTCATATCTCTATCTCTCAGCCCTTTACCAGTCATATCTCTATCCTCAGCCCTTTACCAGTCATATCTCTATCCATCAGCCCTTTACCAGTCATATCTATCTCTCAGCCCTTTACCAGTCATATCTCTATCCCTCAGCCCTTTACCAGTCATATCTCTATCCCCAGCCCTTTACCAGTCATATCTATCCCTCAGCCCTTTACCAGTCATATCTCTATCTCTCAGCCCTTTACCAGTCATATCTCTATCCCTCAGCAGTCATTTACCAGTCATATCTCTATCCTCAGCCCTTTACCAGTCATATCTCTATCTCTCAGCCCTTTACCAGTCATATCTCTATCTCTCAGCCCTTTACCAGTCATATCTCTATCCTCAGCCCTTTACCAGTCATATCTCTATCCCCCAGCCCTTTACCAGTCATATCTCTATCCCTCAGCCCTTTACCAGTCATATCTCTATCCCTCAGCCCTTTACCAGTCATATCTCTATCTCTCAGCCCTTTACCAGTCATATCTCTATCTCTCAGCCCTTTACCAGTCATATCTCTATCTCTCAGCCCTTTACCAGTCATATCTCTATCCTCAGCCCTTTACCAGTCATATCTCTATCCCCCAGCACTTTACCAGTCTCAATCCCCAGCACTTTACCAGTCATATCTCAATCCCCCAGCACTTTACCAGTCATATCTCAATCCCTCAGCCCTTTTCCAGTCATATCTATATCTCTCAGCCCTTTACCAGTCATATCTCTATCTCTCAGCCCTTTACCAGTCATATCTCTATCCCTCAGCCCTTTACCAGTCATATCTCTATCCCTCAGCCCTTTACCAGTCATATCTCTATCTCTCAGCCCTTTACCAGTCATATCTCTATCTCTCAGCCCTTTACCAGTCATATCTCTATCCCTCAGCCCTTTACAGTCATCTCTATCCCTCAGCCCTTTACCAGTCATATCTCTATCCCTCAGCCCTTTACCAGTCATATATCTATCTAGTCTCAATCCCCAGCCTTTACCAGTCATATCTCAATCCCCAGCCCTTTACCAGTCATATCTATCCCTCTCCATCATATCCCTCAGCCCTTTACCAGTCATATCTCTATCCCTCAGCCCTTTACCAGTCATATCTCTATCCCTCAGCCCTTTACCAGTCATATCTCTATCCCTCAGCCCTTTACCAGTCATATCTCTATCCCTCAGCCCTTTACCAGTCATATCTCTATCCCCAGCCCTTTACCAGTCATATCTCTATCCCCAGCCCTTTACCAGTCATATCTCTATCCCTCAGCCCTTTACCAGTCATATCTCTATCCCTCAGCCCTTTACCAGTCATATCTCTATCCCTCAGCCCTTTCAGTCATATCTCTATCCCTCAGCCCTTTACCAGTCATATCTCTATCCCCCAGCCCTTTACCAGTCATATCTCTATCTCTCAGCCCTTTACCAGTCATATCTCTATCCCTCAGCCCTTTACCAGTCATATCTCTATCCCCCAGCCCTTTACCAGTCATATCTCTATCCCTCAGCCCTTTACCAGTCATATCTCTATCCCTCAGCCCTTTACCAGTCATATCTATCCCTCAGCCCTTTACCAGTCATATCTCTATCCCTCAGCCCTTTACCAGTCATATCTCTATCCCTCAGCCCTTTACCAGTCATATCTCTATCTCTCAGCCCTTTACCAGTCATATCTCTATCTCTCAGCCCTTTACCAGTCATATCTCTATCCTCAGCCCTTTACCAGTCATATCTCTATCCCTCAGCCCTTTACCAGTCATATCTCTATCCCTCAGCCCTTTACCAGTCATATCCCTCAGCCCTTTACCAGTCATATCTCTATCTCAGCCCTTTACCAGTCATATCTCTATCCCTCAGCCCTTTACCAGTCATATCTCTATCCCTCAGCCCTTTACCAGTCATATCTCTATCCCCCAGCCCTTTACCAGTCATATCTCTATCCCTCAGCCCTTTACCAGTCATATCTCTATCCTCAGCCCTTTACCAGTCATATCTCTATCCCTCAGCCCTTTACCAGTCATATCTCTATCCCTCAGCCCTTTACCAGTCATATCTCTATCCCTCAGCCCTTTACCAGTCATATCTCTATCTCTCAGCCCTTTACCAGTCATATCTCTATCTCTCAGCCCTTTACCAGTCATATCTCTATCCCTCAGCCCTTTACCAGTCATATCTCTATCTCTCAGCCCTTTACCAGTCATATCTCTATCTCTCAGCCCTTTACCAGTCATATCTCTATCCTCAGCCCTTTACCAGTCATATCTCTATCTCTCAGCCCTTTACCAGTCATATCTCTATCTCTCAGCCCAGTCATATCTTTCTATCTCTCAGCCCTTTACCAGTCATATCTCTATCCCCTCAGCCCTTTACCAGTTATCCCCAGCACTTTACCAGTCATATCTCTATCCCCCAGCACTTTACCAGTCATATCTCTATCCCCCAGCCCTTTACCAGTCATATCTATCCTCAGCCCTTTACCAGTCATATCTCTATCTCTCAGCCCTTTACCAGTCATATCTCTATCCCTCAGCCCTTTACCAGTCATATCTCTATCCCTCAGCCCTTTACCAGTCATATCTCTATCTCTCAGCCCTTTACCAGTCATATCTCTATCCTCAGCCCTTTACCAGTCATATCTCTATCCTCAGCCCTTTACCAGTCATATCTCTATCCCTCAGCCCTTTACCAGTCATATGTCTATCCATCAGCCCTTTACCAGTCATATCTCTATCTCTCAGCCCTTTACCAGTCATGTCTCTATCCCTCAGCCCTTTACCAGTCATATCTGTATCTCTCAGCCCTTTACCAGTCATATCTCTATCTCTCAGCCCTTTACCAGTCATATCTCTATCTCTCAGCCCTTTACCAGTCATATATCTATCCCTCAGCCCTTTACCAGTCATATCTGTATCTCTCAGCCCTTTACCAGTCATATCTCTATCTCTCAGCCCTTTACCAGTCATATCTCTATCTCTCAGCCCTTTACCAGTCATATCTCTATCTCTCAGCCCTTTACCAGTCATATCTCTATCCCTCAGCCCTTTACCAGTCATATCTCTCAGCCCTTTACCAGTCATATCTCTCAGCCCTTTACCAGTCATATCTCTATCTCTCAGCCCTTTACCAGTCATATCTCTCAGCCCTTTACCAGTCATATCTCTATCTCTCAGCCCTTTACCAGTCATATCTCTATCTCTCAGCCCTTTACCAGTCATATCTCTATCCCTCAGCCCTTTACCAGTCATATCTCTATCACTCAGCCCTTTACCAGTCATATCTCTCAGCCCTTTACCAGTCATATCTCTCAGCCCTTTACCAGTCATATCTCTATCTCTCAGCCCTTTACCAGTCATATCTCTCAGCCCTTTACCAGTCATATCTCTATCTCTCAGCCCTTTACCAGTCAAATCTCTATCCATCAGCCCTTTACCAGTCATATGTCTATCTCTCAGCCCTTTACCAGTCATATCTCTATCCCTCAGCCCTTTACCAGTCATATGTCTATCTCTCAGCCCCTTACCAGTCATATCTCTATCGCTCAGCCCTTTACCAGTCATATCTCTATCCAACAGCCCTTTACCAGTCATATCTCCATCTCTCAGCCCTTTACCAGTCATATCTCTATCCCCCAGCACTTTACCAGTCTCAATCCCCCAGCACTTTACCAGTCATATCTCAATCCCCCAGCCCTTTTCCAGTCATATCTATATCTCTCAGCCCTTTACCAGTCATATCTCTATCTCTCAGCCCCTTACCAGTCATATCTCTATCTCTCAGCCCTTTACCAGTCATGTCTCTATCCCTCAGCCCTTTACCAGTCATATCTCTATCCCTCAGCCCTTTACCAGTCATATCTCTATCTCTCAGCCCTTTACCAGTCAAATCTCTATCCATCAGCCCTTTACCAGTCATATCTCTATCCATCAGCCCTTTACCAGTCATATCTCTATCCCTCAGCCCTTTACCAGTCATATGTCTATCCATCAGCCCTTTACCAGTCATATGTCTATCTCTCAGCCCTTTACCAGTCATATCTCCATCTCTCAGCCCTTTACCAGTCATATGTCTATCTCCAGCCCCTTACCAGTCATATCTCTATCGCTCAGCCCTTTACCAGTCATATCTCTATCCAACAGCCCTTTACCAGTCATATCTCCATCTCTCAGCCCTTTACCAGTCATATCTCTATCTCTCAGCCCTTTACCAGTCATATCTCTATCCATCAGCCCTTTACCAGTCATATCTCTATCTCTCAGCCCTTTACCAGTCATATCTCTATCCATCAGCCCTTTTCCAGTCATATCTCTATCCCTCAGCCCTTTACCAGTCCTATCTCCATCTCTCAGCCCTTTACCAGTCATATGTCTATCTCTCAGCCCTTTACCAGTCATATCTCTATCTCTCAGCCCTTTACCAGTCATATCTCTATCTCTCAGCCCTTTACCAGTCATATCTCTATCCCCCAGCACTTTACCAGTCTCAATCCCCCAGCACTTTACCAGTCATATCTCAATCCCCCAGCACTTTACCAGTCATATCTCAATCCCCCAGCCCTTTTCCAGTCATATCTATATCTCTCAGCCCTTTACCAGTCATATCTCTATCTCTCAGCCCTTTACCAGTCATATCTCTATCCCTCAGCCCTTTACCAGTCATATCTCTATCCCCCAGCCCTTTACCAGTCATATCTCTATCTCTCAGCCCTTTACCAGTCATATCTCTATCTCTCAGCCCTTTACCAGTCATATCTCTATCTCTCAGCCCTTTACCAGTCATATCTCTATCCCCCAGCCCTTTACCAGTCATATCTCTATCCCTCAGCCCTTTACCAGTCATATATCTATCCGCCAGCACTTAACCAGTCTCAATCCCCCAGCACTTTACCAGTCATATCTCAATCCCCCAGCACTTTACCAGTCATATCTCAATCCCCCAGCCCTTTTCCAGGCATATCTATATCTCTCAGCCCTTTACCAGTCATATCTCTATCCCTCAGCCCTTTACCAGTCATATCTCTATCCCCCAGCCCTTTACCAGTCATATCTCTATCTCTCAGCCCTTTACCAGTCATGTCTCTATCCCTCAGCCCTTTACCAGTCATATCTCTATCCCTCAGCCCTTTACCAGTCATATCTCTATCCCCAGCCCTTTACCAGTCATATCTCTATCTCTCAGCCCTTTACCAGTCATGTCTCTATCCCTCAGCCCTTTACCAGTCATATCTCTATCCCTCAGCCCTTTACCAGTCATATCTCTATCCCCCAGCCCTTTACCAGTCATATCTCTATCCCCCAGCCCTTTACCAGTCATATCTCTATCTCTCAGCCCTTTACCAGTCATAACTCTATCCCTCAGCCCTTTACCAGTCATATCTCAATCCCCCAGCCCTTTACCAGTCATATCTCTATCCCTCAGCCCTTTAACAGTCATGTCTCTATCCCTCAGCCCTTTACCAGTCATATATCTATCCCTCAGCCCTTTACCAGTCATATCTCTATCTCTCAGCCCTTTACCAGTCATATCTCTATCCCTCAGCCCTTTACCAGTCATATCTCTATCTCTCAGCCCTTTACCAGTCATATCTCTATCTCTCAGCCCTTTACCAGTCATATATCTATCCATCAGCCCTTTACCAGTAATATCTCTATCCCACAGCCCTTTACCAGTCATATCTCTATCCCCCAGCCCTTTACCAGTCATATCTCTCAGCCCTTTACCAGTCATATCTCTCAGCCCTTTACCAGTCATATCTCTATCTCTCAGCCCTTTACCAGTCATATCTCTATCCCTCAGCCCTTTACCAGTCATATCTCTATCTCAGCCCTTTACCAGTCATATCTCTATCCATCAGCCCTTTTCCAGTCATATCTCTATCCCTCAGCCCTTTACCAGTCATATCTCTATCCCTCAGCCCTTTACCAGTCATATCTCTATCCCCTCAGCCCTTTACCAGTCATATCTCTATCCCCCAGCCCTTTACCAGTCATATCTCTATCTCTCAGCCCTTTACCAGTCATATCTCTATCCCTCAGCCCTTTACCAGTCATATCTCAATCCCCAGCCCTTTACCAGTCATATCTCTATCCCCCAGCACTTTACCAGTCATATCTCTATCCCTCAGCCCTTTACCAGTCATATCTCTATCCCCCAGCCCTTTACCAGTCATATCTCTATCTCTCAGCCCTTTACCAGTCATATCTCTATCTCTCAGCCCTTTACCAGTCATATCTCCATCTCTCAGCCCTTTACGTCATATCTCTATCTCTCAGCCCTTTACCAGTCATATCTCTATCCATCAGCCCTTTACCAGTCATATCTCTATCCATCAGCCCTTTACCAGTCATATCTCTATCCCTCAGCCCTTTACCAGTCATATATCTATCTCTCAGCCCTTTACCAGTCATATCTCTATCCCTCAGCCCTTTACCAGTCATATCTCTATCCCTCAGCCCTTTACCAGTCATATCTCTATCTCTCAGCCCTTTACCAGTCATATCTCTATCCTCTTTACCAGTCATATCTCTATCCCTCAGCCCTTTACCAGTCATATCTCTATCCCAGCCCTTTACCAGTCATATCTCTATCCCTCAGCCCTTTACCAGTCATATCTCTATCCCCCAGCCCTTTACCAGTCATATCTCTATCCATCAGCCCTTTACCAGTCATATCTCTATCTCTCAGCCCTTTACCAGTCTCTATCTCCAGTCATATCTCATCCCTCAGCCCTTTACCAGTCATATCTCCATCTCTCAGCCCTTTACCAGTCATATGTCTATCTCTCAGCCCTTTACCAGTCATATCTCTATCTCTCAGCCCTTTACCAGTCATATCTCTATCTCTCAGCCCTTTACCAGTCATATCTCTATCCCCCAGCACTTTACCAGTCTCAATCCCCCAGCACTTTACCAGTCATATCTCAATCCCCCAGCACTTTACCAGTCATATCTCAATCCCCCAGCCCTTTTCCAGTCATATCTATATCTCTCAGCCCTTTACCAGTCATATCTCTATCTCTCAGCCCTTTACCAGTCATATCTCATCCCTCAGCCCTTTACCAGTCATATCTCTATCCCCCAGCCCTTTACCAGTCATATCTCTATCTCTCAGCCCTTTACCAGTCATATCTCTATCTCTCAGCCCTTTACCAGTCATATCTCTATCTCTCAGCCCTTTACCAGTCATATCTCTATCCCTCAGCCCTTTACCAGTCATATCTCTATCCCTCAGCCCTTTACCAGTCATATATCTATACTTAACCAGTCTCAATCCCCAGCACTTTACCAGTCATATCTCAATCCCCCAGCACTTTACCAGTCATATCTCAATCCCCAGCCCTTTTCCAGGCATATCTATATCTCTCAGCCCTTTACCAGTCATATCTCTATCCCTCAGCCCTTTACCAGTCATATCTCTATCCCCAGCCCTTTACCAGTCATATCTCTATCTTCAGCCCTTTACCAGTCATATCTCTATCCCTCAGCCCTTTACCAGTCATATCTCTATCCCTCAGCCCTTTACCAGTCATATCTCTATCCCTCAGCCCTTTACCAGTCATATCTCTATCTCTCAGCCCTTTACCAGTCATATCTCTATCCCTCAGCCCTTTACCAGTCATATCTCTATCCCTCAGCCCTTTACCAGTCATATCTCTATCCCCCAGCCCTTTACCAGTCATAATCTATCCCTCAGCCCTTTACCAGTCATATCTCTATCCCTCAGCCCTTTACCAGTCATATCTCTATCCCTCAGCCCTTTACCAGTCATATCTCTATCCCTCAGCCCTTTACCAGTCATATCTCTATCCTCAGCCCTTTACCAGTCATATCTCTATCCCTCAGCCCTTTACCAGTCATATCTCTATCCCTCAGCCCTTTACCAGTCATATCTCTATCCTCAGCCCTTTACCAGTCATATCTCTATCTCTCAGCCCTTTACCAGTCATATATCTATCCATCAGCCCTTTACCAGTCATATCTCTATCCCTCAGCCCTTTACCAGTCATATCTCTATCCCTCAGCCCTTTACCAGTCATATCTCTATCCTCAGCCCTTTACCAGTCATATCTCTCATCCTATCCTCAGCCCTTTACCAGTCATATCTCTATCCCCCAGCCCTTTACCAGTCATATCTCTATCCCTCAGCCCTTTACCAGTCATATCTCTATCCCTCAGCCCTTTACCAGTCATATCTCTATCCCCCAGCCCTTTACCAGTCATATCTCTATCCCTCAGCCCTTTACCAGTCATATCTCTATCCCTCAGCCCTTTACCAGTCATATTCTATCCCTCAGCCCTTTACCAGTCATATCTCTATCCCTCAGCCCTTTACCAGTCATATCTCTATCCCTCAGCCCTTTACCAGTCATATCTCTATCTCTCAGCCCTTTACCAGTCATATCTCTATCCTCAGCCCTTTACCAGTCATATCTCTATCTCTCAGCCCTTTACCAGTCATATCTCTATCCTCAGCCCTTTACCAGTCATATCTCATCAGCCCTTTACCAGTCATATCTCTATCTCTCAGCCCTTTACCAGTCATATGTCTATCCCTCAGCCCTTTACCAGTCATATCTCTATCCCTCAGCCCTTTACCAGTCATATCTCTATCTCTCAGTCATATCTCTATCCCCTTTACCAGTCATATCTCTATCCCTCAGCCCTTTACCAGTCATATCTCTATCCCTCAGCCTTTACCAGTCATATCTCTATCCCCCAGCCCTTTACCAGTCATATCTCTATCCCCAGCCCTTTACCAGTCATATCTCTATCTCTCAGCCCTTTACCAGTCATATCTCTATCCCTCAGCCCTTTACCAGTCATATCTCTATCCCTCAGCCCTTTACCAGTCATATCTCTATCCCTCAGCCCTTTACCAGTCATATCTCTATCCCTCAGCCCTTTACCAGTCATATCTCTATCTCTCAGCCCTTTACCAGTCATATCTCTATCCCTCAGCCCTTTACCAGTCATATCTCTATCCCCCAGCCCTTTACCAGTCATATCTCTATCCCTCAGCCCTTTACCAGTCATATCTCTATCCCCCAGCCCTTTACCAGTCATATATCTATCCCTCAGCCCTTTACCAGTCATATCTCTATCTCTCAGCCCTTTCCAGTCATATCTCTATCTCTCAGCCCTTTACCAGTCATATCTCTATCTCTCAGCCCTTTACCAGTCATATCTCTATCCCTCAGCCCTTTACCAGTCATATCTCTATCCCCCAGCCCTTTACCAGTCATATCTCTATCCCTCAGCCCTTTACCAGTCATATTCTATCCCCAGCCCTTTACCAGTCATATCTCTATCCCTCAGCCCTTTACCAGTCATATCTCTCAGCCCTTTACCAGTCATATCTCTATCCTCAGCCCTTTACCAGTCATATCTCTATCCCCCAGCCCTTTACCAGTCATATCTCTATCCCCCAGCCCTTTACCAGTCATATCTCTATCCTCAGCCCTTTACCAGTCATATCTCTATCCCTCAGCCCTTTACCAGTCATATCTCTATCCCTCAGCCCTTTACCAGTCATATCTCTATCCCTCAGCCCTTTACCAGTCATATCTCTATCTCTCAGCCCTTTACCAGTCATATCTCTATCCCTCAGCCCTTTACCAGTCATATCTCTATCCCTCAGCCCTTTACCAGTCAGCCCTTTACCAGTCATATCTCTATCCCTCAGCCCTTTACCAGTCATATCTCTATCCCCCAGCCCTTTACCAGTCATATCTCTATCCCCCAGCCCTTTACCAGTCATATCTCTATCTCAGCCCTTTACCAGTCATATCTCTATCCTCAGCCCTTTACCAGTCATATCTCAATCCCCCAGCCCTTTACCAGTCATATCTCTATCCCTCAGCCCTTTACCAGTCATATCTCTATCCTCAGCCCTTTACCAGTCATATCTCTATCCCTCAGCCCTTTACCAGTCATATCTCTATCTCTCAGCCCTTTACCAGTCATATCTCTATCCCTCAGCCCTTTACCAGTCATATCTCTATCCCTCAGCCCTTTACCAGTCATATCTCTATCTCTCAGCCCTTTACCAGTCATATCTCTATCCATCAGCCCTTTACCAGTCATATACCAGTCTATCTCTATCCCCAGCCCTTTACCAGTCATATCTCTATCCCTCAGCCCTTTACCAGTCATATCTCTATCTCTCAGCCCTTTACCAGTCATATCTCTATCCTCAGCCCTTTACCAGTCATATCTCTATCCCTCAGCCCTTTACCAGTCATATCTCTATCCTCAGCCCTTTACCAGTCATATCTCTATCCCTCAGCCCTTTACCAGTCATATCTCTATCCATCAGCCCTTTACTAGTCATATCTCTATCTCTCAGCCCTTTACCAGTCATATCTCTATCTCTCAGCCCTTTACCAGTCATATCTCTATCCATCAGCCCTTTCCAGTCATATCTCTATCTCTCAGCCCTTTACCAGTCATATCTCTATCAGCCCTTTACCAGTCAGCTCAGCCCTTTACCAGTCATATCTCTATCTCTCAGCCCTTTACCAGTCATATCTCTATCCTCAGCCCTTTACCAGTCATATCTCTATCCCCCAGCACTTTACCAGTCTCAATCCCCCAGCACTTTACCAGTCATATCTCAATCCCCCAGCACTTTACCAGTCATATCTCAATCCCCCAGCCCTTTTCCAGTCATATCTATATCTCTCAGCCCTTTACCAGTCATATCTCTATCTCTCAGCCCTTTACCAGTCATATCTCTATCCCTCAGCCCTTTACCAGTCATATCTCTATCCCCCAGCCCTTTACCAGTCATATCTCTATCTCTCAGCCCTTTACCAGTCATATCTCTATCTCTCAGCCCTTTACCAGTCATATCTCTATCTCTCAGCCCTTTACCAGTCATATCTCTATCCCCCAGCCCTTTACCAGTCATATCTCTATCCCTCAGCCCTTTACCAGTCATATATCTATCCGCCAGCACTTAACCAGTCTCAATCCCCCAGCACTTTACCAGTCATATCTCAATCCCCCAGCACTTTACCAGTCATATCTCAATCCCCCAGCCCTTTTCCAGGCATATCTATATCTCTCAGCCCTTTACCAGTCATATCTCTATCCCTCAGCCCTTTACCAGTCATATCTCTATCCCCCAGCCCTTTACCAGTCATATCTCTATCTCTCAGCCCTTTACCAGTCATGTCTCTATCCCTCAGCCCTTTACCAGTCATATCTCTATCCCTCAGCCCTTTACCAGTCATATCTCTATCCCCCAGCCCTTTACCAGTCATATCTCTATCTCTCAGCCCTTTACCAGTCATATCTCTATCCCTCAGCCCTTTACCAGTCATATCTCTATCCCTCAGCCCTTTACCAGTCATATCTCTATCCCCCAGCCCTTTACCAGTCATATCTCTATCCCCCAGCCCTTTACCAGTCATATCTCTATCTCTCAGCCCTTTACCAGTCATAACTCTATCCCTCAGCCCTTTACCAGTCATATCTCTATCCCCCAGCCCTTTACCAGTCATATCTCTATCCCTCAGCCCTTTAACAGTCATATCTCTATCCCTCAGCCCTTTACCAGTCATATCTCTATCCCTCAGCCCTTTACCAGTCATATCTCTATCTCTCAGCCCTTTACCAGTCATATCTCTATCCTCAGCCCTTTACCAGTCATATCTCTCAGCCCTTTACCAGTCATATCTCTATCCTCAGCCCTTTACCAGTCATATATCTATCCATCAGCCCTTTACCAGTCATATCTCTATCCCTCAGCCCTTTACCAGTCATATCTCAGCCCTTTATCATATCTCTATCCTCAGCCCTTTACCAGTCATATCTCTATCCCTCAGCCCTTTACCAGTCATATCTCTATCATATCCCTCAGCCCTTTACCAGTCATATCTCTATCCCTCAGCCCTTTACCAGTCATATCTCTATCTCTCAGCCCTTTACCAGTCATATCTCTATCTCAGCCCTTTACCAGTCATATCTCTATCCCTCAGCCCTTTACCAGTCATATCTCTATCCTCAGCCCTTTACCAGTCATATATCAGCCCTTTCTAGTCATATATCTATCCCTCAGCCCTTTACCAGTCATATCTCTATCCCCAGCCCTTTACCAGTCATATCTCTATCCCCCAGCCCTTTACCAGTCATATCTCTATCCCTCAGCCCTTTACCAGTCATATCTCTATCTCTCAGCCCTTTACCAGTCATATCTCTATCTCTCAGCCCTTTACCAGTCATATCTCTATCCCTCAGCCCTTTACCAGTCATATCTATCTCAGCCCTTTACCAGTCATATCTCTATCCCCAGCCCTTTACCAGTCATATCTCTATCCCTCAGCCCTTTACCAGTCATATCTCCATCTCTCAGCCCTTTACCAGTCATATCTCTATCCCTCAGCCCTTTACCAGTCATATCTCTATCCCTCAGCCCTTTACCAGTCATATCTCTATCCCTCAGCCCTTTACCAGTCATATCTCTATCCCCAGCCCTTTACCAGTCATATCTCTATCCCCCAGCCTTTACCAGTCATATCTCTATCCCTCAGCCCTTTACCAGTCATATCTCTATCCCCCAGCCCTTTACCAGTCA
The DNA here is from genome assembly GCF_034236695.1 of Oncorhynchus nerka. Lineage (NCBI taxonomy): Eukaryota > Metazoa > Chordata > Actinopteri > Salmoniformes > Salmonidae > Oncorhynchus > Oncorhynchus nerka. The sequence continues at coordinate 83,972,084 of NC_088419.1, read as the reverse complement.
TATCTCTATCCTCAGCCCTTTACCAGTCATATCTCTATCCTCAGCCCTTTACCAGTCCCTATCCCTCAGCCCTTTACCAGTCATATCTCTATCCCTCAGCCCTTTACCAGTCATATCTCTATCCTCAGCCCTTTACTCTATCCCTCAGTCATGTCATATCTCTATCCCTCAGCCCTTTACCAGTCATATCTCTATCCCTCAGCCCTTTACCAGTCATATCTCTATCCCTCAGCCCTTTACCAGTCATATCTCTATCTCTCAGCCCTTTACCAGTCATATCTCTATCCTCAGCCCTTTACCAGTCATATCTCTATCCTCAGCCCTTTACCAGTCATATCTCTATCCCTCAGCCCTTTACCAGTCATATCTCTATCCCTCAGCCCTTTACCAGTCATATCTCTATCCCTCAGCCCTTTACCAGTCATATCTCTATCCTCAGCCCTTTACCAGTCATATCTCTATCCCTCAGCCCTTTACCAGTCATATCTCTATCCCTCAGCCCTTTACCAGTCATATCTCTATCCCCAGCCCTTTACCAGTCATATCTCTATCCCTCAGCCCTTTACCAGTCATATCTCTATCTCTCAGCCCTTTACCAGTCATATCTCTATCCCCAGCCCTTTACCAGTCATATCTCTATCCCTCAGCCCTTTACCAGTCATATCTCATCCCCCAGCCCCCAGTCATATCTCCTTTACCAGTCATATCTCTATCCCTCAGCCCTTTACCAGTCATATCTCTATCCTCAGCCCTTTACCAGTCATATCTCTATCCCTCAGCCCTTTACCAGTCATATCCTTTCAGCCTTTACCAGTCATATCTCTATCCCCAGCCCTTTACCAGTCATATCTCTATCTCTCAGCCCTTTACCAGTCATATCTCTATCCCTCAGCCCTTTACCAGTCATATCTCTATCCCTCAGCCCTTTACCAGTCATATCTCTATCCCTCAGCCCTTTACCAGTCATATCTCTATCCCCCAGCCCTTTACCAGTCATATCTCTATCCCTCAGCCCTTTACCAGTCATATCTCTATCCCCAGCCCTTTACCAGTCATATCTCTATCCCCTCAGCCCTTTACCAGTCATATCTCTATCCCCCAGCCCTTTACCAGTCATATCTCTATCCCTCAGCCCTTTACCAGTCATATCTCTATCCCTCAGCCCTTTACCAGTCATATCTCTATCCCTCAGCCCTTTACCAGTCATATCTCTATCCCTCTTTATCTCTCATCCCTCAGCCCTTTACCAGTCATCCCTCAGCCCTTTATCAGTCTATCCCTCAGCCCTTTACCAGTCATATCTCTATCCCTCAGCCCTTTACCAGTCATATCTCTATCCCTCAGCCCTTTACCAGTCATATCTCTATCCCTCAGCCCTTTACCAGTCATATCTCTATCCCTCAGCCCTTTACCAGTCATATCTCTATCCCTCAGCCCTTTACCAGTCATATCTCTATCCCTCAGCCCTTTACCAGTCATATCTCTATCCCTCAGCCCTTTACCAGTCATATCTCTATCCTCAGCCCTTTACCAGTCTATCCAGTCATATCTCTATCAGCCCTTTACCAGTCATATCTCTATCCCTCAGCCCTTTACCAGTCATATCTCTATCCTCAGCCCTTTACCAGTCATATATCTATCCTCAGCCCTTTACCAGTCATATCTCTATCTCTCAGCCCTTTACCAGTCATATCTCTATCCCCAGCCCTTTACCAGTCATATCTATCTCTCAGCCCTTTACCAGTCATATCTCTATCCCTCAGCCCTTTACCAGTCATATCTCTATCCCTCAGCCCTTTACCAGTCATATCTCTATCCCTCAGCCCTTTACCAGTCATATCTCTATCCCTCAGCCCTTTACCAGTCATATTCTATCAGCCCTTTACCATCTATTTACCAGTCATATCTCTATCCCTCAGCCCTTTACCAGTCATATCTCTATCCCCAGCCCTTTACCAGTCATATCTCTATCCCTCAGCCCTTTACCAGTCATATTTATCCCTCAGCCCTTTACCAGTCATATCTCTATCCCTCAGCCCTTTACCAGTCATATCTCTATCTCTCAGCCCTTTACCAGTCATATCTCTATCCCTCAGCCCTTTACCAGTCATATCTCTATCCTCAGCCCTTTACCAGTCATATCTCTATCCCCAGCCCTTTACCAGTCATATCTCTATCTCTCAGCCCTTTACCAGTCATATCTCTATCCTCAGCCCTTTACCAGTCATATCTCTATCCTCAGCCCTTTACCAGTCATATCTCTATCCCTCAGCCCTTTACCAGTCATATCTCTATCCCTCAGCCCTTTACCAGTCATATCTCTATCCCTCAGCCCTTTACCAGTCATATCTCTATCCCTCAGCCCTTTACCAGTCATATCTCTATCCTCAGCCCTTTACCAGTCATATCTCTATCCCTCAGCCCTTTACCAGTCATATCTCTATCTCCCAGCCCTTTACCAGTCATATCTCTATCTCTCAGCCCTTTACCAGTCATATCTCTATCCTCAGCCCTTTACCAGTCATATCTCTATCCCTCAGCCCTTTACCAGTCAGCCCTTTACCAGTCATATCTCTATCAGCCCCCAGTCATATCTCTATTCAGCCCTTTACCAGTCATATCTCTATCCTCAGCCCTTTACCAGTCATATCTCTATCCCAGCCCTTTACCAGTCATATCTCTATCCCTCAGCCCTTTACCAGTCATATCTCATCTCTCAGCCCTTTACCCCCCAGCCCTTTACCAGTCAGTCATAGCCCTTTCAGTCTATCTCCCCCAGCCCTTTACCAGTCATATCTCTATCCCTCAGCCCTTTACCAGTCATATCTCTATCTCTCAGCCCTTTACCAGTCATATCTCTATCCCTCAGCCCTTTACCAGTCATATCTCTATCCCTCAGCCCTTTACCAGTCATATCTCTATCCCTCAGCCCTTTACCAGTCATATCTCTATCCCTCAGCCCTTTACCAGTCATATCTCTATCCCTCAGCCCTTTACCAGTCATATCTCTATCTCTCAGCCCTTTACCAGTCATATCTCTATCCCTCAGCCCTTTACCAGTCATATCTCTATCCCTCAGCCCTTTACCAGTCATATCTCTATCCCTCAGCCCTTTACCAGTCATATCTCTCAGCCCTTTACCAGTCATATCTCTATCCCTCAGCCCTTTACCAGTCATATCTCTATCCCCCAGCCCTTTACCAGTCATATCTCTATCCCTCAGCCCTTTACCAGTCATATCTCTATCCCTCAGCCCTTTACCAGTCATATCTCTATCCCTCAGCCCTTTACCAGTCATATCTCTATCCCTCAGCCCTTTACCAGTCATATCTCTATCCCTCAGCCCTTTACCAGTCATATCTCTATCCCTCAGCCCTTTACCAGTCATATCTCTATCCCTCAGCCCTTTACCAGTCATATCTCTATCTCTCAGCCCTTTACCAGTCATATCTCTATCCCTCAGCCCTTTACCAGTCATATCTCTATCCCTCAGCCCTTTACCAGTCATATCTCTATCCCTCAGCCCTTTACCAGTCATATCTCTATCCCTCAGCCCTTTACCAGTCATATCTCTATCCCTCAGCCCTTTACCAGTCATATCTCTATCCTCAGCCCTTTACCAGTCATATCTCTATCCCCAGCCCTTTACCAGTCATATCTCTATCCCTCAGCCCTTTACCAGTCATATCTCTATCCCTCAGCCCTTTACCAGTCATATATCTATCCCTCAGCCCTTTACCAGTCATATCTCTATCTCTCAGCCCTTTACCAGTCATATCTCTATCCCTCAGCCCTTTACCAGTCATATCTCTATCTCAGCCCTTTACCAGTCATATCTCTATCTCTCAGCCCTTTACCAGTCATATCTCTATCCTCAGCCCTTTACCAGTCATATCTCTATCCCTCAGCCCTTTACCAGTCATATCTCTATCCCCAGCCCTTTACCAGTCATATCTCTATCCCTCAGCCCTTTACCAGTCATATCTCTATCCCTCAGCCCTTTACCAGTCATATCTCTATCCCCCAGCCCTTTACCAGTCATATCTCTATCCCTCAGCCCTTTACCAGTCATATCTCTATCCTCAGCCCTTTACCAGTCATATCTCTATCCCTCAGCCCTTTACCAGTCATATCTCTATCCCTCAGCCCTTTACCAGTCATATCTCTATCCCTCAGCCCTTTACCAGTCATATCTCTATCCTCAGCCCTTTACCAGTCATATCTCTATCCTCAGCCCTTTACCAGTCATATCTCTATCCCCCAGCCCTTTACCAGTCATATCTCTCTCATCCCCAGTCATATCAGCCCTTTACCAGTCATATCTCTATCCCTCAGCCCTTTACCAGTCATATCTCTATCCCTCAGCCCTTTACCAGTCATATCTCTATCCCTCAGCCCTTTACCAGTCATATCTCTATCCTCAGCCCTTTACCAGTCATATCTCTATCCCTCAGCCCTTTACCAGTCATATCTCTATCCCTCAGCCCTTTACCAGTCATATCTCTATCCCTCAGCCCTTTACCAGTCATATCTCTATCCCTCAGCCCTTTACCAGTCATATCTCTATCCCTCAGCCCTTTACCAGTCATATCTCTATCCCCAGCCCTTTACCAGTCATATCTCTATCCCTCAGCCCTTTACCAGTTATCCATCCTCAGCCCTTTACCATATCTCTATCCCTCAGCCCTTTACCAGTCATATCTCTATCCCTCAGCCCTTTACCAGTCATATCTCTATCCCTCAGCCCTTTACCAGTCATATCTCTATCTCTCAGCCCTTTACCAGTCATATCTCTATCCCTCAGCCCTTTACCAGTCATATCTCTATCCCTCAGCCCTTTACCAGTCATATCTCTATCCCTCAGCCCTTTACCAGTCATATCTCTATCCCTCAGCCCTTTCCAGTCATATCTCTATCCCCCAGCCCTTTACCAGTCATATCTCTATCCTCAGCCCTTTACCAGTCATATCTCTATCCCTCAGCCCTTTACCAGTCATATCTCTATCCCTCAGCCCTTTACCAGTCATATCTCTATCCTCAGCCCTTTACCAGTCATATCTCAATCCCTTTACCAGTCATATCTCTATCCCTCAGCCCTTTACCCTTTATCCCAGTCATATCATATCTCTATCCTCAGCCCTTTACCAGTCATATCTCTATCCCCAGCCCTTTACCAGTCATATCTCTATCTCTCATATCTCTCAGCCCTTTACCAGTCATATCTCTATCCCTCAGCCCTTTACCAGTCATATCTCTATCCCTCAGCCCTTTACCAGTCATATATCTCTTTACCAGTCCTCTATCCTCAGCCCTTTACCAGTCATATCTCTATCCTCAGCCCTTTACCAGTCATATCTCTATCCCTCAGCCCTTTACCAGTCATATCTCTATCCCTCAGCCCTTTACCAGTCATATCTCAATCCCTCAGCCCTTTACCAGTCATATATCTATCCCTCAGCCCTTTACCAGTCATCTCTATCTCTCAGCCCTTTACCAGTCATATCTATCCTCAGCCCTTTACCAGTCATATCTCTATCCCTCAGCCCTTTACCAGTCATATCTCTTTACCCATATCTCATCCCTCAGCCCTTTACCAGTCATATCTCTATCTCTCAGCCCTTTACCAGTCATATCTCTATCCCTCAGCCCTTTACCAGTCATATCTCTATCCCTCAGCCCTTTACCAGTCATATCTCTATCCCTCAGCCCTTTACCAGTCATGTCTCTATCTCTCAGCCCTTTCAGTCATATCTCTATCCCTCAGCCCTTTACCAGTCATATCTCTATCCCTCAGCCCTTTACCAGTCATATCTCTATCCCCCAGCCCTTTACCAGTCATATCTCAATCCCTCAGCCCTTTACCAGTCATATCTCTATCCCCAGCCCTTTACCAGTCATATCTCTATCCCTCAGCCCTTTACCAGTCATATCTCTATCCCTCAGCCCTTTACCAGTCATATCTCTATCCCTCAGCCCTTTACCAGTCATATCTCTATCCCTCATACCAGTCATATCTCTATCCCCAGCCCTTTACCAGTCATATCTCTATCCCCCAGCCCTTTACCAGTCATATCTCTATCCCTCAGCCCTTTACCAGTCATATCTCTATCCCTCAGCCCTTTACCAGTCATATCTCTCAGCCCTTTACCAGTCATATCTCTATCCCTCAGCCCTTTACCAGTCATATCTCTATCCCCCAGCCCTTTACCAGTCATATCTCTATCCTCAGCCCTTTACCAGTCATATCTCTATCCCTCAGCCCTTTACCAGTCATATCTTTCAGTCATCTCTATCCCTCAGCCCTTTACCAGTCATATCTCTATCCTCAGCCCTTTACCAGTCATATCTCTATCTCTCAGCCCTTTACCAGTCATATCTCTATCCTCAGCCCTTTACCAGTCATATCTCTATCCTCAGCCCTTTACCAGTCATATCTCTATCCCTCAGCCCTTTACCAGTCATATCTCTATCCCATATCAGCCCTTTACCAGTCATATCTCTATCCCTTTACCAGTCATATCTCTATCCCTCAGCCCTTTACCAGTCATATCTCTCAGCCCTTTACCAGTCATATCTCTATCCCCTCAGCCCTTTACCAGTCATATCTCTATCCTCAGCCCTTTACCAGTCATATCTCTATCCCTCAGCCCTTTACCAGTCATATCTCTATCCCTCAGCCCTTTACCAGTCATATCTCTATCCCTCAGCCCTTTACCAGTCATATCTCTATCCCCCAGCCCTTTACCAGTCATATCTCTATCCCTCAGCCCTTTACCAGTCATATCTCTATCCTCAGCCCTTTACCAGTCATATCTCTATCCTCAGCCCTTTACCAGTCATATCTCTATCCTCAGCCCTTTACCAGTCATGTCTCTATCCCTCAGCCCTTTACCAGTCATATCTCTATCCCTCAGCCCTTTACCAGTCATATCTCTATCCCTCAGCCCTTTACCAGTCATCAGCCCTTACCAGTCATATCTCTATCCCTCAGCCCTTTACCAGTCATATCTCTATCTCTCAGCCCTTTACCAGTCATATCTCTATCCTCAGCCCTTTACCAGTCATATCTCTATCCCTCAGCCCTTTACCAGTCATATCTCTATCCTCAGCCCTTTACCAGTCATATCTCTATCCCCCAGCCCTTTACCAGTCATATCTCTATCCTCAGCCCTTTACCAGTCATATCTCTATCCTCAGCCCTTTACCAGTCATATCTCTATCCTCAGCCCTTTACCAGTCATATCTCTATCCCCAGCCCTTTACCAGTCATATCTCTATCCCTCAGCCCTTTACCAGTCATATCTCTATCCCTCAGCCCTTTACCAGTCATATCTCTATCCCTCAGCCCTTTACCAGTCATATCTCTATCCCTCAGCCCTTTACCAGTCATATCTCTATCCCCAGCCCTTTACCAGTCATATCTCTATCCCTCAGCCCTTTACCAGTCATATCTCTATCCTCAGCCCTTTACCAGTCATATCTCTATCCCTCAGCCCTTTACCAGTCATATCTCTATCCCTCAGCCCTTTACCAGTCATATCTCTATCCCCAGCCCTTTACCAGTCATATCTCTATCCCTCAGCCCTTTACCAGTCATATCTCTATCCCTCAGCCCTTTACCAGTCATATCTCTATCCTCAGCCCTTTACCAGTCATATCTCTATCCCTCAGCCCTTTACCAGTCATATCTCTATCCCTCAGCCCTTTACCAGTCATATCTCTATCCCTCAGCCCTTTACCAGTCATATCTCTATCCCTCAGCCCTTTACCAGTCATATCTCTATCCCTCAGCCCTTTTTATCCTCAGCCCTTTACCAGTCATATCTCTATCCCCCAGCCCTTTACCAGTCATATCTCTATCCCCCAGCCCTTTACCAGTCATATCTCTATCCCTTTACCAGTCCCTATTTAGCCCCAGTCATATCTCTATCCTCAGCCCTTTACCAGTCATATCTCTATCCTCAGCCCTTTACCAGTCATATCTCTATCCCTCAGCCCTTTACTAGTCTTCTACCAGCCCTTTACCAGTCATATCTCTATCTCTCAGCCCTTTACCAGTCATATCTCTATCCCTCAGCCCTTTACCAGTCATATCTCTATCCCTCAGCCCTTTACCAGTCATATCTCTATCCCCCAGCCCTTTACCAGTCATATCTCTATCCCCCAGCCCTTTACCAGTCATATCTCTATCTCTCAGCCCTTTACCAGTCATATCTCTATCCCTCAGCCCTTTACCAGTCATATCTCTATCCTCAGCCCTTTACCAGTCATATCTCTATCCTCAGCCCTTTACCAGTCATGTCTCTATCCCTCAGCCCTTTACCAGTCATATCTCTATCCCTCAGCCCTTTACCAGTCATATCTCTATCCTCAGCCCTTTACCAGTCATATCTCTATCCCTCAGCCCTTTACCAGTCATATCTCATCAGCCCTTTCTAGTCATATATCTATCCCCCAGCCCTTTACCAGTCATATCTCTATCTCTCAGCCCTTTACCAGTCATGTCTCTATCCCTCAGCCCTTTACCAGTCATATCTCTATCCCTCAGCCCTTTACCAGTCATAACTCTATCCCTCAGCCCTTTACCAGTCATATCTCAATCCCCCAGCCCTTTACCAGTCATATCTCTATCCCTCAGCCCTTTACCAGTCATGTCTCTATCCCTCAGCCCTTTACCAGTCATATCTCTATCCCTCAGCCCTTTACCAGTCATATCTCTATCCCCCAGCCCTTTACCAGTCATATCTCTATCTCCCTTTACCAGTCATATCTCTATCTCTCAGCCCTTTACCAGTCATATCTCTATCCCTCAGCCCTTTACCAGTCATATCTCTATCCCCCAGCCCTTTACCAGTCATATCTCTATCCCCCAGCCCTTTACCAGTCATATCTCTATCCCTCAGCCCTTTAACAGTCATGTCTCTATCCCTCAGCCCTTTACCAGTCATATATCTATCCCTCAGCCCTTTACCAGTCATATCTCTATCTCTCAGCCCTTTACCAGTCATATCTCTATCCCTCAGCCCTTTACCAGTCATATCTCTATCTCTCAGCCCTTTACCAGTCATATCTCTATCTCTCAGCCCTTTACCAGTCATATATCTATCCATCAGCCCTTTACCAGTAATATCTCTATCCCACAGCCCTTTACCAGTCATATCTCTATCCCCCAGCCCTTTACCAGTCATATCTCTATCCCTCAGCCCTTTACCAGTCATATCTCTCAGCCCTTTACCAGTCATATCTCTATCCCTCAGCCCTTTACCAGTCATATCTCTATCCCTCAGCCCTTTACCAGTCATATCTCTATCCCCCAGCCCTTTACCAGTCATATCTCTATCCCCCAGCACTTTACCAGTCATATCTCTATCCCTCAGCCCTTTACCAGTCATATCTCTATCCCCCAGCACTTTACCAGTCATATCTCTATCCGCCAGCCCTTTACCAGTCATATCTCTATCCCTCAGCCCTTTACCAGTCATATCTCTATCCCTCAGCCCTTTACCAGTCATATCTCTCAGCCCTTTACCAGTCATGTCTCTATCTCTCAGCCCTTTACCAGTCATATCTCTATCCCTCAGCCCTTTACCAGTCATATCTCTATCCCTCAGCCCTTTACCAGTCATATCTCAATCCCTCAGCCCTTTACTAGTCATATATCTATCCCTCAGCCCTTTACCAGTCATATCTCTATCTCTCAGCCCTTTACCAGTCATATCTCTATCTCTCAGCCCTTTACCAGTCATATATCTATACCCCAGCCCTTTACCAGTCATATCTCTATCTCTCAGCCCTTTACCAGTCATATATCTATCTCCCAGCCCTTTACCAGTCATATCTCGATCCCTCAGCCCTTTACCAGTCATATCTCTATCTCTCAGCCCTTTACCAGTCATATATCTATCCCCCAGCCCTTTACCAGTCATATCTCTATCCCTCAGCCCTTTACCAGTCATATCTCTATCTCCCAGCCCTTTACCAGTCATATCTCTATCCCTCAGCCCTTTACCAGTCATATCTCTATCCCTCAGCCCTTTACCAGTCATATCTCTATCCCTCAGCCCTTTACCAGTCATATCTCTATCTCCCAGCCCTTTACCAGTCATATCTCTATCCCCCAGCCCTTTACCAGTCATATCTCTATCTCTCAGCCCTTTACCAGTCATGTCTCTATCCCTCAGCCCTTTACCAGTCATATCTCTATCCCTCAGCCCTTTACCAGTCATATCTCTATCCCCCAGCCCTTTACCAGTCATATCTCTATCCCCCAGCCCTTTACCAGTCATATCTCTATCTCTCAGCCCTTTACCAGTCATATCTCTATCTCTCAGCCCTTTACCAGTCATATCTCTATCTCTCAGCCCTTTACCAGTCATATCTCTATCCCCAGCCCTTTACCAGTCATATCTCTATCCCTCAGCCCTTTACCAGTCATATATCTATCCGCCAGCCCTTTACCAGTCATATCTCTATCCCTCAGCCCTTTACCAGTCATATCTCTCAGCCCTTTACCAGTCATATCTCTATCCCTCAGCCCTTTACCAGTCATATCTCTATCCCCCAGCCCTTTACCAGTCATATCTCTATCCCTCAGCCCTTTACCAGTCATGTCTCTATCTCTCAGCCCTTTACCAGTCATATCTCTATCCCTCAGCCCTTTACCAGTCATATCTCTATCCCTCAGCCCTTTACCAGTCATATCTCTATCCCTCAGCCCTTTACCAGTCATATCTCTATCCCTCAGCCCTTTACCAGTCATATCTCTATCCCCAGCCCTTTACCAGTCATATCTCTATCTCTCAGCCCTTTACCAGTCATGTCTCTATCCCTCAGCCCTTTACCAGTCATATCTCTATCCTCAGCCCTTTACCAGTCATATCTCTATCCCCAGCCCTTTACCAGTCATATCTCTATCCCCAGCCCTTTACCAGTCATATCTCTATCCTCAGCCCTTTACCAGTCATATCTCTATCCCTCAGCCCTTTACCAGTCATATCTCTATCCCTCAGCCCTTTACCAGTCATATCTCTATCCTCAGCCCTTTACCAGTCATGTCTCTATCCTCAGCCCTTTACCAGTCATATCTCTATCCCTCAGCCCTTTACCAGTCATATCTCTATCTCTCAGCCCTTTACCAGTCATATCTCTATCCTCAGCCCTTTACCAGTCATATCTCTATCCCTCAGCCCTTTACCAGTCATATCTCTATCTCTCAGCCCTTTACCAGTCATATCTCTATCCCTCAGCCCTTTACCAGTCATATCTCTATCCCTCAGCCCTTTACCAGTCATATCTCTATCCTCAGCCCTTTACCAGTCATATCTCTATCCCTCAGCCCTTTACCAGTCATATCTCTATCCCCCAGCCCTTTACCAGTCATATCTCTATCTCTCAGCCCTTTACCAGTCATATCTCTCAGCCCTTTACCAGTCATATCTCTATCCCTCAGCCCTTTACCAGTCATATCTCTATCCCCCAGCCCTTTACCAGTCATATCTCTATCCCTCAGCCCTTTACCAGTCATATCTCTATCCCTCAGCCCTTTACCAGTCATATCTCTCAGCCCTTTACCAGTCATATCTCTATCCCTCAGCCCTTTACCAGTCATATCTCTATCCCCCAGCCCTTTACCAGTCATATCTCTATCCCTCAGCCCTTTACCAGTCATGTCTCTATCTCTCAGCCCTTTACCAGTCATATCTCTATCCCTCAGCCCTTTACCAGTCATATCTCTATCCCTCAGCCCTTTACCAGTCATATCTCTATCCCTCAGCCCTTTACCAGTCATATCTCAATCCCTCAGCCCTTTACCAGTCATATCTATCCCTCAGCCCTTTACCAGTCATATCTCTATCTCTCAGCCCTTTACCAGTCATATCTCTATCTCTCAGCCCTTTACCAGTCATATCTCTATCCCTCAGCCCTTTACCAGTCATATCTCTATCCTCAGCCCTTTACCAGTCATATATCTATCCCTCAGCCCTTTACCAGTCATATCTCGATCCTCAGCCCTTTACCAGTCATATCTCTATCTCTCAGCCCTTTACCAGTCATATCCCCCAGCCCTTTACCAGTCATATCTCTATCCCTCAGCCCTTTACCAGTCATATCTCTATCCCCCAGCCCTTTACCAGTCATATCTATCTCAGCCCTTTACCAGTCATATCTCTATCCCTCAGCCCTTTACCAGTCATATCTCTATCCCTCAGCCCTTTACCAGTCATATCTCTATCCCCAGCCCTTTACCAGTCATATCTCTATCTCTCAGCCCTTTACCAGTCATATCTCTATCCCTCAGCCCTTTACCAGTCATATCTCTATCTCTCAGCCCTTTACCAGTCATATCTCTATCCCCAGCCCTTTACCAGTCATATCTCTATCCTCAGCCCTTTACCAGTCATATATCTATCCCCAGCCCTTTACCAGTCATATCTATCCCTCAGCCCTTTACCAGTCATATCTATCCCTCAGCCCTTTACCAGTCATATCTCTCAGCCCTTTACCAGTCATATCTCTATCCCTCAGCCCTTTACCAGTCATATCTCTATCCCTCAGCCCTTTACCAGTCATATCTCTATCCTCAGCCCTTTACCAGTCATGTCTCTATCCCTCAGCCCTTTACCAGTCATATCTCTATCCTCAGCCCTTTACCAGTCATATCTCTATCCCTCAGCCCTTTACCAGTCATATCTCTATCCCTCAGCCCTTTACCAGTCATCAGCCCTTTCTCTATCTATCCCTCAGCCCTTTACCAGTCATATCTCTATCTCTCAGCCCTTTACCAGTCATATCTCTATCCTCAGCCCTTTACCAGTCATATCTCTATCCCTCAGCCCTTTACCAGTCATATCTCTATCCCTCAGCCCTTTACCAGTCATATCTCTATCCCTCAGCCCTTTACCAGTCATATCTCTATCTCTCAGCCCTTTACCAGTCATATCTCTATCCCTCAGCCCTTTACCAGTCATATCTCTATCCTCAGCCCTTTACCAGTCATATCTCTATCCCTCAGCCCTTTACCAGTCATATCTCTATCCCTCAGCCCTTTACCAGTCATATCTCTATCCCCAGCCCTTTACCAGTCATATCTCTATCCCTCAGCCCTTTACCAGTCATATCTCTATCTCCCAGCCCTTTACCAGTCATATCTCTATCCCTCAGCCCTTTACCAGTCATATTCTATCTCTCAGCCCTTTACCAGTCATATCTCTATCCCTCAGCCCTTTACCAGTCATATCTCTATCCCTCAGCCCTTTACCAGTCATATCTCTATCTCCCAGCCCTTTACCAGTCATATCTCTATCCCTCAGCCCTTTACCAGTCATATCTCTATCCCTCAGCCCTTTACCAGTCATATCTCTATCTCTCAGCCCTTTACCAGTCATATCTCTATCCTCAGCCCTTTACCAGTCATATCTCTATCCTCAGCCCTTTACCAGTCATATCTCTATCTCTCAGCCCTTTACCAGTCATATCTCTATCCCTCAGCCCTTTACCAGTCATATCTCTATCCCTCAGCCCTTTACCAGTCATATCTCTATCCTCAGCCCTTTACCAGTCATATCTCTATCCCTCAGCCCTTTACCAGTCATATCTCTATCCCTCAGCCCTTTACCAGTCATATCTCTATCCTCAGCCCTTTACCAGTCATATCTCTATCCCTCAGCCCTTTACCAGTCATATCTCTATCCCTCAGCCCTTTACCAGTCATATCTCTATCCCTCAGCCCTTTACCAGTCATATCTCTATCCCTCAGCCCTTTACCAGTCATATCTCTATCCTCAGCCCTTTACTAGCCTATCCCTCAGCCCTTTACCAGTCATATCTCTATCCTCAGCCCTTTACCAGTCATATCTCTATCCTCAGCCCTTTACCAGTCATATATCTATCCCCAGCCCTTTACCAGTCATATCTCTATCTCTCAGCCCTTTACCAGTCCTCTTTACCAGTCATATCTCTATCCCTCAGCCCTTTACCAGTCATATCTCTATCCTCAGCCCTTTACCAGTCATATCTCTATCCTCAGCCCTTTACCAGTCATATCTCTATCCTCAGCCCTTTACCAGTCATATCTCTATCTCTCAGCCCTTTACCAGTCATATCTCTATCCCTCAGCCCTTTACCAGTCATATCTCTATCCCTCAGCCATTTACCAGTCATATCTCTATCTCTCAGCCCTTTACCAGTCATATCTCTATCCCCCAGCCCTTTACCAGTCATATCTCTATCTCTCAGCCCTTTACCAGTCATATCTCTATCCCTCAGCCCTTTACCAGTCATATCTCTATCCCTCAGCCCTTTACCAGTCATATCTCTATCCCCCAGCCCTTTACCAGTCTCTATCCCAGCCCTTTACCAGTCATATCTCTATCCCCAGCCCTTTACCAGTCATATCTCTATCCTCAGCCCTTTACCAGTCATATCTCTATCCCTCAGCCCTTTACCAGTCATATCCTATCAGTCATATCTCTATCCTCAGCCCTTTACCAGTCATATCTCTATCCCCAGCCCTTTACCAGTCATATCTCTATCCCTCAGCCCTTTACCAGTCATGTCTCTATCTTCAGCCCTTTACCAGTCATATCTCTATCCTCAGCCCTTTACCAGTCATATCTCTATCCCCTCAGCCCTTTACCAGTCATATCTCTATCCTCAGCCCTTTACCAGTCATATCTCAATCCCTCAGCCCTTTACCAGTCAGTCTCTATCCCCCAGCCCTTTACCAGTCATATCTCTATCTCTCAGCCCTTTACCAGTCATATCTCTATCCCTCAGCCCTTTACCAGTCATATCTCTATCCCTCAGCCCTTTACCAGTCATATCTCTATCCCTCAGCCCTTTACCAGTCATATCTCTATCCCCAGCCCTTTACCAGTCATATCTCTATCTCTCAGCCCTTTACCAGTCATATATCTATCCCTCAGCCCTTTACCAGTCATATCTATCCCCTCAGCCCTTTACCAGTCATATCTCTATCCCCCAGCCCTTTACCAGTCATATCTCTATCCTCAGCCCTTTACCAGTCATATCTCTATCCCCAGCCCTTTACCAGTCATATCTCTATCTCTCAGCCCTTTACCAGTCATATATCTATCTCCCAGCCCTTTACCAGTCATATCTCGATCCCTTTACCAGTCATAGTCTATCTCTCAGCCCTTTACCAGTCATATCTCTATCAGCCCTTTACCAGTCATATCTCTATCCCTCAGCCCTTTACCAGTCATATCTCTATCTCCCAGCCCTTTACCAGTCATATCTCTATCCCTCAGCCCTTTACCAGTCATATCTCTATCCCTCAGCCCTTTACCAGTCATATCTCTATCTCCCAGCCCTTTACCAGTCATATCTCTATCCCCAGCCCTTTACCAGTCATATCTCTATCTCTCAGCCCTTTACCAGTCATATCTCTATCCCTCAGCCCTTTACCAGTCATATCTCTATCTCTCAGCCCTTTACCAGTCATATCTCTATCCCTCAGCCCTTTACCAGTCATATCTCTATCCCCTACCAGTCATATATCTATCCGCCAGCCCTTTACCAGTCATATCTCTATCCCTCAGCCCTTTACCAGTCATATCTCTATCCTCAGCCCTTTACCAGTCATATCTCTATCCTCAGCCCTTTACCAGTCATATCTCTATCCTCAGCCCTTTACCAGTCATATCTCTATCCCTCAGCCCTTTACCAGTCATATCTCTATCCCTCAGCCCTTTACCAGTCATATCTCTATCTCTCAGCCCTTTACCAGTCATATCTCTATCCCTCAGCCCTTTACCAGTCATATTCTATCCTCAGCCCTTTACCAGTCATATCTCTATCCTCAGCCCTTTACCAGTCATATCTCTATCCCTCAGCCCTTTACCAGTCATATCTCTATCCCTCAGCCCTTTACCAGTCATATCTCTATCCCTCAGCCCTTTACCAGTCATATCTCTATCTCTCAGCCCTTTACCAGTCATATCTCTATCCCTCAGCCTTTACCAGTCATATCTCCCTCAGCCCTTTACCAGTCATATCTCTATCCTCAGCCCTTACCAGTCATATCTCTATCCCCCAGCCCTTTACCAGTCATATTCTATCCTCAGCCCTTTCAGTCATGTCTCTATCCCTCAGCCCTTTACCAGTCATATCTCTATCCCTCAGCCCTTTACCAGTCATATCTCTATCCCCAGCCCTTTACCAGTCATATTCTATCTCTCAGCCCTTTACCAGTCATATCTCTATCCTCAGCCCTTTACCAGTCATATCTCTATCCTCAGCCCTTTACCAGTCATATCTCTATCCCCCAGCCCTTTACCAGTCATATCTCTATCCCCCAGCCCTTTACCAGTCATATCTCTATCCCTCAGCCCTTTACCAGTCATATCTCTATCCCTCAGCCCTTTACCAGTCATATATCTATCCCTCAGCCCTTACCAGTCATATCTCTATCTCTCAGCCCTTTACCAGTCATATCTCTATCCCTCAGCCCTTTACCAGTCATATCTATCCCTCAGCCCTTTACCAGTCATATCTCTATCCCTCAGCCCTTTACCAGTCATATCTCTATCCCTCAGCCCTTTACCAGTCATATCTCTATCCCACAGCCCTTTACCAGTCATATCTCTATCCCTCAGCCCTTTACCAGTCATATCTCTATCCCTCAGCCCTTTACCAGTCATATCTCTATCCCAGCCCTTTACCAGTCATATCTCTATCCCTCAGCCCTTTACCAGTCATATCTCTATCCCTCAGCCCTTTACCAGTCATATCTCTATCCCCAGCCCTTTACCAGTCATATCTCTATCCCCCAGCACTTTACCAGTCTATCTCTATCCTCAGCCCTTTACCAGTCATATCTCTATCCCCAGCACTTTACCAGTCATATCTCTATCCCTCAGCCCTTTACCAGTCATATCTCTATCCCTCAGCCCTTACCAGTCATATCTCTATCCCTCAGCCCTTTACCAGTCATATCTCTCAGCCCTTTACCAGTCATATCTCTATCCCTCAGCCCTTTACCAGTCATATCTCTATCCCCCAGCCCTTTACCAGTCATATCTCTATCCCTCAGCCCTTTACCAGTCATGTCTCTATCTCTCAGCCCTTTACCAGTCATATCTCTATCCTCAGCCCTTTACCAGTCATATCTCTATCCTCAGCCCTTTACCAGTCATATCTCTATCTCAGCCCTTTACCAGTCATATCTCAATCCCTCAGCCCTTTACCAGTCATATATCTATCCCTCAGCCCTTTACCAGTCATATCTCTATCTCTCAGCCCTTTACCAGTCATCTCTATCTCTCAGCCCTTTACCAGTCATATCCCTTATACCCCAGCCCTTTACCAGTCATATCTCTATCTCTCAGCCCTTTACCAGTCATATATCTATCCCCAGCCCTTTACCAGTCATATCTCGATCCCTCAGCCCTTTACCAGTCATATCTCTATCTCTCAGCCCTTTACCAGTCATATATCTATCCCCCAGCCCTTTACCAGTCATATCTCTATCCCTCAGCCCTTTACCAGTCATATCTCTATCTCTCAGCCCTTTACCAGTCATATCTCTATCCCTCAGCCCTTTACCAGTCATATCTCTATCCCCAGCCCTTTACCAGTCATCTCTATCCCTCAGCCCTTTACCAGTCATATCTCTATCTCCCAGCCCTTTACCAGTCATATCTCTATCCCCCAGCCCTTTACCAGTCATATCTCTATCTCTCAGCCCTTACCAGTCATATCTATCCCTCAGCCCTTTACCAGTCATATCTCTATCCCTCAGCCCTTTACCAGTCATATCTCTATCCCCAGCCCTTTACCAGTCATATCTCTATCCCCAGCCCTTTACCAGTCATATCTCTATCCTCAGCCCTTTACCAGTCATATCTCTATCTCTCAGCCCTTTACCAGTCATATCTCTATCCCTCAGCCCTTTACCAGTCTATCCCCCATCTCATATCTATCCCTCAGCCCTTTACCAGTCATATCTCTATCCGCCAGCCCTTTACCAGTCATATCTCTATCTCAGCCCTTTACCAGTCATATCTCTCAGCCCTTTACCAGTCATATCTCTATCCTCAGCCCTTTACCAGTCATATCTCTATCCCTCAGCCCTTTACCAGTCATATCTCTATCCTCAGCCCTTTACCAGTCCTCTATCTAGCCCTTACCAGTCATATCTCTATCCTCAGCCCTTTACCAGTCATATCTCTATCCCTCAGCCCTTTACCAGTCATATCTCTATCCCTCAGCCCTTTACCAGTCATATCTCAATCCCTCAGCCCTTTACTAGTCATATATCTATCCCCAGCCCTTTACCAGTCATATCTCTATCTCTCAGCCCTTACCAGTCATATCTCTATCCCTCAGCCCTTTACCAGTCATATCTCTATCCCTCAGCCCTTTACCAGTCATCTCTATCCCCATACCAGTCTATCTCTATCCCCCAGCCCTTTACCAGTCATATCTCTATCTCTCAGCCCTTTACCAGTCCTTCCCTCAGCCCTTTACCAGTCATATCTCTATCCCTCAGCCCTTTACCAGTCATATCTCTATCCCCAGCCCTTTACCAGTCATATCTCTATCCTCAGCCCTTTACCAGTCATATATCTATCCCCAGCCCTTTACCAGTCATATCTCTATCTCTCAGCCCTTTACCAGTCATATCTCTATCTCCCAGCCCTTTACCAGTCATATCTCGATCCCTCAGCCCTTTACCAGTCATATCTCTATCTCAGCCCTTTACCAGTCATATCTCTATCCCTCAGCCCTTTACCAGTCATATCTCTATCCCTCAGCCCTTTACCAGTCATATCTCTATCCCTCAGCCCTTTACCAGTCATATCTCTATCCTCAGCCCTTTACCAGTCATATATCTATCCCCAGCCCTTTACCAGTCATATCTCTATCTCTCAGCCCTTTACCAGTCATGTCTCTATCTCTCAGTCATATTCTATCCTCAGCCCTTTACCAGTCATATCTCTATCCCCAGCCCTTTACCAGTCATCCCCAGCCCTTTACCAGTCATATCTCTATCTCAGCCCTTTACCAGTCATAACTCTATCCCTCAGCCCTTTACCAGTCATATCTCTATCCCCCAGCCCTTTACCAGTCATATCTCTATCCCCCAGCCCTTTACCAGTCATATCTCTATCCCTCAGCCCTTTACCAGTCATATATCTATACCCCAGCCCTTTACCAGTCATATCTCTATCTCTCAGCCCTTTACCAGTCATATATCTATCTCCCAGCCCTTTACCAGTCATATCTCGATCCCTCAGCCCTTTACCAGTCATATCTCTATCTCTCAGCCCTTTACCAGTCATATATCTATCCCCCAGCCCTTTACCAGTCATATCTCTATCCCTCAGCCCTTTACCAGTCATATCTCTATCTCCCAGCCCTTTACCAGTCATATCTCTATCCCTCAGCCCTTTACCAGTCATATCTCTATCCCTCAGCCATTTACCATCTATCTCCCAGCCCTTTACCAGTCATATCTCTATCCCCCAGCCCTTTACCAGTCATATCTCTATCTCTCAGCCCTTTACCAGTCATGTCTCTATCCCTCAGCCCTTTACCAGTCATATCTCTATCTCTCAGCCCTTTACCAGTCATATCTCTATCCCCAGCCCTTTACCAGTCATATCTCTATCCCTCAGCCCTTTACCAGTCATATATCTATCCGCCAGCCCTTTACCAGTCATATCTCTATCCCTCAGCCCTTTACCAGTCATATCTCTATCCTCAGCCCTTTACCAGTCATATCTATCCCCTCATCTTTACCAGTCATATCTCTATCCCTCAGCCCTTTACCAGTCATATCTCTATCCCCCAGCCCTTTACCAGTCATATCTCTATCCCTCAGCCCTTTACCAGTCATGTCTCTATCTCTCAGCCCTTTACCAGTCATATCTCTATCCCTCAGCCCTTTACCAGTCATATCTCTATCCCTCAGCCCTTTACCAGTCATATCTCTATCCCTCAGCCCTTTACCAGTCATATCTCTATCCCTCAGCCCTTTACCAGTCATATCTCAATCCCTCAGCCCTTTACTAGTCATATATCTATCCCCCAGCCCTTTACCAGTCATATCTCTATCTCTCAGCCCTTTACCAGTCATGTCTCTATCCCTCAGCCCTTTACCAGTCATATCTCTATCCCTCAGCCCTTTACCAGTCATAACTCTATCCCTCAGCCCTTTACCAGTCATATCTCAATCCCCCAGCCCTTTACCAGTCATATCTCTATCCCTCAGCCCTTTACCAGTCATGTCTCTATCCCTCAGCCCTTTACCAGTCATATCTCTATCCCTCAGCCCTTTACCAGTCATATCTCTATCCCCCAGCCCTTTACCAGTCATATCTCTATCTCTCAGCCCTTTACCAGTCATGTCTCTATCCCTCAGCCCTTTACCAGTCATATCTCTATCCCTCAGCCCTTTACCAGTCATATCTCTATCCCCAGCCCTTTACCAGTCATATCTCTATCCCCAGCCCTTTACCAGTCATATCTTTATCCCTCAGCCCTTTAACAGTCATGTCTCTATCCCTCAGCCCTTTACCAGTCATATATCTATCCCTCAGCCCTTTACCAGTCATATCTCTATCTCTCAGCCCTTTACCAGTTATATCTCTATCCCTCAGCCCTTTACCAGTCATATCTCTATCTCTCAGCCCTTTACCAGTCATATCTCTATCTCTCAGCCCTTTACCAGTCATATATCTATCCCTCAGCCCTTTACCAGTCATATCTCTATCCCCAGCCCTTTACCAGTCATATCTCTATCCCCAGCCCTTTACCAGTCATATCTCTATCAGCCCTTTACCAGTCCCTTTACCAGTCATATCTCTATCCCTCAGCCCTTTACCAGTCATATCTCTATCCTCAGCCCTTTACCAGTCATATCTCTATCCCCCAGCCCTTTACCAGTCATATCTCTATCCCCAGCCCTTTACCAGTCATATCTCTATCCCTCAGCCCTTTACCAGTCATATCTCTATCCCCCAGCACTTTACCAGTCATATCTCTATCCGCCAGCCCTTTACCAGTCATATCTCTATCCCTCAGCCCTTTACCAGTCATATCTCTATCCCTCAGCCCTTTACCAGTCATATCTCTCAGCCCTTTACCAGTCATATCTCTATCCCTCAGCCCTTTACCAGTCATATCTCTATCCCTCAGCCCTTTACCAGTCATATCTCTATCCCTCAGCCCTTTACCAGTCATATCTCTATCTCTCAGCCCTTTACCAGTCATATCTCTATCCCTCAGCCCTTTACCAGTCATATCTCTATCCTCAGCCCTTTACCAGTCATATCTCTATCCCTCAGCCCTTTACCAGTCATATCTCTATCCCTCAGCCCTTTACTAGTCATATATCTATCCCTCAGCCCTTTACCAGTCATATCTCTATCCTCAGCCCTTTACCAGTCATATCTCTATCTCTCAGCCCTTTACCAGTCATATATCTATCCCCAGCCCTTTACCAGTCATATTCTATCCTCAGCCCTTTACCAGTCATATATCTATCTCCCAGCCCTTTACCAGTCATATCTCGATCCCTCAGCCCTTTACCAGTCATATCTCTATCTCTCAGCCCTTTACCAGTCATATATCTATCCCCCAGCCCTTTACCAGTCATATCTCTATCCCTCAGCGCTTTACCAGTCATATCTCTATCTCCCAGCCCTTTACCAGTCATATCTCTATCCCTCAGCCCTTTACCAGTCATATCTCTATCCTCAGCCCTTTACCAGTCATATCTCTATCCCTCAGCCCTTTACCAGTCATATCTCTATCTCCCAGCCCTTTACCAGTCATATCTCTATCCCCCAGCCCTTTACCAGTCATATCTCTATCTCTCAGCCCTTTACCAGTCATGTCTCTATCCCTCAGCCCTTTACCAGTCATATCTCTATCCCTCAGCCCTTTACCAGTCATATCTCTATCCTCAGCCCTTTACCAGTCATATCTCTATCCCTCAGCCCTTTACCAGTCATATCTCTATCTCTCAGCCCTTTACCAGTCATATCTCTATCTCTCAGCCCTTTACCAGTCATATCTCTATCTCTCAGCCCTTTACCAGTCATATCTCTATCCCTCAGCCCTTTACCAGTCATATCTCTATCCTCAGCCCTTTACCAGTCATATATCTATCTCTCAGCCCTTTACCAGTCATATCTCTATCCCTCAGCCCTTTACCAGTCATATCTCTATCAGCCCTTTACCAGTCATATCTCTATCCCTCAGCCCTTTACCAGTCATATCTCTATCCCCCAGCCCTTTACCAGTCATATCTCTATCCTTTACCAGTCATATCTCTATCTCTCAGCCCTTTACCAGTCATATCTCTATCCCTCAGCCCTTTACCAGTCATATCTCTATCCCTCAGCCCTTTACCAGTCATATCTCTATCCCCTCAGCCCTTTACCAGTCATATCTCTATCCCTCAGCCCTTTACCAGTCATATCTCTATCCCCAGCCCTTTACCAGTCATATCTCTATCTCAGCCCTTTACCAGTCATGTCTCTATCCTCAGCCCTTTACCAGTCATATCTCTATCCCTCAGCCCTTTACCAGTCATATCTCTATCCCCCAGCCCTTTACCAGTCATATCTCTATCCCCCAGCCCTTTACCAGTCATATCTCTATCTCTCAGCCCTTTACCAGTCATAACTCTATCCTCAGCCCTTTACCAGTCATATCTCAATCCCCCAGCCCTTTACCAGTCATATCTCTATCCTCAGCCCTTTACCAGTCATGTCTCTATCCCTCAGCCCTTACCAGTCATATATCTATCCCTCAGCCCTTTACCAGTCATATCTCTATCTCCCAGCCCTTTACCAGTCATATCTCTATCCCTCAGCCCTTTACCAGTCATATCTCTATCTCTCAGCCCTTTACCAGTCATATCTCTATCTCTCAGCCCTTTACCAGTCAGCCCTTTACCATATCTCTATCCCTCAGCCCTTTACCAGTCATATCTCTATCCCCAGCCCTTTACCAGTCATATCTCTATCCCTCAGCCCTTTACCAGTCATCTCTATCTCATATCTCTATCTCTCAGCCCTTTACCAGTCATATCTCTATCCCTCAGCCCTTTACCAGTCATATCTCTATCCCTCAGCCCTTTACCAGTCATATCTCTATCCCTCAGCCCTTTACCAGTCATATCTCTATCCCTCAGCCCTTTACCAGTCATATCTCTATCCTCAGCCCTTTACCAGTCATATCTCTATCCCTCAGCCCTTTACCAGTCATATCTCTATCTCTCAGCCCTTTACCAGTCATATCTCTATCGCTCAGCCCTTTACCAGTCATATCTCTATCCTCAGCCCTTTACCAGTCATATCTCTATCTCAGCCCTTTACCAGTCATATCTCTATCTCTCAGCCCTTTACCAGTCATATCTCTATCTCTCAGCCCTTTACCAGTCATATCTCTATCCAACAGCCCTTTACCAGTCATATCTCCATCTCTCAGCCCTTTACCAGTCATATCTCTATCCCTCAGCCCTTTACCAGTCATATCTCTATCCCCAGCACTTTACCAGTCATATCTCTCAATCCCCCAGCACTTTACCAGTCATATCTCAATCCCCAGCCCTTTTCCAGTCATATCTATATCTCTCAGCCCTTTACCAGTCATATCTCTATCTCTCAGCCCTTTACCAGTCATATCTCTATCCCTCAGCCCTTTACCAGTCATATCTCTATCCCTCAGCCCTTTACCAGTCATATCTCTATCTCTCAGCCCTTTACCAGTCATATCTCTATCTCTCAGCCCTTTACCAGTCATATCTCTATCTCTCAGCCCTTTACCAGTCATATCTCTATCCCTCAGCCCTTTACCAGTCATATCTCTATCCTCAGCCCTTTACCAGTCATATATCTATCCCCCAGCACTTTACCAGTCTCAATCCCCAGCACTTTACCAGTCATATCTCAATCCCCCAGCACTTTACCAGTCATATCTCAATCCCCCAGCCCTTTTCCAGGCATATCTATATCTCTCAGCCCTTTACCAGTCATATCTCTATCCCTCAGCCCTTTACCAGTCATATCTCTATCCCTCAGCCCTTTACCAGTCAGTCATATCTCTCAGCCCTTTACCAGTCATGTCTCTATCCCTCAGCCCTTTACCAGTCATATCTCTATCCCTCAGCCCTTTACCAGTCATATCTCTATCCCCCAGCCCTTTACCAGTCATATCTCTATCCTCAGCCCTTTACCAGTCATATCTCTATCCCTCAGCCCTTTACCAGTCATATCTCTATCCCTCAGCCCTTTACCAGTCATATCTCTATCCCCAGCCCTTTACCAGTCATATCTCTATCCCCCAGCCCTTTACCAGTCATATCTCTATCTCTCAGCCCTTTACCAGTCATAACTCTATCCCTCAGCCCTTTACCAGTCATATCTCAATCCCCCAGCCCTTTACCAGTCATATCTCTATCCCTCAGCCCTTTAACAGTCATATCTCTATCCCTCAGCCCTTTACCAGTCATATATCTATCCCTCAGCCCTTTACCAGTCATATCTCTATCTCTCAGCCCTTTACCAGTCATATCTCTATCCCTCAGCCCTTTACCAGTCATATCTCTATCTATCAGCCCTTTACCAGTCATATCTCTATCTTCAGCCCTTTACCAGTCATATATCTATCCATCAGCCCTTTACCAGTAATATCTCTATCCCACAGCCCTTTACCAGTCATATCTCTATCCCTCAGCCCTTTACCAGTCATATCTCTATCCCTCAGCCCTTTATCTCTATCTCTATCCTCAGCCCTTTACCAGTCATATCTCTATCCCCAGCCCTTTACCAGTCATATCTCTATCCCCAGCCCTTTACCAGTCATATCTCTATCCTCAGCCCTTTACCAGTCATATCTCTATCCCTCAGCCCTTTACCAGTCATATCTCTATCCCCCAGCCCTTTACCAGTCATATCTCTATCCCCAGCCCTTTACCAGTCATATCTCTATCCCTCAGCCCTTTACCAGTCATATCTCTATCCCTCAGCCTTTACCAGTCATATCTCTCAGCCCTTACCAGTCATATCTCTATCCCTCAGCCCTTTACCAGTCATATCTCTATCCCCTCAGCCCTTTACCAGTCATATCTCTATCCCTCAGCCCTTTACCAGTCATATCTCTATCCCTCAGCCCTTTACCAGTCATATCTCTATCCCTCAGCCCTTTACCAGTCATATCTCTATCCTCAGCCCTTTACCAGTCATATCTCTATCCTCAGCCCTTTACCAGTCATATATCTATCCCTCAGCCCTTTACCAGTCATATCTCTATCTCTCAGCCCTTTACCAGTCATATCTCTATCCTCAGCCCTTTACCAGTCATATCTCTATCCTCAGCCCTTTACCAGTCATATCTCTATCTCTCAGCCCTTTACCAGTCATATCTCTATCTCCTCAGCCCTTTACCAGTCATATCTCTATCCCTCAGCCCTTTACCAGTCATATCTCTATCTCCCAGCCCTTTACCAGTCATATCTCTATCCCTCAGCCCTTTACCAGTCATATCTCTATCCCTCAGCCATTTACCAGTCATATCTCTATCTCCCAGCCCTTTACCAGTCATATCTATCCCTCAGCCCTTTACCAGTCATATCTCTATCCTCAGCCCTTTACCAGTCATATCTCTATCCCTCAGCCTTTACCAGTCATATCTCTATCTCTCAGCCCTTTACCAGTCATATCTCTATCCCCCAGCCCTTTACCAGTCATATCTCTATCTCTCAGCCCTTTACCAGTCATGTCTCTATCCCTCAGCCCTTTACCAGTCATATCTCTATCTCTCAGCCCTTTACCAGTCATATCTCTATCCCCAGCCCTTTACCAGTCATATCTCTATCCCTCAGCCCTTTACCAGTCATATATCTATCCGCCAGCCCTTTACCAGTCATATCTCTATCCCTCAGCCCTTTACCAGTCATATCTCTATCCCTCAGCCCTTTACCAGTCATATCTCTCAGCCCTTTACCAGTCATATCTCTCAGCCCTTTACCAGTCATATCTCTATCCCCCAGCCCTTTACCAGTCATATCTCTATCCCTCAGCCCTTTACCAGTCATATCTCTATCCCTCAGCCCTTTACCAGTCATATCTCTATCCCTCAGCCCTTTACCAGTCATATCTCTATCCCTCAGCCCTTTACCAGTCATATCTCTATCCCTCAGCCCTTTACCAGTCATATCTCTATCCCTCAGCCCTTTCAGTCATATATCTTTACCAGTCATATCTCTATCTCTCAGCCCTTTACCATCCTCTATCCCTCAGCCCTTTACCAGTCATATCTCTATCCTCAGCCCTTTACCAGTCATATCTCTATCCTCAGCCCTTTACCAGTCATATCTCTATCCCCCAGCCCTTTACCAGTCATATCTCTATCCCTCAGCCCTTTACCAGTCATGTCTCTATCCCTCAGCCCTTTACCAGTCATATCTATCCCTCAGCCCTTTACCAGTCATATCTCTATCAGTCCTCAGCCCTTTACCAGTCATATCTCTATCCTCAGCCCTTTACCAGTCATATCTCTATCTCTCAGCCCTTTACCAGTCATATCTCTATCTCTCAGCCCTTTACCAGTCATATATCTATCCATCAGCCCTTTACCAGTAATATCTCTATCCCACAGCCCTTTACCAGTCATATCTCTATCCCCCAGCCCTTTACCAGTCATATCTCTATCCCTCAGCCCTTTACCAGTCATATCTCTCAGCCCTTTACCAGTCATATCTCTATCTCTCAGCCCTTTACCAGTCATATCTCTATCCCTCAGCCCTTTACCAGTCATATCTCTATCCCCCAGCCCTTTACCAGTCATATCTCTATCCCCCAGCACTTTACCAGTCATATCTCTATCCCTCAGCCCTTTACCAGTCATATCTCTATCCCCCAGCACTTTACCAGTCATATCTCTATCCGCCAGCCCTTTACCAGTCATATCTCTATCCCTCAGCCCTTTACCAGTCATATGTCTATCTCTCAGCCCCTTACCAGTCATATCTCTATCGCTCAGCCCTTTACCAGTCATATCTCTATCCAACAGCCCTTTACCAGTCATATCTCCATCTCTCAGCCCTTTACCAGTCATATCTCTATCTCTCAGCCCTTTACCAGTCATATGTCTATCTCTCAGCCCTTTACCAGTCATATGTCTATCTCTCAGCCCTTTACCAGTCATATCTCTATCTCTCAGCCCTTTACCAGTCATATCTCTATCTCTCAGCCCTTTACCAGTCATATCTCTATCCCCAGCACTTTACCAGTCTCAATCCCCCAGCACTTTACCAGTCATATCTCAATCCCCAGCACTTTACCAGTCATATCTCAATCCCCCAGCCCTTTTCCAGTCATATCTATATCTCTCAGCCCTTTACCAGTCATATCTCTATCTCTCAGCCCTTTACCAGTCATATCTCTATCCCTCAGCCCTTTACCAGTCATATCTCTATCCCCCAGCCCTTTACCAGTCATATCTCTATCTCTCAGCCCTTTACCAGTCATGTCTCTATCCCTCAGCCCTTTACCAGTCATATCTCTATCTCTCAGCCCTTTACCAGTCATATCTCTATCCCCAGCCCTTTACCAGTCATATCTCTATCCCTCAGCCCTTTACCAGTCATATATCTATCCGCCAGCCCTTTACCAGTCATATCTCTATCCCTCAGCCCTTTACCAGTCATATCTCTATCCCTCAGCCCTTTACCAGTCATATCTCAATCCCCAGCACTTTACCAGTCATATCTCTATCCCCCAGCCCTTTACCAGTCATATCTCTATCCCCCAGCCCTTTACCAGTCATATCTCTATCCCTCAGCCCTTTACCAGTCATATCTCTATCTCTCAGCCCTTTACCAGTCATATCTCTATCCCTCAGCCCTTTACCAGTCATATCTCTATCCCTCAGCCCTTTACCAGTCATATCTCTATCCCTCAGCCCTTTACCAGTCATATCTCTATCCCTCAGCCCTTTACCAGTCATATCTCTATCCCCCAGCCCTTTACCAGTCATATCTCTATCTCTCAGCCCTTTACCAGTCATGTCTCTATCCCTCAGCCCTTTACCAGTCATATCTCTATCCCTCAGCCCTTTACCAGTCATATCTCTATCCCCCAGCCCTTTACCAGTCATATCTCTATCCCCAGCCCTTTACCAGTCATATCTCTATCTCTCAGCCCTTTACCAGTCATACTCTATCCCTCAGCCCTTTACCAGTCATATCTCTATCCCCAGCCCTTTACCAGTCATATCTCTATCCCTCAGCCCTTTACCAGTCATGTCTCTATCTCTCAGCCCTTTACCAGTCATATCTCTATCCCTCAGCCCTTTACCAGTCATATCTCTATCCCTCAGCCCTTTACCAGTCATATCTCTATCCCTCAGCCCTTTACCAGTCATATATCCCTCAGCCCTTTACTAGTCATATATCTATCCCCAGCCCTTTACCAGTCATATCTCTATCTCTCCCCCTTTACCAGTCATATCTCTATCCCTCAGCCCTTTACCAGTCATATCTCTATCCCTCAGCCCTTTACCAGTCATATCTCTATCCCTCAGCCCTTTACCAGTCATATCTCAATCCCCCAGCCCTTTACCAGTCATATCTCTATCCCTCAGCCCTTTAACAGTCATGTCTCTATCCCTCAGCCCTTTACCAGTCATATATCTATCCCTCAGCCCTTTACCAGTCATATCTCTATCTCTCAGCCCTTTACCAGTCATATCTCTATCCCTCAGCCCTTTACCAGTCATATCTCTATCTCTCAGCCCTTTACCAGTCATATCTCTATCTCTCAGCCCTTTACCAGTCATATATCTATCCATCAGCCCTTTACCAGTCATATCTCTATCCCACAGCCCTTTACCAGTCATATCTCTATCCCCAGCCCTTTACCAGTCATATCTCTATCCCTCAGCCCTTTACCAGTCATATCTCTCAGCCCTTTACCAGTCATATCTCTATCTCTCAGCCCTTTACCAGTCATATCTCTATCCCTCAGCCCTTTACCAGTCATATCTCTATCCCCCAGCCCTTTACCAGTCATATCTCTATCCCCCAGCACTTTACCAGTCATATCTCTATCCCTCAGCCCTTTACCAGTCATATCTCTATCCCCAGCCCTTTACCAGTCATATCTCTATCCCCAGCCCTTTACCAGTCATATCTCTATCCCTCAGCCCTTTACCAGTCATATGTCTATCTCTCAGCCCCTTACCAGTCATATCTCTATCGCTCAGCCCTTTACCAGTCATATCTCTATCCAACAGCCCTTTACCAGTCATATCTCCATCTCTCAGCCCTTTACCAGTCATATCTCTATCTCTCAGCCCTTTACCAGTCATATGTCTATCTCTCAGCCCTTTACCAGTCATATGTCTATCTCTCAGCCCTTTACCAGTCATATCTCTATCTCTCAGCCCTTTACCAGTCATATCTCTATCTCTCAGCCCTTTACCAGTCATATCTCTATCCCCCAGCACTTTACCAGTCTCAATCCCCCAGCACTTTACCAGTCATATCTCAATCCCCCAGCACTTTACCAGTCATATCTCAATCCCCCAGCCCTTTTCCAGTCATATCTATATCTCTCAGCCCTTTACCAGTCATATCTCTATCTCTCAGCCCTTTACCAGTCATATCTCTATCCCTCAGCCCTTTACCAGTCATATCTCTATCCCCAGCCCTTTACCAGTCATATCTCTATCTCTCAGCCCTTTACCAGTCATATCTCTATCTATCCCTCAGCCCTTTACCAGTCATATCTCTATCCCCAGCCCTTTACCAGTCATATCTCTATCCCTCAGCCCTTTACCAGTCATATCTCTATCCCCCAGCCCTTTACCAGTCATATCTCTATCCCCCAGCCCTTTACCAGTCATATCTCTATCCCTCAGCCCTTTACCAGTCATATCTCTATCCCCCAGCACTTTACCAGTCATATCTCTATCCGCCAGCCCTTTACCAGTCATATCTCTATCCCTCAGCCCTTTACCAGTCATATCTCTATCCCTCAGCCCTTTACCAGTCATATCTCTCAGCCCTTTACCAGTCATATCTCTATCCCTCAGCCCTTTACCAGTCATATCTCTATCCCCCAGCCCTTTACCAGTCATATCTCTATCCCTCAGCCCTTTACCAGTCATGTCTCTATCTCTCAGCCCTTTACCAGTCATATCTCTATCCCTCAGCCCTTTACCAGTCATATCTCTATCCCTCAGCCCTTTACCAGTCATATCTCTATCCCTCAGCCCTTTACCAGTCATATCTCAATCCCTCAGCCCTTTACTAGTCATATATCTATCCCTCAGCCCTTTACCAGTCATATCTCTATCTCTCAGCCCTTTACCAGTCATATCTCTATCTCTCAGCCCTTTACCAGTCATATATCTATACCCCAGCCCTTTACCAGTCATATCTCTATCTCTCAGCCCTTTACCAGTCATATATCTATACCCCAGCCCTTTACCAGTCATATATCTATCCGCCAGCACTTAACCAGTCTCAATCCCCCAGCACTTTACCAGTCATATCTCAATCCCCAGCACTTTACCAGTCATATCTCAATCCCTCAGCCCTTTCCAGTCATATCTCTCAGCCCTTTACCAGTCATATCTCTATCCCTCAGCCCTTTACCAGTCATATCTCTATCCCTCAGCCCTTTACCAGTCATATCTCTATCCCCCAGCCCTTTACCAGTCATATCTCTATCTCTCAGCCCTTTACCAGTCATGTCTCTATCCCTCAGCCCTTTACCAGTCATATCTCTATCCCTCAGCCCTTTACCAGTCATATCTCTATCCCCCAGCCCTTTACCAGTCATATCTCTATCCCCCAGCCCTTTACCAGTCATATCTCTATCTCTCAGCCCTTTACCAGTCATAACTCTATCCCTCAGCCCTTTACCAGTCATATCTCAATCCCCCAGCCCTTTACCAGTCATATCTCTATCTCTCAGCCCTTTACCAGTCATGTCTCTATCCCTCAGCCCTTTACCAGTCATATCTCTATCTCTCAGCCCTTTACCAGTCATATCTCTATCCCTCAGCCCTTTACCAGTCATATCTCTATCTCTCAGCCCTTTACCAGTCATATCTCTATCTCTCAGCCCTTTACCAGTCATATATCTATCCATCAGCCCTTTACCAGTAATATCTCTATCCCACAGCCCTTTACCAGTCATATCTCTATCCCCCAGCCCTTTACCAGTCATATCTCTATCCCTCAGCCCTTTACCAGTCATATCTCTCAGCCCTTTACCAGTCATATCTCTATCTCTCAGCCCTTTACCAGTCATATCTCTATCCCTTTACCAGTCATATCTCTATTAGCCCTTTACCAGTCATATCTCTATCCGCCAGCCCTTTACCAGTCATATCTCTATCCCTCAGCCCTTTACCAGTCATATCTCTATCCCTCAGCCCTTTACCAGTCATATCTCTCAGCCCTTTACCAGTCATATCTCTATCCCTCAGCCCTTTACCAGTCATATCTCTATCCCCCAGCCCTTTACCAGTCATATCTCTATCCCTCAGCCCTTTACCAGTCATGTCTCTATCTCTCAGCCCTTTACCAGTCATATCTCTATCCCTCAGCCCTTTACCAGTCATATCTCTATCCCTCAGCCCTTTACCAGTCATATCTCAATCCCTCAGCCCGTTACTAGTCATATATCTATCCCTCAGCCCTTTACCAGTCATATCTCTATCTCTCAGCCCTTTACCAGTCATATATCTATACCCCAGCCCTTTACCAGTCATATCTCTATCTCTCAGCCCTTTACCAGTCATATATCTATCTCCCAGCCCTTTACCAGTCATATCTCGATCCCTCAGCCCTTTACCAGTCATATCTCTATCTCTCAGCCCTTTACCAGTCATATATCTATCCCCCAGCCCTTTACCAGTCATATCTCTATCCCTCAGCCCTTTACCAGTCATATCTCTATCTCCCAGCCCTTTACCAGTCATATCTCTATCCCTCAGCCCTTTACCAGTCATATCTCTATCCCTCAGCCCTTTACCAGTCATATCTCTATCCCCCAGCCCTTTACCAGTCATGTATCTATCCCTCAGCCCTTTACCAGTCATATCTCTATCCCCCAGCCCTTTACCAGTCATATCTCTATCCCTCAGCCCTTTACCAGTCATATCTCTATCTCTCAGCCCTTTACCAGTCATATCTCTATCCCTCAGCCCTTTACCAGTCATATCTCTATCCCTCAGCCCTTTACCAGTCATATCTCTATCTCTCAGCCCTTTACCAGTCATATCTCTATCTCTCAGCCCTTTACCAGTCATATCTCTATCCCTCAGCCCTTTACCAGTCATATCTCTATCCCCCAGCCCTTTACCAGTCATATCTCTATCCCTCAGCCCTTTACCAGTCATATCTCTATCCCCCAGCCCTTTACCAGTCATATCTCTATCCCCCAGCCCTTTACCAGTCATATCTCTATCCTCAGCCCTTTACCAGTCATATCCCTCAGCCCTTTACCAGTCATATCTCTATCCCCCAGCCCTTTACCAGTCATATCTCTATCTCTCAGCCCTTTACCAGTCATATATCTATCCCCCAGCCCTTTACCAGTCATATCTCTATCCCTCAGCCCTTTACCAGTCATATCTCTATCTCTCAGCCCTTTACCAGTCATATCCCTCAGCCCTTTACCAGTCATATCTCTATCCCCCAGCCCTTTACCAGTCATATCTCTATCCCCCAGCCCTTTACCAGTCATATCTCTATCTCTCAGCCCTTTACCAGTCATATCCCTCAGCCCTTTACCAGTCATATCTCTATCCCCCAGCCCTTTACCAGTCATATCTCTATCTCTCAGCCCTTTACCAGTCATATATCTATCCCCCAGCCCTTTACCAGTCATATCTCTATCCCTCAGCCCTTTACCAGTCATATCTCTATCTCTCAGCCCTTTACCAGTCATATCTATCCTCAGCCCTTTACCAGTCATATCTCTATCCCCAGCCCTTTACCAGTCATATCTCTATCTCTCAGCCCTTTACCAGTCATATCCTCAGCCCTTTACCAGTCATATCTCTATCCCCAGCCCTTTACCAGTCATATCTCTATCCCCAGCCCTTTACCAGTCATATCTCTATCTCTCAGCCCTTTACCAGTCATATCCCTCAGCCCTTTACCAGTCATATCTCTATCCCTCAGCCCTTTACCAGTCATATCTCTATCCCTCAGCCCTTTACCAGTCATATCTCTATCCTCAGCCCTTTACCAGTCATATCTCTATCTCTCAGCCCTTTACCAGTCATGTCTCTATCCCTCAGCCCTTTACCAGTCATATCTCTATCTCTCAGCCCTTTACCAGTCATATATCTATCCCTCAGCCCTTTACCAGTCATATCTCTATCTCTCAGCCCTTTACCAGTCATATCTCTATCCCCCAGCCCTTTACCAGTCATATCTCTATCCCCCAGCACTTTACCAGTCATATCTCTATCCCTCAGCCCTTTACCAGTCATATCTCTATCCCCCAGCCCTTTACCAGTCATATCTCTATCTCTCAGCCCTTTACCAGTCATATCTCTATCCCCCAGCCCTTTACCAGTCATATCTCTATCCCTCAGCCCTTTACTAGTCATATCTCTATCTCTCAGCCCTTTACCAGTCATATCTCTATCTCTCAGCCCTTTACCAGTCATATCTCTATCTCTCAGCCCTTTACCAGTCATATCTCTATCTTTCAGCCCTTTACCAGTCATATATCTATCCCTCAGCCCTTTACCAGTCATATATATATCCCTCAGCCCTTTACCAGTCATGTCTCTATCCCTCAGCCCTTTACCAGTCATATCTCTATCCCCCAGCCCTTTACCAGTCATATCTCTATCCCCCAGCCCTTTACCAGTCATATCTCTATCTCTCAGCCCTTTACCAGTCATATCCCTCAGCCCTTTACCAGTCATATCTCTATCCCCCAGCCCTTTACCAGTCATATCTCTACCCCACAGCCCTTTACCAGTCATATCTCTATCTCTCAGCACTTTACCAGTCATGTCTCTATCCCTCAGCCCTTTACCAGTCATATCTCTATCTCTCAGCCCTTTACCAGTCATGTCTCTATCCCTCAGCCCTTTACCAGTCATATCTCTATCCCCCAGCCCTTTACCAGTCATATCTCTATCTCTCAGCCCTTTACCAGTCATATCCCTCAGCCCTTTACCAGTCATATCTCTACCCCTCAGCCCTTTACCAGTCATATCTCTATCCCCCAGCCCTTTACCAGTCATATCTCTATCCCACAGCCCTTTACCAGGCATATCTCTATCTCTCAGCCCTTTACCAGTCATGTCTCTATCCCTCAGCCCTTTCCAGTCATATCTCTATCTCTCAGCCCTTTACCAGTCATATCTCTATCTCTCAGCCCTTTACCAGTCATATATCTATCCCTCAGCCCTTTACCAGTCATATCTCTATCTCTCAGCCCTTTACCAGTCATATCTCTATCTCTCAGCCCTTTACCAGTCATATATCTATCCCTCAGCCCTTTACCAGTCATATCTCTATCTCTCAGCCCTTTACCAGTCAT
Source organism: Oncorhynchus nerka (assembly GCF_034236695.1). NCBI lineage: Eukaryota > Metazoa > Chordata > Actinopteri > Salmoniformes > Salmonidae > Oncorhynchus > Oncorhynchus nerka. The sequence continues at coordinate 83,937,525 of NC_088419.1, read as the reverse complement.
ATCTCTATCTCTCAGCCCTTTACCAGTCTATCCCCCAGCCCTTTACCAGTCATATCCTCAGCCCTTTACCAGTCATATCTCTATCCCCCAGCCCTTTACCAGTCATATCTCTATCCCCCAGCCCTTTACCAGTCATATCTCTATCCCCCAGCCCTTTACCAGTCATATCTCTATCTCTCAGCCCTTTACCAGTCATATCTCTATCCCCCAGCCCTTTACCAGTCATATCTCTATCTCTCAGCCCTTTACCAGTCATATCTTAGTCATGATACATCGTATGACTATCATAAGACACACAGGATCTGACCAACACATTGTCTCTGCTACCATGGAAACCACACATACGGCTAATTTATCTTGTTGCTGAGGTGTTGCTATGGAAGCAGGGGCATGCATGTCCCTGACACTCCAAATTCTTCATGTGACGCTGGGCAATCTGGTTCCGGCTCGCTGTCCTTGAGGCCTAATTAGCCAATTTGTGAGCGGAAGAATGCTGTTGATAATTGCTGAGTAAAGCGCAAGGTTGCAGACTCGACAGGCAATTATACACAGCTGGCAGAGCAGAGAGAACAGCACAGCTAGTTAATTATATCCTTACTAAAAACACAGGGACATATATGAGAGAGAGAGAGAGGGAGAGAGAGAGAGAGAGAGAGAGAGAGAGAGGGAGAGGGAGAGAGACAGAGACAGAGAGAGGGAGAGAGACAGAGACAGAGACAGAGAGAGAGAGAGGGAGAGCTACACACAGGCTGTGAGAGGAGCAACTGGCCCAGCCCCCACCAACCAAATGAGTGACATTAAACAAATGCTGAGTATTTTATGCTCACATGTGATAGGCCGAGGGTCATGGATGCTCACATGTGATAGGCCGAGGGTCATGGTAAGATGAGCACAAGAACTCCACCATCCTCACACTACACCGACCCAAGTAGCATGACACAAATTCTATCTTAAAGGATAAACAAATCACATTTGAGAGTTAAAGAGTTTACTTTAATTGAAAAATCTTATTTTAATAGTTCTTGTTGGATTGTGAGTGTTTATCTCATTTTGAAGGTAAAGAAGAAAAAAAAAAGAGTTTGTTTACGTTGCATGTTTACGTTGCATGTTGGAATTTACAAGGATTGAAGACCTCTGCTTTTGGACTATAGAGCAGAAACCCAGACTTCCTGAAAGAATTGATGATGTTGATATTGTAGTACTACAGGAAACATGGTGCAGAGGTGATGTTTCCACTGGCTGTCCACTAGGTTATAGGGAGATAACCATACCATCCACTAAATGAAAAGGAATCAAACAGCGCAGAGACTCAGGGGGAATGCTAATATGGTATAACTCTGAACTAATTCATTCAATCAAATTGATCAAAACAGGAGAATTCTTTATATGGTTCAAAATCAACAAGGAGACTATCTTGACAGATAAAAGCGTCTTCCTCTGTGCCACATACATTCCCCCCTCAGTCACCCTACTTCAATGAAGAGAGTTTCTCCATTTCCTCCACATACATTCCCCCCTCAGTCACCCTACTTCAATGAAGAGAGTTTCTCCATTTCCTCCACATACATTCCCCCCTCAGTCACCCTACTTCAATGAAGAGAGTTTCTCCATTTCCTCCACATACATTCCCCCCTCAGTCACCCTACTTCAATGAAGAGAGTTTCTCCATTTTAGAGGGGGAGACTAGTCACTTTCAGGCCCAAGGCAACGTACTGGTCTGTGGAGACCTGAATGCTAGAACAGCAGAAGAACTATTAACAGTCATGGGGACAAACACCTACCAGGAAGCAACAACCTTTCCCTCCCCACATACCCCCCAGAAACAACTATGACAAAGTGAAAAACAAAAACGGAGGACAGCTCCTACAGCTCTGTGGAACACTGGGTCTGTACATAGTCAATGGTAGGCTGAGAGGGGACTCTTTTGGTAGGTACACCTACAGCTCTGTCAAACACTGGGTCTGTACATAGTCAATGGTAGGCTGAGAGGGGACTCTTTTGGTAGGTACACCTACAGCTCTGTCGAACACTGGGTCTGTACATAGTCAATGGTAGGCTGAGAGGGGACTCTTTTGGTAGGTACACCTACAGCTCTGTCGAACACTGGGTCTGTACATAGTCAATGGTAGGCTGAGAGGGGACTCTTTTGGTAGGTACACCTACAGCTCTGTCGAACACTGGGTCTGTACATAGTCAATGGTAGGCTGAGAGGGGACTCTTTTTAGGTACACCTACAGCTCTGTCGAACACTGGGTCTGTACATAGTCAATTGTAGGCTGAGAGGGGCTCTTTTGTAGGTACACCTCGAACACTGGGTCTGTACATAGTCAATTGTAGGCTGAGAGGGGACTCTTTTGGTAGGTACACCTACAGCTCTGTCGAACACTGGGTCTGTACATAGTCAATGGTAGGCTGAGAGGGGACTCTTTTGGTAGGTACACCTACAGCTCTGTCGAACACTGGGTCTGTACATAGTCAATGGTAGGCTGAGAGGGGACTCTTTTGGTAGGTACACCTACAGCTCATCCCTTGGCAGCAGCACTGTAGACTACCTCCTCACCGACCTAAAACCAGACCTGGGCTCTGACCGTTAACCTAAAAAAAACAAATATAATGATATTCCAAAAAAGGTCTGGAAATAAGGATGACAAATATAAATTCTATTTGGACACAGTTCTATTAGAACACACCAAAAACGACACATATCTAGGACTAAATATCAGCAACACAGGTAGTTTTCACATGGCTGTGAATGAGCTGAGAGACAAAGCAAGAAATGCATTCTATGCCATTAAAAGGAACATCATAATCGAAATTCCAATTAGTATCTGGCTCAAACGTTTTCAATCAGTTATAGAACCAATTGCTCTATATGGCAATTGCTCTATATGGCAGTCCAATATGGCAATTGCTCTATATGGGGTCCAATCTCTAATAATGAATTTACCAAATGGGACAAACATCCAATCGAAATACTGCATGCAGCAAGACTGTATTGCAAGTGCAAAGAAAAACACCAAATAACGCATGTAGAGCAGAATTGGGTCAATACCCCCTCCTCATTCGAATAGAAAAAAGAGCCATCGGCCTCCCGGGTGGCGCAGTGGTTAAGGGCGCTGTACTGCAGCGCCAGCTGTGCCATCAGAGTCCTCATCGCGCACCAGCGACTCCTTTAGCGGGCCGGGCGCAGTGCGCGCTAACCCGGCTACACCGTCCGACACATTGGTGCGGCTGGCTTCCGGGTTGGATGCGCGCTGGTTGCGTTGTGTATCGGAGGACGCATGACATTCAACCTTCGTCTCTCCCGAGCCCGTGCGGGAGTTGTAGCGATGAGACAAGATAGTAGCTACTACAATAATTGGATACCACGAAAATTGGGGAGAAAAAGGGGTAAAATTCAACAAAAAACAAAAAAAAGAGCCATTAAATTTTACAACCACAAGTGACCCCAAAACATTCCATCACACAACTCTACAAAGAAAACCTCCAAATAACACATGTAGAGCAGAATTGGGCAAAAAAACTCCTTGCTCAAATAGATAAAGAGCCATCAAATTTGACAACTATTCCATCACACAGCTCTACAATGTCAAGAGGCTCAGTTCACTAACCCAAACCAACCAAATCAAATCAAATTTTATTTGTCACATACACATGGTTAGCAGATGTTAATGCGAGTGTAGCGAAATGCTTGTGCTTCTAGTTCCGACAATGCAGTGATAACCAACAAGTAATCTAACTAACAATTCTAAAACTACTGTCTTATACACAGTGTAAGGGGATAAAGAATATGTACATAAGGATATATGAGTGAGTGATGGTACAGAGCAGCAAACAGTAGATGGTATCGAGTACAGTATATACATATGAGATGAGTATGTAGACAAAGTAAACAAAGTGGCATAGTTAAAGTGGCTAGTGATACATGTATTACATAAGGATGCAGTCGATGATGTAGAGTACAGTATATACGTATGCATATGAGATGAATAATGTAGGGTAAGTAACATTATATAAGGTAGCATTGTTTAAAGTGGCTAGTGATATATTTACATCATTTCCCATCAATTCCCATTATTAAAGTGGCTGGAGTTGGGTCAGTGTCAATGACAGTGTGTTGGCAGCAGCCACTCAATGGTGGCTGTTTAACAGTCTGATAGCCTTGAGATAGAAGCTGTTTTTCAGTCTCTCAGTCCCAGCTTTGATGCACCTGTACTGACCTCGCCTTCTGGATGATAGCGGGGTGAACAGGCAGTGGTTCGGGTGGTTGATGTCCTTGATGATCTTTATGGCCTTCCTGTAACATCGGGTGGTGTAGGTGTCCTGGAGGGCAGGTAGTTTGCCCCCGGTGATGCGTTGTGCAGACCTCACTACCCTCTGGAGAGCCTTACGGTTGAGGGCGGAGCAGTTGCGTACCAGGCGGTGATACAGCCCGCCAGGATGCTCTCGATTGTGCATCTGTAGAAGTTTGTGAGTGCTTTTGGTGACAAGCCGAATTTCTTCAGCCTCCTGAGGTTGAAGAGGCGCTGCTGCGCCTTCTTCACGACGCTGTCAGTGTGAGTGGACCAATTCAGTTTGTCTGTGATGTGTATGCCGAGGAACTTAAAACTTGCTACCCTCTCCACTACTGTTCCATCGATGTGGATATTTTGGGGGTGTTCCCTCTGCTGTTTCCTGAAGTCCACAATCATCTCCTTAGTTTTGTTGACGTTGAGTGTGAGGTTATTTTCCTGACACCACACTCCGAGGGCCCTCACCTCCTCCCTGTAGGCCGTCTCGGGAAAAGATGTCGTTGTTGGTAATCAAGCCTACCACTGTTGTGTCGTCCGCAAACTTGATGATTGAGTTGGAGGCGTGCGTGGCCACGCAGTCGTGGGTGAACAGGGAGTACAGGAGAGGGCTCAGAACGCACCTTGTGGGGCCCCTGTGTTGAGGATCAGCGGGGAGGAGATGTTGTTGCCTACCCTCACCACCTGGGGCGGCCCGTCAGGAAGTCCAGTACCCAGTTGCACAGGGCAAATTGGAGGGTCGAGACCCAGGGTCTCGAGCTTGATGACGAGCTTGGAGGGTACTATGGTGTTGAATGCCGAGCTGTAGTCGATGAACAGCATTCTCACATAGGTATTCCTCTTGTCCAGGTGGGTTAGGGCAGTGTGCAGTGTGGTTGAGATTGCATCGTCTGTGGACCTATTTGGGCGGTAAGCAAATTGGAGTGGGTCTAGGGTGTCAGGTAGGGTGGAGGTGATATGGTCCTTGACTAGTCTCTCAAAGCACTTCATGATGACGGAAGTGAGTGCTACGGGCGGTAGTCGTTTAGCTCAGTTACCTTAGCTTTCTTGGGAACAGGAACAATGGTGGCCCTCTTGAAGCATGTGGGAACAGCAGACTGGTATAGGGATTGATTGAATATGTCCGTAAACACACCGGCCAGCTGGTCTGCGCATGCTCTGAGGGCGCGGCTGGGGATGCCGTCTGGGCCTGCAGCCTTGCGAGGGTTAACACGTTTAAATGTCTTACTCACCTCGGCTGCAGTGAAGGAGAGACCGCATGTTTTCGTTGCAGGCCGTGTCAGTGGCACTGTATTGTCCTCAAAGCGGGCAAAAAGTTATTTAGTCTGCCTGGGAGCAAGACATCCTGGTCCGTGACTGGGCTGGGTTTCTTCTTGTAGTCCGTGATTGACTGTAGACCCTGCCACATGCCTCTTGTGTCTGAGCCATTGAATTGAGATTCCACTTTGTCTCTGTACTGACGCTTAGCTTGTTTAATAGTCTTGCGGAGGGAATAGCTGCATTGTTTATATTCGGACATGTTACCAGACACCTTGCCCTGATTAAAAGCAGTGGTTCGCGCTTTCAGTTTCACGCGAATGCTGCCATCAATCCACGGTTTCTGGTTTGGGAATGTTTTTATCGTTGCTATGGGAACGACATCTTCGACGCACGTTCTAATGAACTCGCACACCGAATCAGCGTATTCGTCAATATTTTCATCTGACGCAATACGAAACATGTCCCAGTCCACGTGATGGAAGCAGTCTTGGAGTGTGGAGTCAGCTTGGTCTGACCAGCGTTGGACAGACCTCAGCGTAGGAGCCTCTTGTTTAAGTTTCTGCCTGTAGGCAGGGATCAACAAAATGGAGTCGTGGTCAGCTTTTCCGAAAGGGGGCGGGGCAGGGCCTTATATGCGTCGCGGAAGTTAGAGTAACAATGATCCAAGGTTTTACCACCCCTGGTTGCGCAATCGATATGCTGATAAAATTTAGGGAGTCTTGTTTTCAGATTAGCTTTGTTAAAATCCCCAGCTACAATGAATGCAGCCTCCGGATAAATGGTTTCCAGTTTGCAAAGAGTTAAATAAAGTTCGTTCAGAGCCATCGATGTGTCTGCTTGGGGGATATATACGGCTGTGATTATAATCGAAGAGAATTCTCTTGGAAGATAATGCGGTCTACATTTGATTGTGAGGAATTCTAAATCAGGTGAACAGAAGGATTTGAGTTCCTGTATGTTTCCTTCATCACACCATGTCTCGTTAGTCATGAGGCATACGCCCCCGCCGCTCTTCTTACCAGAAAGATGTTTGTTTCTGTCGGCGCGATGCGTGGAGAAACCCGTTGGCTGCACCGCATCGGATAGCGTCTTCCCAGTAAGCCATGTTTCCGTGAAGCAGAGAACATTGCAGTCTCTGATGTCCCTCTGGAATGCTACCCTTGCTCGGATTTCATCAACCTTGTTGTCAAGAGACTGGACATTGGCAAGAAGAATGCTGGGGAGTGGTGCGCGATGTGCCCTTGTCCGGAGTCTGACCAGAAGACCGCTACGTTTCCCTCTTTTTCGGAGTCGTTTTCTTGGGTCGCTGCATGCGATCCATTCCGTTGTCCTGTTTGTAAGGCAGAACACAGGATCCGCGTCGCGGAAAACATATTCTTGGTCGTACTGATGGTGAGTTGACGCTGATCTTATATTCAGTAGTTCTTCTCGACTGTATGTAATGAAACCTAAGATGACCTGGATAGAGCCTCAGGACAGCACTCAGAAAATCTGGCCCAACCAAATCATCACAAAACAAAAAGAAAAATATATCACCTATTGGAAAGACACCACAAAAAATCTAAGTAAACTTCAATGCTATTTGGCTCTAAACAGACACTATATGGTGGCAGACTTTCTGACCACTGTGACTGATAGAAAACTGAGGAAAACATTGACTAGGTACAGACTCAGTGAGCACAGTCTGGCTATAGAGACCGGTCGTCACAGGCCCACCTGGCTGCCCAGAGAGGACAGGCTGTGCTCACTCTGCTCCAGGGGAGAGGTAGAGACAGAGCTGCATTTCCTATTACACTGTTACAAATACTCAGACATAAGAGAATATTTCTTTCCCAAAATTATAATTCAATACAAAGAATTTGAAACTATAAAAGATGAAGAAAAAATCAAATATTTATTGGGTGAAAAGCCACAACTTTTGTGTCCTCCTGAGGGACGGCCAGTGAAAAGTGCAAAGTAATGTCGATAATATTTCCCATCTTGTTTTGTTTTGTCTTACATACCATGTCATGTGTCTTCTCAGTCATGAGAGAGAGACTGTCTTCTCATGTTGACACTGGTCCACTACCATTACTTTAATGTATTGTTGTTCTCATTAATATTGTTGTTGTAGTTGTTGATAATGGTAATCCCATTTCCACTACTACTATTATTATTGCTGTTGGTCCCACCATTTATTTAAATATAAATATACAGTGGGGCAAAAAAGTATTTAGTCAGCCACCAATTGTGCAAGTTCTCCCACTTAAAAAGATGAGAGAGGTACACTTCAACTATGACAGACAAAATGAGAAAAAAAAATCCAGAAAATCACATTGTAGGATTTTTAATGAATTTATTTGCAAATTATGGTGGAAAATAAGTATTTGGTCACCTACAAACAAGCATGATTTCTGGCTCTCACAAACCTGTAACTTCTTCTTTAAGAGGCTCCTCTGTCCTCCACTCGTTACCTGTATTAATGGCACCTGTTTGAACTTGTTATCAGTATAAAAGACACCTGTCCACAACCTCAAACAGTCACACTCCAAACTCCACTATGGCCAAGACCAAAGAGCTGTCAAAGGACACCAGAAACAAAATTGTAGACCTGCACCAGGCTGGGAAGACTGAATCTGCAATAGGTAAGCAGCTTGGTTTGAAGAAATCAACTGTGGGAGCAATTATTAGGAAATGGAAGACATACAATACCACTGATAATCTCCCTCGGTCTGGGGCTCCACGCAAGATCTCACCCCGTGGGGTCAAAATGATCACAAGAACGGTGAGCAAAAATCTCAGAACAACACGGGGGGACCTAGTGAATGACCTGCAGAGAGCTGGGATCAAAGTAACAAAGCCTACCATCAGTAACACACTACGCCGCCAGGGACTCAAATCCTGCAGTGCCAGGCGTGTCCCCCTGCTTAAGCCAGTACATGTCCAGGCCCATCTGAAGTTCGCTAGAGAGCATTTGGATGATCCAGAAGAAGATTGGGAGAATGTCATATGGTCAGCTGAAACCAAAATATAACTTTTTGGTAAAAACTCAACTCGTCGTGTTTGGAGGACAAAGAATGCTGAGTTGCATCCAAAGAACACCATACCTACTGTGAAGCATGGGGGTGGAAACATCATGCTTTGGGGCTGTTTTTCTGCAAAGGGACCAGGACGACTGATCCGTGTAAAGGAAAGAATGAATGGGGCCATGTATCGTGAGATTTTGAGTGAAAACCTCCTTCCATCAGCAAGGGCATTGAAGATGAAACGTGGCTGGGTCTTTCAGCATGACAATGATCCCAAACACACCGCCCGGGCAATGAAGGAGTGGCTTCGTAAGAAGCATTTCAAGGTCCTGGAGTGGCCTAGCCAGTCTCCAGATCTCAACCCCAAAGAAAATCTTTGGAGGGAGTTGAAAGTCTGTGTTACCCAGCAACAGCCCCAAAACATCCCTGCTCTATAGGATATCTGCATGGAGGAATGGGCCAAAATACCAGCAACATCTAGTCAATAAATACCCTCCTGTCTCAGCCTCCAGTATTTATGCTGCAGTAGTTTATGTGTCGGGGGGCTAGGGTCAGTTTGTTATATCTGGAGTACTTCTCCTGTCCTTTTCGGTGTCCTGTGTGAATTTAAGTGTGCTCTCTCTAATTCTCTCTTTCTCTCTTTCTTTCTCTCTCTCAGAGGACCTGAGACCTAGGACCATGCCTCAGGACTACCTGACATGATGACTCCTTGCTGTCCCCAGTCCACCTGGCCGTGCTGCTGCTCCAGTTTCAACTGTTCTGCCTTATTATTATTGGACCATGCTGGTCATTTATGAACATTTGAACATTACATTTACATTACATTTAAGTCATTTAGCAGACGCTCTTATCCAGAGCGACTTACAAATTGGTGCATTCACCTTATGACATCCAGTGGAACAGTAGTGCATCTAAATCTTTTAAGGGGGGTGAGAAGGATTACTTTATCCTATCCTAGGTATTCCTTAAAGAGGTGGGGTTTCAGGTGTCTCCGGAAGGTGGTGATTGACTCCGCTGTCCTGGCGTCGTGAGGGAGTTTGTTCCACCATTGGGGGGCCAGAGCAGCGAACAGTTTTGACTGGGCTGAGCGGGAACTGTACTTCCTCAGTGGTAGGGAGGCGAGCAGGCCAGAGGTGGATGAACGCAGTGCCCTTGTTTGGGTGTAGGGCCTGATCAGAGCCTGGAGGTACTGAGGTGCCGTTCCCCTCACAGCTCCGTAGGCAAGCACCATGGTCTTGTAGCGGATGCGAGCTTCAACTGGAAGCCAGTGGAGAGAGCGGAGGAGCGGGGTGACGTGAGAGAACTTGGGAAGGTTGAACACCAGACGGGCTGCGGCGTTCTGGATGAGTTGTAGGGGTTTAATGGCACAGGCAGGGAGCCCAGCCAACAGCGAGTTGCAGTAATCCAGACGGGAGATGACAAGTGCCTGGATTAGGACCTGCGCCGCTTCCTGTGTGAGGCAGGGTCGTACTCTGCGGATGTTGTAGAGCATGAACCTACAGGAACGGGCCACCGCCTTGATGTTATTTGAGAACGACAGGGTGTTGTCCAGGATCACGCCAAGGTTCTTAGCGCTCTGGGACGAGGACACAATGGAGTTGTCAACCGTGATGGCGAGATCATGGAACGGGCAGTCCTTCCCGGGAGGAAGAGCAGCTCCGTCTTGCCGAGGTTCAGCTTGAGGTGATGATCCGTCATCCACACTGATATGTCTGCCAGACATGCAGAGATGCGATTCGCCACCTGGTCGTCAGAAGGGGGAAAGGAGAAGATTAATTGTGTGTCGTCTGCATAGCAATGATAGGAGAGACCATGTGAGGTTATGACAGAGCCAAGTGACTTGGTGTATAGCGAGAATAGGAGAGGGCCTAGAACAGAGCCCTGGGGGACACCAGTGGTGAGAGCACGTGGTGAGGAGACGGATTCTCGCCACGCCACCTGGTAGGAGCGACCTGTCAGGTAGGACGCAATCCAAGCGTGGGCCGCGCCGGAGATGCCCAACTCGGAGAGGGTGGAGAGGAGGATCTGATGGTTCACAGTATCGAAGGCAGCCGATAGGTCTAGAAGGATGAGAGCAGAGGAGAGAGAGTTAGCTTTAGCAGTGTACAGCCCATCACTATTGGGTGACACGTAGAACATCACTTCAGCATGGTTTACAGGCAGGCACAGAGGAAACTGGGCCAGAACATCACTTCATCATGGTTACAGGAAGGCACAGAGGAAACTGGGCCAGAACATCACTTCAGCATGGTTACAGGCAGGCACAGAGGAAACTGGGCCAGAGCATCACTTCAGCATGGTTACAGGCAGGCACAGAGGAAACTGGGCCAGAGTGGGGGACCCATCCATCACCTCAAAAGTTCATATGGAAAATACATTTTCCAAGAAGACTAACAAGGTCACAAGAACCGGACAGGTTTATGTCTGATTCTGTGGGTTCAAAATCAAACACACATGTGAGCCTCTTTCCAGTAACGACAATAAAACACACACATACACTATTTCCATCACACTCAAGGACATGTGTGATATACAATCTACAAACACCATGTATTTAAACCAGTAAAGCATAATGGAGGCTGATGATGAGGTGGAGACTGACAATCATTATAATAACTCCTGTCCGGAAGCCGTGGGCATCACATCACAGTAACAGCTACAGTAAATAACCTCCTGCCGACAGACGTCTCATATTATGTCAGCTGACCCAGTGAACCACAGGGGGCCGAGCCTTCATTGAAAGTCATGGGTCATTACCAGTTCCTGTAGAGTATTGCAGATTGAATGATATTAATACAGAGAGGAGAGAGGGAAAGTAGTTTGGAGAGGGGAGACTGGAGACGACAGCTGGGAAGGGATGGCAGCTGCACCATCATATCTCACACACACACACACACACACACACAAACACACACTGAAAGGTCTGCAGCTGTACCTCTAGATCTGTGACCAGCTCGCCAAGCCTAACTCGGCAGCAGAATGAATGGCTGAACTAGACAACAAAACAACATCTGTGAGTTTCTCACTGGTTGTTACGAGGTGTACAGCTCTAGAACGTCTTTTATCAGCACTCTCACCATCTGTGTTTACCTCCACATAATCCTGAGAAAGTGGAAATAGCTAGTCACCATAAAAAACACACATGCTGGCACGCACACAAAGACACACACAAAAGTACATACACACATGCACAGACACTCACACATACTGTAAACACAACCAGGGGAACATTAATCACTAATGTTACTCTGGAACATCTAGTCAATAAAGTTACTCTGGAACATCTAGTCAATAATGTTACTCTGGAACATCTAGTCAATAATGTTACTATGGAACATTAATCACTAATGTTACTCTGGAACATCTAGTCAATAAAGTTACTCTGGAACATCTAGTCAATAATGTTACTCTGGAACATCTATTCAATAAAGTTACAATGGAACATTAATCACTAATGTTACTATGGAACATCTAGTCAATAAAGTTACTATGGAACATCTAGTCAATAATGTTACTATGGAACATCTAGTCAATAAAGTTACAATGGAACATTAATCACTAATGTTACTCTGGAACATCTATTCAATAAAGTTACTATGGAACATTAATCACTAATATTACTCTGGAACATCTAGTCAATAAAGTTACCATGGAACATCTAGTCAATAAAGTTACTATGGCAGGAGGACGGGGCAGGAGGACAGGGCAGGAGAACAGGGCAGGAGGATATGGCAGGAGGACGGGGCAGGAGGACGGGGCAGGAGGACAGGGCAGGAGGACGGGGCAGGAGGACAGGGCAGGAGGACAGGGCCGGAGAACAGGGCAGGAGGACAGGGCAGGAGGCCGGGCAGGAGGACAGGGCAGGAGGACGGGGCAGGAGGACAGGGCAGGAGGACAGCCCCATTAGTTTCCTGTAATAAGCTGCCAGAGGCCTCCCTCCAGATGACAGAACTCCAGAGAGAGACCAGACATTCTCTCCATCTCTCTATGTCTGGAAGGATTACACTACAGAATACAATACAGTGCAGGGTGTGTGTCCACCCCCTTCCCCACCCTCCACCCTCCTCCACCCTCCCCCAACCTCCTCCACCCTCCTCCAACCTGCCCCACCCTCCTCACCCCTCCACCACCCCCCTCCACCCTCTTCTGTCTATCTGTTCATTTAGTTGTCCTCTACCATGATAACCCAGTCCAGCCCTGCTCAGTGATTTGATTTAATAACCCAGTCCAGTCCAGTCCTGCTCAGTGATTTTATTTAATAACCCAGTCCAGTCCAGTCCTGCTCAGTGATTTTATTTAATAACCCAGTCCAGTCCTGCTCAGTGATTTGATAATCCAGTCCAGTCCTGCTCAGTGATTTGAATACCCAGTCCAGTCCTGCTCAGTGATTTGAATACCCAGTCCAGTCCTGCTCAGTGATTTGATAATCCAGTCCAGTCCTGCTCAGTGATTTGAATACCCAGTCCAGTCCTGCTCAGTGATTTGATAATCCAGTCCAGCCCTGCTCAGTGATTTGATAATCCAGTCCAGTCCTGCTCAGTGATTTGATAATCCAGTCCAGTCCTGCTCAGTGATTTGAATTCCCAGTCCAGTCCAGCCCTGCTCAGTGATTTGAATACCCAGTCCAGTCCTGCTCAGTGATTTGATAATCCAGTCCAGTCCTGCTCAGTGATTTGAATACCCAGTCCAGTCCTGCTCAGTGATTTGATAATCCAGTCCAGTCCTGCTCAGTGATTTGAATACCCAGTCCAGTCCTGCTCAGTGATTTGATAATCCAGTCCAGTCCTGCTCAGTGATTTGAATACCCAGTCCAGTCCTGCTCAGTGATTTGATAATCCAGTCCAGTCCTGCTCAGTGATTTGAATACCCAGTCCAGTCCTGCTCAGTGATTTGAATACCCAGTCCAGTCCTGCTCAGTGATTTGAATACCCAGTCCAGTCCTGCTCAGTGATTTGAATACCCAGTCCAGTCCTGCTCAGTGATTTGAATACCCAGTCCAGCCCTGCTCAGCAATTTGATAACCCAGTCCAGCCCTGCTCAGTGATTTGAATACCCAGTCCAGTCCTGCTCAGTGATTTGAATACCCAGTCCAGTCCTGCTCAGTGATTTGAATTCCCAGTCCAGTCCTGCTCAGTGATTTGAATACCCAGTCCAGTCCTGCTCAGTGATTTGAATTCCCAGTCCAGCCCTGCTCAGTGATTTGAATACCCAGTCCAGTCCTGCTCAGTGATTTGAATACCCAGTCCAGTCCTGCTCAGTGATTTGATAACCCAGTCCAGTCCTGCTCAGTGATTTGATAACCCAGTCCAGCCCTGCTCAGTGATTTGAATTCCCAGTCCAGCCCTGCTCAGTGATTTGATAATCCAGTCCAGTCCTGCTCAGTGATTTGAATTCCCAGTCCAGCCCTGCTCAGTGATTTGAATTCCCAGTCCAGCCCTGCTCAGTGATTTGAATACCCAGTCCAGTCCTGCTCAGTGATTTGATAACCCAGTCCAGCCCTGCTCAGTGATTTGAATTCCCAGTCCAGCCCTGCTCAGTGATTTGATAATCCAGTCCAGTCCTGCTCAGTGATTTGAATTCCCAGTCCAGCCCTGCTCAGTGATTTGAATTCCCAGTCCAGCCCTGCTCAGTGATTTGAATACCCAGTCCAGTCCTGCTCAGTGATTTGATAATCCAGTCCAGTCCTGCTCAGTGATTTGAATTCCCAGTCCAGCCCTGCTCAGTGATTTGAATACCCAGTCCAGCCCTGCTCAGTGATTTGAATTCCCAGTCCAGCCCTACTCAGTGATTTGATAATCCAGTCCAGTCCTGCTCAGTGATTTGATAACCCAGTCCAGTCCTGCTCAGTGATTTGAATTCCCAGTCCAGCCCTGCTCAGTGATTTGAATACCCAGTCCAGTCCTGCTCAGTGATTTGAATTCCCAGTCCAGCCCTGCTCAGTGATTTGATAATCCAGTCCAGTCCTGCTCAGTGATTTGAATTCCCAGTCCAGCCCTGCTCAGTGATTTGAATACCCAGTCCAGTCCTGCTCAGTGATTTGAATACCCAGTCCAGTCCTGCTCAGTGATTTGATAACCCAGTCCAGTCCTGCTCAGTGATTTGATAACCCAGTCCAGCCCTGCTCAGTGATTTGAATTCCCAGTCCAGCCCTGCTCAGTGATTTGATAATCCAGTCCAGTCCTGCTCAGTGATTTGAATTCCCAGTCCAGCCCTGCTCAGTGATTTGAATTCCCAGTCCAGCCCTGCTCAGTGATTTGAATACCCAGTCCAGTCCTGCTCAGTGATTTGATAATCCAGTCCAGTCCTGCTCAGTGATTTGAATTCCCAGTCCAGCCCTGCTCAGTGATTTGAATACCCAGTCCAGCCCTGCTCAGTGATTTGAATTCCCAGTCCAGCCCTACTCAGTGATTTGATAATCCAGTCCAGTCCTGCTCAGTGATTTGATAACCCAGTCCAGTCCTGCTCAGTGATTTGAATTCCCAGTCCAGCCCTGCTCAGTGATTTGAATACCCAGTCCAGTCCTGCTCAGTGATTTGATAATCCAGTCCAGTCCTGCTCAGTGATTTGAATTCCCAGTCCAGCCCTGCTCAGTGATTTGAATACCCAGTCCAGCCCTGCTCAGTGATTTGAATTCCCAGTCCAGCCCTGCTCAGTGATTTGAATTCCCAGTCCAGCCCTGCTCAGTGATTTGAATACCCAGTCCAGTCCTGCTCAGTGATTTGATAACCCAGTCCAGCCCTGCTCAGTGATTTGAATTCCCAGTCCAGCCCTGCTCAGTGATTTGATAATCCAGTCCAGTCCTGCTCAGTGATTTGAATTCCCAGTCCAGCCCTGCTCAGTGATTTGAATTCCCAGTCCAGCCCTGCTCAGTGATTTGAATACCCAGTCCAGTCCTGCTCAGTGATTTGATAATCCAGTCCAGTCCTGCTCAGTGATTTGAATTCCCAGTCCAGCCCTGCTCAGTGATTTGAATACCCAGTCCAGCCCTGCTCAGTGATTTGAATTCCCAGTCCAGCCCTACTCAGTGATTTGATAATCCAGTCCAGTCCTGCTCAGTGATTTGATAACCCAGTCCAGTCCTGCTCAGTGATTTGAATTCCCAGTCCAGCCCTGCTCAGTGATTTGAATACCCAGTCCAGTCCTGCTCAGTGATTTGAATTCCCAGTCCAGCCCTGCTCAGTGATTTGATAATCCAGTCCAGTCCTGCTCAGTGATTTGAATTCCCAGTCCAGCCCTGCTCAGTGATTTGAATACCCAGTCCAGTCCTGCTCAGTGATTTGAATACCCAGTCCAGTCCTGCTCAGTGATTTGATAACCCAGTCCAGTCCTGCTCAGTGATTTGATAACCCAGTCCAGCCCTGCTCAGTGATTTGAATTCCCAGTCCAGCCCTGCTCAGTGATTTGATAATCCAGTCCAGTCCTGCTCAGTGATTTGAATTCCCAGTCCAGCCCTGCTCAGTGATTTGAATTCCCAGTCCAGCCCTGCTCAGTGATTTGAATACCCAGTCCAGTCCTGCTCAGTGATTTGATAATCCAGTCCAGTCCTGCTCAGTGATTTGAATTCCCAGTCCAGCCCTGCTCAGTGATTTGAATACCCAGTCCAGCCCTGCTCAGTGATTTGAATTCCCAGTCCAGCCCTACTCAGTGATTTGATAATCCAGTCCAGTCCTGCTCAGTGATTTGATAACCCAGTCCAGTCCTGCTCAGTGATTTGAATTCCCAGTCCAGCCCTGCTCAGTGATTTGAATACCCAGTCCAGTCCTGCTCAGTGATTTGATAATCCAGTCCAGTCCTGCTCAGTGATTTGAATTCCCAGTCCAGCCCTGCTCAGTGATTTGAATACCCAGTCCAGCCCTGCTCAGTGATTTTGAATTCCCAGTCCAGCCCTGCTCAGTGATTTGAATTCCCAGTCCAGCCCTGCTCAGTGATTTGAATACCCAGTCCAGCCCTGCTCAGTGATTTGAATACCCAGTCCAGCCCTGCTCAGTGATTTGAATACCCAGTCCAGCCCTGCTCAGTGATTTGATCACCCAGTCCAGCCCTGCTCAGTGATTTGAATACCCAGTCCAGCCCTGCTCAGTGATTTGAATACCCAGTCCAGCCCTGCTCAGTGATTTGATAATCCAGTCCAGTCCTGCTCAGTGATTTGATAACCCAGTCCAGCACTGCTCAGTGATTGATTGAGAAATTCAATAAGCATTTCTCTACGGCTGGCCATGCTTTCCACCTGGCTACCCCGGTCAACTGCGCAGCACCCTCCACAGCAACCCGCCCAAGCCCCCACCATTTCTCCTTCCCCATATCCAGATAGCTCATGTTCTGAAAGATCTGCAAAATCTGGACCCCTACAAATCAGCCGGGCTGGACAATTTTTAATTTTAATTGTCACCTTTATTTTACTAGGCAAGTCAGTTAAGAACAAATTCTTATTTTCAATGACGACCTAGGAACAGTGGGTTAACTGCCTGTTCAGGGGCAGAAGGACAGATTTTGTACCTTGTCAGCTCGGGGATTTGAACTTGCAACCTTTGCGTTACTAGTCCAATGCTCTAACCACTAGGCTACCCTGCCGCCCACAAGCACAATCTGGACCCTCTCTTTCTAAAATTATCTGCCGAAATTGTTGCAACCCCTATTACTAGCCTTTTCAAGCTCTCTTTCGTATCGTCTGAGATTCCCAAAGATTGGAAGCTGCCGCAGTCATCCCCCTCTTCCAAGGGGGAGACACTCTAGACCCAAACTGTTACAGACATATATCTATCCTACGCTGCATCTCTAAGGTCTTCGAAAGCCAAGTTAACAAATAGATTACTGAACATTTTGAATCAGATCATACCTTCTCCGCTATGCAATCTGGTTTCCGAGCTGCTCATGGGTTCACCTCAGCCACGCTCAAGGTCCTTAACGATATCATAACCGCCATCGATAAGAGACATTACTGTGCAGCTCTATGCATCGACTTGGCCAAGGCTTTCGACTCTGTCAATCACCACATTCTTATTGGCAGACTCAACAGCCTTGGTTTCTCAAATGATTGCCTCACATGGTTCACCAACTACTTCTCTGATAGAGCTCAGTGTGTCAAATCGGAGGGCCTGTTGTCCGGACCTCTGGCAGTCTCTATGGGGGTGCCACAGGGTTCAATTCTCGGGCCGACTCTCTTCTCTGTATACATCAATGATGTCGATCTTGCTGCTGGTGATTCTCTGATCCACCTCAGACGACACCATTCTGTATACTTCTGGCCCTTCTTTGGACACTGTGTTAACTAACCTCCAGACGAGCTTCAATGCCATACAACTCTCCTTCCGTGGCCTCCAACTGCTCTTAAATGCAAATAAAACTAAATGCATGCTATTCAACCGATCATTGCCCGCACCTGCCCACCCATCCAGCATCACTACTCTGGACGGGTCTGACTTAGAATATGTGGATAACTACAAATACCTAGGTGTCTGGCTAGACTGTAAACTCTCCTTCCAGACTCACATTAAGCATCTCCAATCAAAAATTAAATCTAAAATCGGCTTCCTATTTCGCAACAAAGCTTCCTTCACTCATTTTGCCAAACATACCCTTGTAAAACTGACCATCCTACCGATCCTTGACTTCGGCGATGTCATCTATAAAATAGCCTCCAACACTCTACTCAGCAAACTGGATGTAGTCTATCACAGTGCCCTCCGTTTTGCCACCAAAGCCCCATACACTACTCACCACTGCGACCTGTACGCTCTCGTTGGCTGGCCCTCGCTTCATACTCGTCGCCAAACCCACTGGCTACAGGTTATCTACAAGTCTCTGCTAGGTAAAGCCCCGTCCTATCTCAGCTCGCTGGTCACCATAGCAGCACCCACTCGTAGCACGCGCTCCAGCAGGTATATCTCACTGGTCACCCCCAAAGCCAATTCCTCCTTTCGTCACCTTTCCTTCGGGTTCTCTGCTGCCACTGACTGGAACGAACTGCAAAAATCACAGAAGCTGGAGATGCCCATCTCCCTCACTAGCTTTAAGAACCAGCTGTCAGAGCAGCTCACAGATCACTGCACCTGTTCATTGCCCATCTCTATACAGCCCATCTATCTACCTCATCCCCATACTGTATTTATTTATTTTGCTCCTTTAGCACCACAGTATCTCTACTTGCACATCCATCTTTTGCTCATCTACCATTCCAGTGTTTAATTGCTATATTGTAATTACTTCGCCAACATGGCCTATTTATTGCCTTAACTCCCTTATTTGACCTAATTTGCACTCACTGTATATATACCTTGTTT